>NC_139899.1:22100684-22700684 GCF_905171665.1 Trachurus trachurus
GACGAGCAGTGTCGAGGAAGATTACAAGGTTTTTGTGTAGTTTTATGGACCTTTTTGTGTCGAGCGCTATTGACTCTCATATAAGGATTTTGTTGGACTACGAACCCCCATCCCGGGTCTCCAGATGCACTTTGAGGAATAAAAAACGACTCCGGAGTATTCATCAGTATGAGGGTGAGTCAATAATGACTGAATTTCATTTTATGGTGAACTACTCCTTCAACTTTTGGTGGCACCAGGTTTTGTTTTCTAATTTAATATTGTATAACCAGCAGTCATCTCAGTCACCTTTTTGTCAATGGTAGTTAGACCACATTATAACAAATGAATAGTCTGCAGCCATGATAAAACCTCTAAGGTAGTGAAGCAGGGCTTTGAGCTGAGCGTGAACATCATCATGCAAACATGTTTGTGTGAAGAAAGGTCATGGGGTCACCAGAGTTATTGAGGTGCATCCTCTGGGGACCGTGAATGTTCTTTTGTAAAGATGTTTCAGTGTAGTTGATCAACATTGGCGACCAAAGAGGAACGCTGCTAGCTACAGACTAAATGTACACTGCTACATAAATATTTAGAAACTGTTAAAGTGTCATGCTTCAGGGTCTTGAAGGAGAACATTTTTTGCAGTAAACACTCTCCCTCTACGCTTGGCACAAAGACGATGGCCCCAGTTTTCCAACAATCTGGAGGACCTCTATCCCGCTTCGTCTCAACAGACTAGCTTCCTTGTTGGGTCTAAATTTAGCCCTGGTCCCCTCTGGAGGCCGGAGCAGGTGGAGGTGACGGGGGCCTTGGCCTGTGCTCAGGGGACAGACGGGTGAACGCCATGACCAAAGCCCCGGACCTCACAATCTAGTTATAGAAATGATAATGACATCCTCCTCCTTCTCAGTACACACACACAGACACACACAGACACACACACCTCTAAAAATGAGTCTGTTATGGCCTCAAACTGATGGTTATAATCTGTGTCATGCTACGTTACAATCCCAAGCTGAAAACAACAGATTTCTCTGGCAGAGTCTAAAACCACTTATCAAAACTCTTCAGCACCACCACATGAAAACCTCCAACCATGCCTCAATATTTTCAGACTTGAAACATGTAATTTGAGACCAGCTTTTGTGGGCACATAGTCTCCAAAGCTCACTATTGTCCCCTTCGATTAAAAAAAAAAGAAAGAAAGAAAAAAAAGAAAAAAAAAAGAAAAACACACATACACATACACACACACACATACAAAAATGCTGCAGCCTTACCTTTCTGCCATAATGAGTCCAATATCTGCTACTACGCATGATGTCTGTCCCCAGCGTTTCTCATTTCAGAAACTTGCTGATCCCCATATTGCTGGCCCATTCACCAGGATGACATCATTGGTTCAGACTGTGCCAACTGTGCTCAATAAAGCCCAGGCGTGTTTCAGTGTGGGAGTGCCTCTGCTGCATTGAGACTTGTATGAAAGATGTGAGTGAGAAGATCTTTGTATTAAATTAGTCATGGCTAAAAATTTGAGAGTATTGCTGCTTGACACCAGTACTCACCGAATAATTGTAAAGAAATTTAATCATTATAACGACATGCTTTCCCTGCCTCCAGTAAATGTTAGTGTGTAAAGCTGAGCTCCCTTTGGGGAATAGCTGCCCGGCGATGCCTTTTATTGTAAAACATTTTGCAGGAGGCTTTATTTAAAGGAATATGAAGTGTTAATTTGTGAGTTTTAGAGACGCTGGCAGGTTGTTGGAGGCCGTCCCTACCAAGAAGAATGATGGCATCAGTCAGCTCAGCCGCTGCCCACCACTATATATTTTTATGTGTAAGTGACAAAGCCTCCAAGCAGCTGTAGGAATTATGATGGGAGCAAAAGAGGAAGTAAGGTGATGTTATAGTACGGTGGCAAAGTCTGTGCAGGGCGGAGGTCAGGGTGGATGTATTCGTCAACAAAACATCGGACTGTAACAAGGGAGACCACAATTCCCATTTCAAACCAAGAGCTGACGTTGTTCCTCGTTTTAAAGCATGACCAAGATCACTCCAGAGCCGTAACCGCTTTTATTATCGCAACCACTATGACAAAGATCCCCCAACCTTAACAAGGTAGTAATTTTGACATAAACTACGATCTTAAACCTAAACCCAACCAAACCTTAACCATGGGATTGCCACATCATAAAACTGATTTATGTCTCAATAGTGCTTTTGTGAAATGTTGTCGTTCTGCTGGCAGGAGCGCCAGAGCAGACAAGACACTTGGATGTGTAATTCTGGAGGGTGTGGACAAACATATTTTGTCATTTAAGAGGAGGACTTCATGGGCAGTCCACATTCCTCCTGAGACTTGGCCTGTAGTATAAATATAAAGTTATACCCAGCCGCAGGTTAGCTTATTTAAGCAAAAAAAAAGAAAGAAAAAAGACTGGAAACAGGGGAAATACCTAGCCTGGCTCTGTTTCGGTGGTAACAAAATTAGTTTATCGGTGCTCTAAAGTTGGCTCATTAACATTTTTTATCACATTTGTGTAGTTCATATAAAAAACCAAGTGCAGAAAGAAAAAAATATGGTTTCACAGGGAGTCATGTGCAGGAGTAACCCTTGGCTGGGAGCAGTAACTCCAAGAAACAGCTCAGCACACAACGCCTGTAAAAACCACAACCTCTCCTTTTTTATGTGTCAGTTTTTGTATGAATTTAAAAAACATGATTTTTAGAGGCACTGGTAGACGGCGGTTGTGTTACCAGCTCCAACAGAGCCAGGCTACTGTTTACCCTGCAAACTGACTTTGCATTAAACAAAGGTATCTAGTGCAGATATGTCGATCATCTCATCAAACTCTCAACAGTATAGTCAATAAGCCTATTTCTGAAAACACTGAATTATTCCTTCCAGACGGTTAAATCCTAAATGTTATGATGTTAACAACAGACGGTAAATAAGATAATTCAGACAATCTAAGGCATTCCTCCGTGGACTAGTTTTTAATCTTAATGACAGTGTCTGCTGCAGCGTTGTGGTGCGATGGTAGCAGCAATATTGTGTAATTAAACTAACTTGCCCCTCAGAGCCCATACCCTCCCCGAGCCCTCCCCACACCTCCACTCCTCTTTGTCTGCCCTCACATCACACCACTACTGCTCTAAAGAATACCTCACCTCCTTCTTTTGTGTGTGTGTGTGTGTGTGTGTGTGTGTGTGTGTGCAGTGTGTGTGTGTGTGTTTCTGCCTTCCTGGCAGGCTGTGTCTATTGCCCTCATTCTCCTTGCTCTGGCCCGTGTGAGCACTTGTGCTAGCATGGCAGTTTGGCCGCTGGTCTGCGTATAGCGGGTGTGTGTCAAACAGCACCTTCCCTCCGAGGAAAGAAACAGAGGGAGAGCTGCAGGAGGAGGAGGAGTAGTGTGTGTGTGTGTGTGTGTGTGTGTGTGCCCCCCCCACCACACACACACATACACTGCATGGTGATGTCATCTAAAATGACATCATCCAATGGAGGGGAGCCAAGGGACCTGATGGGTTAGCATCCTCCAGTGAGTTAAAGGGAGAGAGCAAATAGGAGACAGAGAGAGAGAGAGAGAGACTTGTAAATAAGAGAAGGAGAAAAAAAGGAATAGACACTCTGACAGAGACAATGACTGATCTGAATGTCCGATCTTTGTTTTCTACATGGCCGCGTATGCCTCTTGTTCGGTCTTCGCGGAGTCGTGCGTCTCTCTTTTAGGAATACTTGCTTTATTTCCATTTGCAGGTGTTGCCGTCCTGAGGGAAGTATGCATGAGTGCAGCTAAAGTGCAGCTAGAGTGCAACTGAATCGATACCAGTCAGTGAATACACACTCGCGTATGAACACACCATACACACCAACTGTAATATCCACCTGCAATCACACACACACACACACAGACACTAATACACAGGTGCTGCATACTGTACGTGTACATGTCATATGAACAACAACATATTTACATGTTGATACATAGACTCTCTCAAATAAACACACTCTCACACAATTAGTAGGGACACCTGTGTCTCTGCGTGTTTCCATTGTTGTCCACTTGGCTGTGCTGTGCTCCACACTGTGCTCCCAGCATGCCTGCCATCTGAAACCAGACACCTATGGACCAGCATCCTCTTCTCTGGAGCCACTGCCGATGCTGAGGACCTTCCACTTGGCAGACAAGGATGTGCTCTCTGTAAAAAAAAAAAAAAAAAAAAAAAAGAAGCTTACTTTGCTCTATTTATTTGATAGCAACATTACGATTATGACCACTTTTGCACACTTTGATTAACTGCCAGTAATACTCAGTGTTTGCTTTTAAGACGTTGAATTGATATATGAAAGCTGTTGCTTCTAATGCATGATGATTCAATCTTCCTTATCGCTCACTGCTGTCAGTGGCAAACTGACTCAACTGTATAAATAGAGAGGCATGTAGTGTGGGACAGAGAGGAGCAGGGATGAGCGATAGGAAGGGAATGAGGGAGGGCTCGTCGTGATGTGAGGGTGTGAGTCCACAAAATGGAGGAAAAATTTGGTCAGGGATAATCAAACAAAATATCCAGCAAAGATGAAGCAGACAGATGCTGTTTTTTGCGCGGACCAGCATCTATTCTTGGCAGGGTTATTACTCACAGCCATCAGACTTAGTGGCCCTGCACTCCTTCAGAGCCTCATCAGATTCACTCCTTATAACTTAAAACGCTGGCTTCGGTGCATTTGCTCGTGTTCAGCAAAGTGAGCAAGAAGGATAGGTTTGAGCAGAAAAGAGGAAGCAGGCCATTTTAGTGATTATTTCCTCTTTGAGTTCCCTCTCCACTTTGTAGTGTTTTGTTGAAAATGCCTGCTCGCCCTGCTGTCCCATCGCCGACTTTCAAAAAACACACCACATGCCAGGCAGATGATCTGATAAACACAATAAATTCATCATCCACAACAACCGCAGACAGACACGCACGCACGCAGCTACTCACATAACTCTACGTGATGTGAGAACAACATTCTGATTGTGGGGTCGTAGAGGTCACCAAAATGTAAATGTTTACTTAAATGAGGAGGAATTTCACTACCACCCACTCCACACACACTGCCTATTTTTGGTCTTATTTGGTGTATCTGCGCCCGGTCCAATCACCGTCCACTCCTTTCCTACCTTCTTTCTGTTTCGCTGCAGTATTGGTATGGCAACATTGGCACAGGCCTACTCCTACTCTCTTCCGATCTTAGTCATAGGCCTCACTCATGAGGCACCAGCTGAAGCCCTCCAACAGTTGATATGTTTGGTCACTTCCGTGTGTTTTCACTCCGCGCCTTTATCCCTCTTGCGCACACACACACACTTAAACATGCAAATACCGCCCGTGTCCAGTTCTGGAATGAGTGTAAAGACGAAACAGGATTCAATTCTCCTTGTTTTTACGCAGTTCAGGTAAGTTAGGCTGAGCCTGTGTCAAACATATAGCGTTGTTGTGTTGTGATTAGCTATTGTGTTCAGGTTTTCTCTGGAAAACATGTTTGGCTCAGGTCTCTAAGTTACCTGTTGGTTCCCATTGTGCTGACACGGCAAAGCAGGGTAGGAGAGGAACACTTGTTGTCCCTATGGATACCAGCCCATATAAGCACTCTGTGAATATGGGCCACCTTTTGTGCACTGAGGGTCGACCTGCAGAGTGTGACTTCCTGTTACCTTGTATCAGGGTCAGATAGAGAGGAAGATGACGCAGATTATTTTTGCAATGTGTGTTACTGCAGTAATTGATTCGGTGCTTTGGAGTAAATTTCTAACCGTTGGGAAAACTGAGTTTTGTTTTTGCAGCTCTGGATAGGTCGCACGTAAGTTTTTCTATTAATATTTTACTGACGCTCTTAAGCTCTAGTAGAGTGACATTTAGACCTCGGTGAAGGGAGAGGTATAATTGTGGTGACTAATAATGGCTTTAATATGGGCACGAGTACTGCTTTAAAACAGACTTTAAAAACGTTCACTCCTAAGAGTCTGCAGATTTTGAAAAGCTCAAAACACACCAAAAAGTACCCTAGTATATTTTTTGTCTCTGTGTTTGTGTGTACATAACTGTCCTACATTGTCTGGTTTAATTTTCTTTTCTTAATGCATTGCACTCTCTTTGTTTAGCAAGATCCATAGGAGAAGTACACAGTCCACTTTGTGAGACTTTACCGTTAAATACACCCGACAGCTTTGTATTGTGGCAAAGATTGTGTGATTGACTGAAAGCTTTTGCTCACTGAACATCTCTGAGTGTAAGTTGTGACAGAGACAAAGATGGAAGAAGAAGGGGAAAAAAAAGAAAGAATATGGAGACCTTTGAACCGAGGCAGGCAGTCTGCCATTAAAAAGTGTAATTGGTGGGGTCCAGTGAAGGGCTCAACATGCTCTCCACCCACTCCCAACTAAATGGCCAACGGTTTATTTAAGGGGACAAATAGGTCAAACAGTCTCCAATTATCCCCCAATCGAAAGCAAGGACTTTCTTCTCCTGCCTTTTTTTTTCTCCTTTTCTTTCCTGTGTGTGAGAGAGCAGCATCGTTCCAACTCACCAACCAGCGGTCTCTGCTGACCTAGTTCTGCTCTGGACACAGGGTGCTTTAGTAGGGACAGGCTTCACCCACTGTCTCCTCTGGGCCTACAGACAGACAGACAGAGAAACAGACAGACAGCCCAGGACGTAAACATATTCACTCAGAGAAAAGCTTCACGTTCTCACATCCATAACCCCTCTGACATTTTATCCATCAGGTTAATTGAGTGAACATCATTGATCTCGGATGGCATCCCCGGGCCAACAAGGATACCATTGTCACAGTGACAGTGATTATGTTTGCATGCTGGCAGTGCATTTTCAGTCTATATAGCACAAGCGAAAAGTGAGTTGCGTCCTGTGCGACTGTCACGGTCTTTACTCTATAGATGTCTGATTTGGTTTAGACTGATCCACCAGATGCAGACATGTAGCCTGTACTGTAGGTTTACTTTGACTCAGCCGCTGTGACCTTGAGTTCAGCTTAATGTTGAATTGCAGTGTATGTTTTGTCTCAGGAAATTCACTTTACTTTACATGTAAGCAGGTGGTTTAAGAGAAATATTTTTCACTCGTTACACTTCCATCGACTTTCATACTAATAACCTAAAAACCTCTTTACAGTCTGAGAGGCGGAGCTGATTCGTTACCAGTGCAATTGCACATATACCACACACACACACCCAGAGATAGAGAGAGACAGTTTCTCGTTTTGAGTCATATAGATTCCTCCCACATAATATGACCTTTCAGTTGGTTCTTATATTCTAAATATCTTGGTTAAACATTTTTGCGCAAACGCACTCACTCCCCCTTTTACGCGCTTGGGTCATGTTTGCGAGTAGAAAATGTTTCTGATAGATAATCGATGACAAAGTTAAAACAAACAACATTTTGCAAAGGGCTGTGACAAAGCGCAGAGGAGGGACAATCTGGATCCCGTGTAGCTTTATCTGTGGTTGCTGTTGTTGTTTTTTTGCAACAGACTCTCCTGTCTGTGCGCACAGCGTTTGACACCTCAGATATTTCTCTCTCAAATACATATAATTTGCAAAGAAGTGCATTAACTGTTGGGTGCAAAAGCAAGAGTAACTTTATCTTGACACCCTCGCGTGAAGACGAGGTCAGCGCTGGTGCAACTTCGACTCCTTGGTAGATCCTAAAAGTTTGAACCATGTCCCTTTTTTTTTTTTTTTTTTTTTAATGCGCATTGCTTTTAATTCAGTCAGAGCGTCAGGTGCGGGGGTGGAGAACACGCGGCGCACCAGCTCTCTGAAACAATAAGTGAGGTTGTTTTTGGTGTGAAATGAAAAGAATCCGTGTGATTGGCAGATTTATAAAAGAGGAGATGATAGAGTCTCTTCTCGACTATTTTGGCGCTCTCGTCGCAGGCTTGTTCTTCTTCGATGACCTTTAAGGAGAACCGCAAGCCCATCAGATGATTTTACTACAGTTTCTTCTTTGCATTCTGACTGTGCATCAGCCCACACATCGGGCCAATATTCAAATACTGCTGCATAACTGTGAGCCTGACACTCCCCAAAACACACACACAGAGAGACATCAAGCGACTTGGTGTCACTTTTCTTGCTCCGTCAGTTGATTATTGTAATTTACGCACCAATCAGTATGTGTTTGTCATTAGTCAATAACAGGGAAATTGTCTTGTGTTCGTATGAAGAGCCTCGTCCTTTTTCAGGTATGAAAACTTCACGTTTAAACTTCATTTTGTGTGTGTGTGTGTGTGCTTTTAAACACATTAGTTTTGTCACACTCAACAATATTATGTTATAAATCTACTCATGGTAATTTGCTATATTGTCGAAATCGAATAATAGACAATAACCAAGTTTCATTGTTCAGAAAAGAAAAAGAAAAAAGCAGTCACTTTGTTTTTCTCCTGTTCACAGTCAAACTAGACACAATTTCACGATTTCCTCCAGTATAATCTCAGTATTTAGAGAGATGACTAATGCTCAATAAACACCGCATAGATTTCAATGCAATTTTCGAATACAATTCTGCGAATGAGCTCTGTCAAGTCCAAAATACAATTTCATTTCTCCTTGTTTGCTTTGTGTTTATTGTTTTATCACTTTGCAGTACAAACAGTGCAGATGTCTCCTCCTTGATACCAGCTGACCTGTGTGTGTGGCACACGGCCGTATATCGTGACTGCTGTGTGCGCACCTGCTGTTGGAGGGACCGAGTATATGAAAGGAGTAGAAATAAAAAGCTTTTTCGTGAACGTTTAAAAAGTTTATGTTTATAAAAGTTTATGAAAATATAAATACATAGCTATATATGCTCACCTCGTCGTTTAAGATGCGGTGGTAGCGCAGCGGTGCTCGGACAGTCCGGGCAGTGTCAGTGCACTGCTGGCTGGGGAAAGAAAGAAAGAATAGTCTGCTTATCACACCATCATCATTCTTTTAGTCTCTTCTTGTCTCTTCGTCACGCAGCGTGGATGGCTGCTTTAATCCTCCCTTTTGTGCACTTAAAAAAAAGTGTGGCCACAGTTAGTGGACAATACAGACTTTGCAAATGTAGGCCTACTAATATTTCTGTTAAAATCCAAACTCCTGTAGTTCCACCAGATCTCTAAAAACGATGACATACGAGGACTTACCAGGCTTGGACAGTACAGCGACTCCACAGTCTCAGCTTTGTGAGGTCAGGGTCTTAGTGTAAAGTTCCTAATGCAAAATCTCCCCAAATTATCGCACACGGGCCTTACATGTTTTTTTTTATATAATGTAACTGTTCAGTAAACTTGACGTAGCTTGAAGACAATTTGTAAACCCACGGGATATGCAGCCTGCAGTGGGCCTGAAAGTGCACAGTGCAGGCCTGTTTATGAGCATCAAGAATGTACAGTTGTGTTATGAGCAATAAGCACTAAGTTAATTTGTTGTTGTTAAGCTTCCACACCTCAGATGTGCATTTCCCTGCCTCCTCTTATACATTTTATACAACCTTTGAAATTGGCTTCCACTTGAATGAAACGTGCAGCCCTTTATTTCCACCGCTCTAAACATTTTTGTCACCGGCTGACGCCTGTCAGGTCAAAAATATTTTCAAGGACATTTACGAGCTGAAGGCACTGACTGACTGGCTGCTTTTCATTTGCTATAGGGACGATGTGAGCGGTCTGTTAACCGTACACGCTGCTAGCCGTCAAAGCTGGATGAAGAGGAGAAGAGGAAGGAGGAGGAGGAGGAGGGCGTCTTGATGGTGACTTCACTGACACCAACAACTTCCTGACGCAACGCTGCTGTAACAGCAGCGGGGAAACAGGGAGCTCACCTTTTTATCCGATGAACCTACATGATCCTATTTCTGCATAGTAAGCCGCCTCAGCTCCCCCCTCCCTCCCCTCCTCTCCCCTCCCCTCCTCTCCTCTCCGGTCCAACAACAGCGAAGGGCTCGCTATTAACTAGAGGGTCTGTTCGCGTCTCACTTCTTTACAACATTAGGGCAAAAAAAGAAAGAAAAAAAGCAGATTTTGTTCGTTTATACTTGTTGCATTGCTCGGTGGTCGTCGTCTTTGTTGTTAGAAAGCAGGAAATCAAATGACTTATGTCCTGCGCTGTAAGTTATGTCCAAACTGCCTGTCCATCTTTGTGCTTGTGATGAAAAAAAAAAACCCGCTTCCGCTCAGAGAAAGTGAACTTTCTGCCTCGTATGATGTGTGACAGAGAGCGAGTAACCTGTCGAGAGCAGGAATGGATAGATGGGATAATTACTCAACTTCAGTCCGATGTTGTGGCTGAGAGAAAGGTGAATCCATGTGATATCTTGAGAGTTTTTTTGTTTTTTTTTAATGGAAGGAAATCTTAAGTCTCTATGGACCTACTCCTTAGCGAGGAAGCGTCAGTAACGCGTTACTGAGCGCGTCGTTACCGCCCTGTTACTGTCCGGGAACTAGCGAGAGGTTGAAGTGGAGAGAGGCGTATAGGCTGCATGCGTTCTCGGTTTTTTTTCTTTTTTTTCTCTCTCTCTCTCTCTCTTTTATTTGAAGACTCCAGCTCGGTGAAGTAAGAGAGAGAGAGAGAGAGAGAGAGAGAAAGCCTGTGAGCGCCATTGAAAGCTATAGAGATGAAGCCCGGTGTGCGATTCAGGATCTGTAGTTCTCGGCTGTAGATAGAGATCCAAGTTAACCGAGCCGGCCTATGCAAATCGTCCCCGTTCCTCTACGCGCGCACGGGGCGCACCGATGTGTAGTAGCCTGATCTTGGATAACCTATCGGACCCGGGCACCGTGTGGCTGTGTGGCTTGTCTGTTTCACTTTGAAGGGATGCTGCTCGTCCCAGACACGTGAGCATGAGCTGATGAGACGACTTTGTCGCGGATTTAGATGAGGGGGGTTTTCTGTGCGTTAATGGCCAGGAGTGCGAACTAGGCTATGGTGCGCTCAGATGTTTTTTTTTCTCTTCTTTTTCTTCTTCTTCTTCTTCTTTCTCTCCCTCGGTCGCTCTCTGTATCCACCGCTCCGCCTCCCCCCCCTTTTCGCAACATTGACGCAACCAAAAAATACTGGAACAAAAGAAACAACTTCCTTGAAGCTTTGCTGAAACTGCACTTAGTCGGAGAATGGAAGCTTGTTGTCAACTTGCCTTGGATGGAAATGTCGAGGTGAGGGTGTCACCAGTGGCCCGGCTGGCGAGCGAAGGGAGATGCAGTCGATCACTCCGAAACGCATCCAGGCGATCGAGTAAGTGCCATTAAACATTCAGTGGAGTAATTTCAACTTTTTTGGTGTGTGACCTCTCGACTACTTGAGTTTGCCGTACGGTGTCAGTCACTGCAAAAAAAAGAAAAGTCGTTTTGGTCGATTCTCTGCGACAGCGAGCACAAAGTAAAAGCCCGTAAAGGCAATACTGTCGAATTGACGAGGTAGAATATAAGTTATAGGCCTATATATCATAACCAAAGTGGAAGATGTCCAAATGCATGTTATTGTCAAATTACAAGTTTGTACTTTTTTTTCTTTTTTGACAATTTGACATTTAGGGGCCATTGACAACGAGGCTTTAACTATTCTACTGTCAACATAAAAGAGCGGGGCTGTGGGTTTATTCCCTCTATTGTGAACTAAAAAAGCAGTTTGGATGAGCTGAACGTGACCAACCACTACACGAGTGGACGTAAATGTGTTGTGCATTGACAGGACTTCAGCACCGGGCTCCCAGTTTATTATTGTTATTCATGCAGCAGCCTTGAGCAGTCGCCGGTTGCATGAAGATCCCCGTGATCAAACAAACATGTCCACAACCCGAGCGGCAGTGCGATCATTTTATTCCACAGATGTGGTGTCATCTGCTCTAGGTGATGTGTCTAACTTTGCTTTGAGGTTCGCTCCGCAGTTTGGGCGGACGATCACTCCGCTTTGTCGCGTCGGTGTTTTTACTGCATGAACAAAGAACTGGATGGAGTAGTCGGCTCGGCACAGAGTGTCGGTGGAGAGCAGGCGGGCTGTTTACAATAATAACACGATCGCGGTGACGTCACGGGACTGACAGCGGCCGCGGCCAATCAGGAGGCCGCGTAGCCATCAGCAACACGCTATATTTGGAAAGTGGTTACATCATCGAGGTACAACAGCGGCCCGTGGGGGGAGGGACTTCCGCAGGAATTTCTCAGTTTGTAGTCCAGAAACAGGACAATGAATAGATCAGTTTTGTTTTTAGAGGTTTAAACTCTGATATTTTTAGAGCTTACATCCATTTACAGGACCTGTTTACACCTCCATTCAGCCAAGATGCTGTTAGGTGTGCCATAAGCACTGTTTATGTCTGTGTCACTACAATGCAGTCATACTCGGATAACACAGACTATAAGTGAATAACCTCTCAGTTTGTCTTAAGCATGCTTTTCTAGTTTCAGATACTTGAGCGGTGAAGATTTGTTTGATTGCTGATTAATTCACATATATACACATAATATTTCTCACCTACAGCCTATGGTTACATAGGTTATATATTTACAGATTCTCCAAGATGACTAGAAATGAGCTGTTCTGTATCAGAATCATTGATAATGCAACAGTGACATCATTTGTAACATGCCGGTTTTTAGCTGGCGTACCCTATTGATACACGGCTCTAAAGATTGCAACCATATTACACGTAACTGTAGTCACCACTCCTTCAGTGCTCAAAAATGTGTTCAGACATAACAGAGTTTAACACTAGAAAAAGCCAACAGAGAGGTTCAGAAACTGTCTGATATGATTTCCCTCAGAGATGCTGTTCAGGACAGTCTTAAGATTGGCTGCAACTACTCCAACCAAATCCTTATGTTCTTTGTGATAGACTGCACTATTGCTTCATTATTATTGTCACTACAGTAGATGTCTATTCGATTGTAATATCATATGTAAAACTGTAGACAGTAATCTCCTTAAATATTCTTCAATTTAGATATGAACTACGAGTCAGTCAGTTCATGTAACCAACAGAGTGGAGAATTGTTTTTCCTTTTTTTTTTTTTTTACCCTTTTGTTTATATGCAAATCCTCTATTCTCTGTGAAATTATATTCAAAGTTTGTATTGATGCAAAGTATCAATATAAGTATCAGTGACACATGCTCTGATATTATTTGGTCAAATTTAAAACCAGTATTTGAGGTATTCTATACTATAAGGATATACCGTAGTCACTTTACACTCTGATTTCCATGAGAGTATAAAAACATTGGTAAGGGAAAAAAGGAGACCGCACACTAGTTAAGAGCTCTTTTTACTATAGTATAAAAACATTAAACAAAAGCAGCGTACTTGAGATAAGGATCCAGGGGCTACGGTGGCTCGTCCATCTATTTAACGCAGTGCATTTGCCTCGTGTTTAATGAATATTGGACTTTATATTTTCCTCAGCTGTTGTGAGTTAATCAAACAGTCATCTCACTAGAAAACTGTTAAGGTGTCCAATGTAGTGACATTATTGTGATGTCTGCTTGTATAAACTAGCCAGTGTAAACACACTTCCCCCTTTTTATCATCGTAAATCCACCACATTTAATGTAACACGTTGGAATAATCTATCGTCTGGTTCATGAAAAACAAGAATACTGGTTGTGACAGTATAGACTTTCAGATGAGCTGATATGAGTTCATTCTTGATTGCAGCGATAGAAAAATAAGCCCTCACTTTTTCCTTACACTGTCCATGCTTTTCATGCCAACAGTCACTTTGCATTCTGTCTGATAATTTGAGTTTTATCCATAGTGATACGTACAGTAGTTAAACTCCTCTTGTGGTTTCAGGTGTGTGTGTGTGAGTGTGTGTGAGTGTGTGTGAGTGTTTTAGTATGGGCTTTCAGGGGACACTGACTCAGGGAAAGAGTGACGAGTGCAAAGTTGCAACATAATCTACACATTAGATAAATACTGATGTACATATGAACATAGGAATGTTTTACACTAATGAATATGATTTGTAAAATCTGGTGGAGGACTTCACAGCTGCTCTGTCTGAAAGTTGTACGGAAGAGATCGCGGCTGAGAGACGGTGTAGAGCTCGGATAATACTGTAAGAAGGTAAATAGTCTTGAACAACCACCCAAAGAGTCTCCTTTAGCCTTTTTAAAGTCATTAGAGCAAGTGATTAATGTTATATACAGTAATATACGGTGCATTACTTTTCAAATAGTCCATTGGCCGTCTGTCCTCTGTGACTAACTGATGGTGATTATAGGTGTACCTGTCTCTGTCTATAACCGGATTTTTTAAATTCTGTATTTTGATTATGTTGAACATTTATGTACATATTAACATTATATATATTTTTATTCATATATTTTCCATCCAGGTCTCAGTGGAGAGTGTTAAATCCAGCGGCGAGGCTGCTGTTCATACTGTACTCAGCTTTTTTTTATTTTGTTTTTTGGCACAGTGGTTCTCAGATTCAAAGATGAGGAATCTCGGCACAAAACATCCTCAATTACCAGCTTCAGGCAAAACAAAAAAAAATAGCGCCTTAACATCGGCCTTCAGAAAACTTATTCTTCAAGGCCTCTCTGTAACTCTGCTGGCCTAGGATTAGATCTTGCTTGTGTTTAGCCTTCTCTGTAATCCCTCTCAGCAGTCTGCCTCAATAAAGAAAAAAAATACGAAGGGGTGTGGACAATCCAGTCAAGATAAAAAAAAAAAAAAGTAAGAAAAAACCCCCCCACTATAGCAGGAAGTAACATGAATGATGTTTTGATGGGTGATTTAAACCTGTCCCAAAAATAACGATAACATTTGTTTGGAACGGAAAATGTCTCTCACCAGATTGAAACAGCCCCAACCTCTCCATGTAGTAATACATGTGTTTAAGGTTAAAACGTGTATATTTTTTCAGCAAATGGCTCCTCAATTAGTCTAAAAATCGTTATTTCATACAAATTTAACAGCTTCAAACACTTCGTATTGTCAGTGACAGTACGCTGTTAGCAAACTTCACGTCAGTGGAGGTTCTTGCTGTCTCAAACCAGAGACTTTCTTATTTGGACGTCACTTTACTGATATCACTTTGCCCTCCTTTACTTTTACCAAACACATTTACCCCTGTGTTCTTGTTATCATCACAGCTTTCTGAGTTTTTCCCCTTAACTCTGTCTAGTTTGTAATGTGATTTCAGCCCGTTCCATGAATTATACCCATTTAATGTGATCGTCATGTGTAAGAATGTCTGTAGGTTTATAGAGAGAATAAATATAAAGGGCTTCTTGTGCTGCAACATATGAAATTGCTGGTCAAACATGTGATAAGAGTCTGGCTGAACCCTGGCTGTCAGGTTTTTCTTTTTTAGGTTTTACTTAAACTGGGAATTTGTCATGAGATGAGGTTAGCAGGAAGATTTTTTTCAAAAGTAAAACAAGAAACAATATGGTACAATGTTTTCTGACAGCTGATTTCATTGTAAAGAAGTTTCGTGTGTGTGTGTGTGTGTGTGTGTGTGTACACTTTTTTTTTTTTTTTATAGCGCCTGGGGGTTAATGTGACCACCTCACAGCCTTTGTGCTAAAAAGAGGTCAGAGGTCTCTGTTGTGTTTTCAGGGTGACCTGCTAGTGACTATTAGCCATTGATAAATGTGATGTCCCACAAGTGTGCGGGCCGGACCCCTCCAAAGGGGGAGGTTTCATAACACGCCCCACACTAACCTCCCAGCCAACCCCACCTCAACTTTGTGCATACACACACACGCAAACATGCACACTCTGCCCTGCTGACAGGAGCACAAGGGGGCAGCTGCTACAGATGTCTCATAGAGAGAGGGGGAGGGGAACCAAGGAGACATCAATGGAGAGTCTCACTCTAGTATGGAGTTCTCAGTGGGGCTCATTGTATTCTCTAAAGACCAAGACGGAGGGAATAGGCCACATTAATATAGTAAGCCTATAGTCTCTTATACTTTCTCTCAGGGTGTTGCTCACTTTGACTGTTGGCTTGTTTCACGCATGCACTAGTGTGTCCACAAGAAATTGTCTGTTGGTGTGTGCAGAGCCGAGTGTCAGTTTACACAGGTTGATATTTACTATGAAGATCAAGTTTTTTTTTTTTTTTTTTTGTGTCACTGCTCTGCAGACTGAATGACAAAAGGAAAAAATGTAGTCACAGGTTTTTACTGATACTATGTGGTGGTGTCTGACACTTTTGGTGAATGGAACGGACTTTATGTGAAATGATGATCAACCTAAATTCACCTCTGCTGTGAGAAAAGTAGGGCTGATTTAGTGTTACTACTAAAGTGAAATCACCTGCTGTTGCCTCAAGTTGACATGAAAGCTGAAAAGTGTTTGTTTGCTTCTGAGTCTTCTCTGGTGTATCCATGGTGTCATTTTATAACCCCTGACTTTAATTAATCTTCTGGAGGGTGTTTTCAAGATGTCACATTGTCTTTTTGTTTGATGTTATCTTCATTTTAGTACCGTAATGTGTGGATCTTCTAAAAGTTTGCACGCTTTTGAAACTTCTGAAGCATGTTGTGTGAGCCGAGCTGTCTTGTTTCCACATCACTTGATGTGATGCAGGCCCCATGTCTGATGGTGTGAAGGGCTCTACTCTCTTGATTTGCGTCGTGTGGGAAGAGAGAACGAGAGAGACATTCGTAAAAAAAAAACTCCTCTTTGAATGAGAAGCAGCTGAGTGTAACAGCCAGCTATGCACGCAATTCATCTGACATGAAATCAAATTACATTGCACTAAAACTGCCCCAGCATGGCAACTTTGCAGCCAGGTTAGCCCGCTGTGCCGAACACCACGATACATGACACTGTGGCTCTTGTTCAGCTTGTCTACCAGAAGACAAGGGAGAGCCCCACTCGGTCTCAACCCTCCTAATGAAGAGATGCATTATGATGTGATTTCATTTGGGCCTGCAAAAAAAAAAAAAGGAAAGCTGCTGTGGGTAACAGAGCAGTCTGAGTAGCATGGTTCATTTGTGTAGTGACATGTGACTTGTATTTTCGTGAGTCATAAGGATCTCCTGCCTAATGGAAGGCAGTGTGTGCTCATGTGACGGTGACACAATGCAGGATGAACTGTATAGTATTCACCAGCGCTCAGCTTGGCTACTGTTTGGCACGGCTAATAGGGACCCATGAGTATCTTTTTATCTTGTTAATTTTTGTCATAGTGAAACTGAGGAAACCACAATTTCTGTTCATATCACTGGTGGAGTTTGGCTTACTTATCTTTTGAAAACTCACAGTACACTAATCTGCAAATCTGCAAGTAGTGCATATGTGAATCTGTAGACATTAATGCATGTACGTGCTTCTGTGTGTGTGTGTGTGTGTGTGTGCAGTATCTTTGAGTACTGCATCATGATCTTCCCTATGGTCACAGTGGTGTTTTTGCTGGCTCATCCCTGCTTCTCCACATGCCTGTTTAACAACACAGAGCTCCTCCTTACTGGCTTCCTGTCCAAACCAGTTTATCTGTAAACAAGTGTGTTTTTTTCCTCTCCGCCCCATTGTCCACACTACACCAGAATGCATACACAATGGGCGCCCTCTCTCTCCCAGTCTGCTTTTGTACTCCAAAATAGAAAACATTATGTTTTACTACAACACACGGCGATGCAAATAAATTATATGCTTCTTGATGGGGCCTGAATAAGTATAAAGTTTAAAATTACATTATATGAAATGGCATCTGTAAAAGTTTTTCCAGAGACAACTATAATATATTAACTTGGTTAAAGTTACGTTTAGGAGATTAGTTTCTATTTGCTTTAAAAACACACCCCATAACTAATTGCAGGTTGCAGTTAATTCTTTTTTTAAGTGCACCCTGGTGGAGCCAACTACTGCCATAGCAGGTGAATGTTGTGCATTGTTATTGTGTGTGCACTGGGATGAAATGGCTGTCTCTGTTTATCTTGCCCGAGGTACTCTATACTACAGTAGATATGATAACAGCAGGGTTATTGTGACCGAGCCCAACCCGTCCGTGTGCTTTGGCCATTGCCTATACACCACAATGATGCGTGCCTGGTGGCAGTGGATCTTAAAATTGAGAAGTACTAGTCACGCCGCAGAATTTACGCAGGGAATTTGTTTCTTTTAATCTCGATACCAAAGCCCCTTTTGAAAGGTAAGGAAAACAAATCAGTCAAAGAGTTTAAAAAAAAAAAAATGGGGCAACTGGAAAGGAAACTTAATTAAAATAGAGAGGGCAATATGATGTCACTGCAATTTAAGATAAGAAAGAAATGTCCTCATTTAGACTGTGGAAAAATAAACTAAGACAGAGTGTCTTTCAAACCAAACTTTGCAATATGATCAAGAGGAGACTGGGAGGGAAATATAAGCAGACTGAGCCTCTATGTTTACTAACCTCTTTAATTCTCAGGCTTAGTTAAACCTTTGTTGCTTTTTATTATCTGACATGATTTGGTTTGCATCTCCTTGGCCTTGGGACTTTGCATGTTGACCTAATAACACACATATACCAAATATTATATTAGATGTTCTGTCATCTAAAGCCGCAGTAAGGTGTTTTATTCGGCTATCATCTGATTGTTTTTGATAGACCTGTCACTTGAAGATGAGCACTATTATGCTAACTGCTGATAACCACCCATTCGGTGAGAATAGATTACCATACTCCCTGTATCAAACATGGTTATAAGTGTATTGCAATATAGCATTCTTATGCAGCCACAGGACCCATGTCTCTACAGACTTGATATGAAAAACTGTAGCAAAGGCTTCGTAAATCTAGGCTATGTGCGAGGTTGTTCTTAGGTAATGACAAATTACATGTAAATGTTGATATAGGATGCTCCTGCTAAGGAATTATCAGTGAGTGAAAGTGCCATACCAGACAGCCAACACAGTTTAATCCAGGTCATGTGGGTTAAGATCAGTGTATTTAAACCATGAGGTCAATAGCAGCTCTCAATCATTGCTGTTTTGTTGTGGATCACTGTGGAGTGAGCCTTTGAATTTACGGAGTTCAGTAGGTATCACACACATTTATCATGCTAATAGGCACGGCCTGTGGAGTTTTAATTAAAGTTTAAGTCATTTTTATTCATGGGTGGTAAGAAACTTGACAAATGATCAAGGTTGGCATACACATTAAGACAATGAATTAGATGCAACTATAATATTTCTTAAGTGTGTACAGTATTTATGTTTGTCTTGTATATGCTGTCTGTTGGGCCTAATTTTGCCATTATTATATGTAGGCCTACTTCATTTGACTTTTTCTCTCAATCTCCTGCTCTATCAGCCTTCTCTCTCTCTCTCTCTCTGTGTGTGTGTGTGTGTGTGTGTGTATTTTGTGTCATATAAAAGCAGCATTGTTTCATTTCTAGTACACACAGTCGTTACTAATGATCGTGGCATTCATTTGAAAATCAGAAATCGTCTCGTGAACAAGTTTGAAGGTAAAGACTTTCGAGTGGTTTGCTGTAAAAAAAAAAAAAAAAAAAAAAAAAAAAAAAAGTCGTTGAGGCACGTAAAGAGTTAAATGGTCGCTCTCTGTTGAACGCTGTGGTGGGCTGCGAGATCATTCGAGAGTGCATTTTCAGCAGCCAATCAGCGCAGCGGAGTCCACTCCGCATTCAGCCAATGGGGAGAATGGGAGGCTCTATCGAATTTGAATGAGAGTGTATCTTTCGGCGCCATTTTCGAGTGAGCAGCGATTGCCTCAGCAGCGGCGGAGAGAGGATGCTGCGAATATATGAAGCTGTCGCTGAGACGGCGGGGGAGAAAAACCAAGCGCTCAAAATTAAACAGCGGTTTTTAAGGAGGGAAATCGCGTACTTTCATCGGGAAAACACAGGTAACTGCAGCCACAAACGACTGGGGATAGATTTTTAGTCGGACAATGTGAGCAGGGTGAATGAGAGAGGAATACGTGGAAATGAGAGGAGAGAGACCGACCGTGGCGGGGAGACGTTAGCCATTTGGCCAAGCTTTGTCAGCTTGTACTACTCATAGCAGCAGCTAGCCTGTTAGCTTAGCGTGCTAACACACACACACTGAGAGAGAGAGAGGGAGAGAGAGAGAGAGAGAGGGATTTCTGACTTTGCTGCGCTGTAACGGTAAAAAAAAAAAAAAAAAAAAAATGCGCTCAGACAGCGGTTCGTTTTATTCGGGAGGCAAAAATGGATATTATATTAGGAAAAACACGAACGGGTGTAATATTATTTCGTAGGGAGGAGACACTTAACTTGGAAGGGGGGGTTATTAATCAAAGTTGAAATAAAATGGGACTGTTTTTTTTTTCGCATTGGAGACCAGTTTTTTGAGCGGGAGGTGCAAAAGCAGCCAGGCTCGAGCAGAGCAGAGGAGAGGAGAGGCACGGTCGGCAGTGTCAACAAATGCACACGGCACCTACACTGGCTTGGGAGGGAAAAAATCAAAACGAGAGCCCGAGACACACAGACAGACAGTGCCTTTTGTGGTAACTCAATTTTGCAAAGCTTGTTAGCAAAGGCAGACTTTTCTTTCTTTCTTTTTTTTTTTTTTTTTTTCCTCCGGGGGGGTTGTGGGGTGGGGGGTCCGAGCTGGTAAAATGCATGACGTTCAGGTTTGTTTCAGACGTTTTTTTTGTTTTTTTTTGGGAGATTGTAAGAGAGGAAACATCTGGGTAAGTTTGTAATTTTATAGGTTTGACCTTACAGTCAGTGATGCCTCTAATCGCAATGACGGAGTTTGTTTTATTTTCCTATAATATGTGTCGCATATGTATAGGACGTGGTGGTGTATTTGCAGCCCTTAACGTTTCTGCTGACAGTTCCCGTGTTAATGTAACTCCGATTATTGATTAACTTAATCTCAAACGACGTTAAAGTGTGTGCTTCATGTTTGTATCTGTGGAAAAAAAAGGTTTCAATATCTCAAATTAACGTGAGGTGATCCAACGTGGCTCTCTGCCAAGTGACAACAGTCATAGGTCGCAACTTCTGACGGTTCAACTTTAATAGCTGTGTTAAATCCTTAGACGAATGGCTGTCATAAGCACTGACGATACAGTAAAGTTGAATTCACGTTATTTCCCCCCTAAAAACGAGGATCGGACTGTCGGTCATGGTGCTGCTGCTCGTGGCTCGCTGTAATGCTGGGGAGGCGGGGGTGGGGGGGTTTGGTTTATCGTAGTTTGATGCTGAAGGCTTTTCAGTCATTGCCTTCTGTCTCATTTTGCCTTTTTTGCACTTACTAGCCTCGCTCCACTTTCTGTGTGCCCCAGACTCTGATTAAATTCAACTTCATGGAGAGAGAGAGGGGGGGAGAAAAAAAAAACGTCTTCTGGTCTAATCGGTTTAGTAAGGAATGACAAATCGGACATAATGTAGTAATTTCTGGAGAGGTTGTATGTGTGATATTTTTTTTATACTGCCCTATGCTTCTCATGAACACGACTACTTGACTATTGCAGCATAAGAGAGGAAAAGAGAGGCTGCATATAATTGTGAGTCTAAACCCGCCCATTCTAAGTAGAGATCGGTTTAATGTGTTACATAATGTGAGGCCTTCCTATCTTTTACAGTGTTAACATTTATTTAAACAAATAAGCGCCTACAGAGTCAATTATCACGTATAGATTGTATAAAAAAACAACCTTTATTCAAATTTAAGCATGTTGAAACATGAGATAGGGTGAAGGTGCTGTCAATTTTCCCTGGAATCTGTTTCCTTGGCCAGTCTCATCTGACAGTGTACTTACTAGTGGCATTTTCCCTTGATTTTTATTTTGTCAGGCATGTACAGCAGCAGTAAGGATATGACTTGACTTTCTACTTTGATCAGAGATACATGACCCATATGAAAATACATAGTTGTGTAAGTATAGTTGTGTTACTTGAAATTGCAGATTTTATCCTTTAGTATAATAGTTGTTGCTTCAAGTGGGATTTTCATAATGAAACTCTCCCCCATAAAGACCGCTTTTGTTAATTTATTTTTTAGTTTATTTAGTTGGAGGGAAATTAGCCAACCTGATAGGAGGCAGAGATCTTTCACAGCCACATACCAGAGTAAAGAGGTGGAGGAGGAAATTATTGTACTATGAGATCTGATGTGTCACTGACAAGAAAACTTTTACTTTGTGGGTGTACGAAACACAATGCAAACGATGACTTTTAAACGTGCCTGGCATCATGTGTTTATCTGGTTTAGGATTAAGTAAATTTGTAGACTTTCACTGTACACCACATATAAAACTGATGGGGAAATTATATTTTTGTCTGTACAAGTGCAGGTATGTTAACTGTCATGCCATATATAATTTAAAAAAAATACCCAACTGTTAATTATATAAGTGAAAATTATATAAAGAAAAGTTTGTGATAAATTGATCTATAGAAGAGGGGGGTATTCAGATCACCAAATAAGTTGGGGTGTATTTTAGGGTATTCATTTTCACATTACCTGATCTAAAGGATGTAAATCGATGCTTGGTAAATGTAATTACTCAATGCTAAGTATTTTATTTTATTTTTATTTTTACAGTATAGATTCACAACATTTTGAATATTAGTACTCTGGTGTGTGCTTGCACAAGTATTCAAAGATATTCACAGACATGGTCCATCTGCAGGTTTATCTCCTGCTAAAAGTTGAAACTGTCTGCCTCTCAAGTCTGTCATCATGTGATTTTAGCCAAATAGATGATAGCAGTTTTAAAGACGGGAAATAAAGTAGCTTTAATGGTATAAATGGGTAAGAATATTGCTGATGACTTGGCTGTTATAGTGGGGATATAAAAAAAATCAATTTGAAAATGTCAGTGGTGCAGTGTCAGTGTATTTGTTACAGTGGGAAAAGGCAAAAAATATACATTATGGCACATAATGTTTAAGTTGAGATAGCATTAAAACCAAATTTTATTGATTTTATTTGATGGATGCAGTGCAGTGTGTTTATTGTTGATATTGTTTTGCAAAAACTACAGATTTGAGTTTGTAGATCTAATCTCTAGAAGGGAGGCGGTAGCAGTTTGTCAAAGTGGAATTTAAAGATCAAGGATCTTAGTAGTATATAAACGTTTACTCACTGGTTAGTTCATTTTACAGTATGTGTCTGTTGTTGTGCTCATACAGGTCAAGTAGGTGTAAATATTTTTGCTCATATTCTTCTGAAGAGGGATTACAGCACTGTTGACTGTCTGTGTATGCAATTGTCAGATTATTACTGGTGTATTTTAACAGTTTTCATTCCTGTGGTGCCCACAGTTAATCTCTTTTAAATGCTACAGGTCTATGTCTCCCCTCCGTTGTCTGGTATTTGCCTTTTCACTCTCTTTGTAGAGCACTGTTGTGCTGTTCAGACTGTAGCATGACATTCTGTGACTCATCATTCTGTCTTCTCAGACCCTCCGGCAAAATGGGCTCCCACCCCCATTTCCTGGTGAAACTGTGCCTCTCTTCTTGTACATGCTCACATGTGTAATAGCCAGGCTGCAGAGAACCCCCCACCCTTCTCTTCCTTCTTTCTGCACCACTCAGCACAAACTTTATAGTATTCAAATTTGCTGTGATGGGAACAGGTTATCACAGGTCTTGTTGGTTATTTTCCAGAAGTTGGCCCTGGTTTCAGTTCTATGTCTCAGCAGCATTAAATAGAAGCTGTCAAATAGTTTTATTTGCATCATTCAGGTCTTTTGCAGACATAGTTTTAGTTGTGGAATAATCTAAATAGTGGCCAGTCTAGGTAGACCTTAAATTAGGATGGAACTGAATGAACTGAATGAAGAGGGTGACTCCTAAAAACGGGTGTCTGTTTATTTTCTTCTCATGTATTTAACCATAAAGTTAAGGCTGATAACACACTACTGGCAGCAGTGCAACATATGAGGGTGCCAGGCCCTTGCATGCTTCTTACAAGCATATGTTTTGCATTGGCTTTGATTTCTTTTTTTTCCTTCTTTTGCATACAGTATGTGCTGCATCACTTCAGTGCATAGGACTTTTACACCTGTTTTCATAGAATGGTGAAAAGATAAAAAAAAAAAATCTTTGTATACATGGCAATAGCATTTTTTATTTTAATTTTTTACATAATTGTCAGCTATGTGCATAACTACTGTTATGGGCTGTGTATATTTAACCACAGTTTCAAAAAAAATCCAGTAAGTTGAAAAAGTAAGTGGGATTTTGTGGCACACTAAATCTGTTGTGTACACACTTGTATTCAGTCTGGTCAATTAGCTGCTTTAAAAATGCTACAAAATTTTCAAAAGGTCAGACACTCTTCTCTAAAATTTGTATCTGTTGTGGTGGTTGCACTCAAGAAGTTGCAGGATCCCTTTTGTTTAATTTTTTCTTTCTTTATTTTATTTTAATTTTTTTTCTCACCCCTGTAGTGACAAAGGCACTTGTGGACTTGGACAGCACATTCAGAAAGAGCACATCAGCTGTTCAATATTAATGAATTATCTGATTGATGATTGAATTTTAGGTAGTAATATGATAACCTGCAACATCACTGGCGGTAAGATCTGACATGGCAAGACTATGCCTTTGACTAAACACACACAGTGTTTTCATTTCTGGTGCACCAGCCCTTTTTTCACCTGAGGGTGCTAGGTCAGCCCAGAGGATTAACATGTAAGCAATTACATTGGAAATTCTCTATAATGTTCCTACAATATTGTTGGCTGGCTTGTGTGTGTCTGTTTTATTAGCCTAAACTTGTTAAGCAGGTAACACCTCACTCTGCTCTACAGTCAGGCAGTGTGCTTGGGTACACAGAGACCAGATACATTCACACACACTGTGACCAACAGTGTCTTGTTTGGTCAGTTTTAGTAGCAGGTCGGTATTTCCCAACAGTAATATTAGCACTAATAATTTTAAATTTACTGCTGTGACTGATGTTGATCTGCTGATGTGTGATTGCCATTGCTGCTTATGCAGTTGCACTGTAAATAGGTGGGTCAAGTCTAGCAAGGAATGTGGTGAAATCAATAGAAGTATAAATGTCCATTTATTTCATCTTCTTTTTTTTCTTTTACATACACAATAGCCATAATACACAATTCTAGTCGTTTGTTTTTATTTTTATTTGTTTCATGTGTTTACTCAGTCAACAGTGTAACAACAAAACGCTGAAGTCTTATTGTTATTTTTGGGTTTTTGTTGTGGTACGTGTTGTTGGCTAAACATTTTTACACCGTGAACCAAAGTAATTGCAGTATCTGAATTCATCCAAGGCGTTTGAAAGGGAATATACAAAAATACCAAATATAGTCTGTGTTTGTGTAATTGGTGTATGGGTGTGCCATTCAGCTCTCACACTTAAGCCTTGCTTCCTCTTTTGCCCCCTCTTCCTTATGTGTGCATGTACATACAACATGAAGTACACACTATTTGTTATTAATTTCTGCCTTACTGATGGTTGTGTAAACAGTGATTCACTATTATAAAAAAAAAAAAAGTGGTAGTCGTAGTAAAAGCAGAGGGATTTATCAACACTTAATTTATGGAGGTGGGATTAGCCACACTATTTAGAAAAAAATAGTTTTGATGCTGTTGGTCAAGTGTAAATCAGGTCCTCGTGTCGTCGTTTTGAAATTGCATCACAGTGTACTGCTTTGTCTGCATCCTGTTTATTGCAAAGAGGAAAGAGAGAGAGAGAGAAAGCCTGAGACAGTTCAAAAGAAGTAGTAAATATCTGGAGAGGTCAAAAATGAATTCAGTGAAGTATAATGAATAGTAATATTGAGTTGTAATGAGAATTGTGCTCAATTTAAGTATTTCACCAGACACATTTTGGACACTGGTGTGTTTAGAGGGATGACAGCAGTGTCGTTGGTCTTGGGGGAATCATGATGTGGTCCACACTTTTCACTGGAAATGGTGAGAAGAAAAAAAAGGCTTCAAGTGTTAGTAAATATTTGAGGAGCTGCACAGCCATTTTGCAAGACATGATTTCAGAAACTGATTCAAAACTGCACCTGAATCATATTGATCATTACTTTACATCTTATATGATTGTATGTGGTGTGTAGCAGTGTAAAAATGACTTGCAGACCGCTTGCATATCTGACTGGTCGTCCTGTGAAACGGGGTTATTCAGTTGTCGATCCCAGGTATGTGTTTTCACGAGTTTTCTCTAATTCATTTGACATGATATGGCAACAGCTTCCAGGGAATCCCAGTCACTCTTCTTCTCGTGCTCCTGCTGGACATTGTTCACCGGGTGTGCAAATGTAACAGGTTTTTCGAGGATTAACACATACCATTACAGTAGTGTGTTTGCAACAGAGCATTACTCCATAGGTAGCATCTCTCTTTCATAACGAACAATATAACTATGCACCACCTCGTCAGCTGTTTTAGGCTTTCACACTCTCCAAGTATGGTAGCTGAATTCCAAAAATATAAATTTATATCCCGTTATTTATGTGTCCTAACTCCTCACCATCAATTGGCTTTGTTACAATGGAAGAACTGGTTTTGTATTAGACTTTAGAGATATGCAGTTAAACAAGTTGTCACATCTCCTAAAGTGGTGACATTTGTTAACATAGAATATTTTGTGGTGCCTGTGTTGTCTTACCAAACACATCACAACAAAGACTTGAGTAGCTGAACACCTGGTGTTAATGTGACTTAAATTTTTACAAGGTATGGACTTGTAATTACCCAGGGAAATATTGTTGCACATTGCATCTGCATTAATATTCACTGTATCCCAGACTGATGGCTGAATATACTCTGAAAATAGTATAAATCGGTGGTGTCTAATTGTCATGGCTGATAAACTGGGCTGTTGTGTGCAGATATTTAACTTGGAGTCATTTCCTTCCGTGCTCCAATGACTAAAGATAGAAAGCATCATGGACATAATGAGAAACTCATATTTGCATGGCTCTTTTCAAGTGGATGGATGCCGTCGCCATTCAGCCTTTTTTTTTTTTTTTTCCCCCCCACAGCTCAGGACGTCATAGCAGATCTCCCTTTTGGTTTTGTGCTTGTAAAAAGGCAGAGGAGGGCTGTGTAGCACAGGCTAGAAGAGGCCAGCCCAGACCACTTGATCCAAGGAGGTGATGGGCTGTCATGTCCATGTCCTTGTTCCCGATGGGGTGTAGGAGGTTACTTGACCCTCAACCTTGGGGTCAGGTGACTCTTTGAGGCCATTGTGTGGGGAGCAAATGTTGCAGGAATGGGTTAAAAAGGCTGAGCAGTGAAGGTGACATGTCCGGGCATGCTTCCTTAAAGGAAAGCAAGAGAAATAGGGAGAGGTTAGAGTCATTGATGTGAACAATTCCTCTTTGGCTTGTTAAAAAAAAAAAAAAAAAAAAAAAAAAATTATCAGTTGAGGAAAGTGCACAACTTACCTGGTTAGTTCCTTTGTGTTTGCATGCTGAGTAATTTATTAGCATGAACAAGGTAAAATGGTTGTCATGACAGCTTCAGTTTAATTCAGTACTGTCTGGGCGTCTAGGTAAATGAGCTGAAAGAGGATGTTCACATGACATAAAAGACAGAAATGATGTGCCGAATTTTCTGTGTAAGAGTCCAAGTAAGTTTGTGGTGTGTGTTCTTCTTTTGTGTTGCATAAATACTGTGTGTGTGTGTAGAGGGTGTGAGGCTATAATTGTAATATATTTTTTTATTGTCAGTTCATCTTTTCTCCTCTTATATAAATCTACTGATTCATTGGTCAGCCCATTCATATCTTAAACATTTCTTATTTTGTCTCAACAGCTAAAACAGGTGACTCAGTTCATAAAAATAGCTGAAAAAGCTGAAACCAGCAGATGTTGGCTTTTTTTTTTTTTTTTTTTTTTTGCCGGGCACATAATTTTTTTCTAGCTCCTGTTTCCATAGCTGTCTTTGTTGCCCCCTCTTTTTTTTTGCCAGAAAATGTGGACCTTGACAGGAGATGTGGAGGCTCTTTGAGCCCATAGCATACACTCAGAGATCTGACAATAGCAGCTTACCCCCCTGATGTGAAGTTGTGAACTAACCACAGTAAAACATGTGGTGGCTGATGTATCAAATGCCCTGAGTGTATTTGGTTGACTTCAGTTTTGAAAATGTTCCCCCATTAAGTCCCCTGCACCAAGTTACCAGTGTGGGTTGTTGGGTAACTTTTTTATTTTATTTTATTTTCCATTTTTTAAATAATAATTTGTCATTTAGACATTGCACCTGTGCAAATGGTGTATTTTTGAGAGTCTAGGTATAATCTGTAAAATTGTCTCCCAGTGTAAACTATAAACTGTTTCTTGAGGAAGTGCTTCACTTTCATACTAAATTAGCTTGTACCATGTTTTTTCCATGCTATGGTTGTAGACATTTTTTTTCATGTTGTGGCATAAATGTCATGCGTAATTAAAGGTCTGGCCTCCAACTCCCCAATTTAAAAAAACACTGCTCTCACTAGTCCTTGCTGTCTTCCCACCCTCCTGCTACTGCTAAGTGTGTCTGACTGTAGACAACATTTGTTGCACCTGTGTTTCTCATCTTTGTTTACCTAACAAATTCCAGCTGTAATCATCAATGTTCTTCACCAAGAATTACATGTATTATGCCTTGAGTTAGAAAGATGAGAGACTTCTTTTATTCCAAGTATCACTAATGCACAATATGCATGTTAGAACTGCAGAGGCCCACACGCTTTATTATCACTTCCTCCTTGCTTGCACAAAGATTTAGTTAACATGAGAAACAAATATTATCTGTGATGAAGCCTCTGTGCAGAGATGAACATGCAGTAGGTAAAGATGGCAATGGATGTCAAGCTGATGAAACATCTAGGCCTGGGTATGGTACATGTTATGTCAGCAGTCAGGCAGTTTTAACATTTTCTAAACTACAGTATATACCTCAGGATTTTTAGATTGACAGCTGACCTTTGCTTAAACAATAGATAAGATGTGCAATCAGTTAACAGTTTTTGTGTGTGTGTGTGTTTTTTCAGACAAGTTTTGTAATGTAATTTAGAGCAAGGACCAAATTGCTGAATGCCTTTTGGCATTTGTGTGGGACACTGACATCTAGAGTAAACAGGAAAACAGCCCAGTTCATAATATAATCCCCTCCCAGTGTTTACCTTCTGACTTTTAATTGTGACTTATTGGAAATTAGATTTTAATTCCAAGTCATGCAAAGTATAGATGGCTTTTTTTTTTTTTTTGCTGTTATGTGCTATCATGGTGCCTGCCTGGCTAATGCAAACCAACATTTTTCCCCTGTTAGTGTTGTAGCATCATACTACAATACAATATTTAGAATCAGCAAGTGCAATCTTCTAAAAGTTGTACAGGTTTGCAATATTTGCTTCTGGCAAACACAGGCTTTTTTTTTTTTTTTTTTTTTTTTTTTTAAACATCCCTTATTGTATTATTGTTTATACTTTAAGTGCTGTAACATGTAATGTTGAGTTGTATAGGAAAAGGAGTCTGCACAAATGCTTTGACTATTGTGCATTACGCCCCTGAACACTGGGATGATCTGATCCGAAGTGGTCAGCTCTGTGTACGTCACCTCACACCTGGCGTTAACATGCGTCTGAAGTGACCACTTGTGTTCAGACCCCACCCCACCCCCACCCCTCCTTCTGTATACAGAAATACACCAGTGCATCGTTTCTGTTGAAGTATTGGCCGCACACCCTGTTAGACAGTACAACAGCCACATGGGTCCGTTGTCTGTCTGTGTGTGTGTGTGACGAGAGGCTAAGTGAGCACGGGGGTGTAGCTGTTGGTGTTGATATTGTGGCATGGCCGTCACAAATAATTTAGTGTATGAGAAAAACACTTGGAAGTGTAAAAATGTTTTAAACACTACTGGGACCAATCGCACTGAGATGGAGGACGTTATAGTTGATTAGGTGCACATCTGCATGTAGGGATGGGATGGTTGGGATGGTCAACAATAAGTGTGTTAATCCCAGGTCTGACCAGTCAAGTGGGAGGGGTCCTAATGTCAAAGCATTCAAAGAGAAACTGCGTGCTTCAAGTGTTGTGGGAAAGCCCATTACCATCTTAACATGACAATGCCACAGTGCGTTATGCAAGCTCTATAAATAAATGTTTTTCTGATCTGGGGAAGAACTTATCTTGTGGTGGCGTGCAGCAGAGAGACTTGACCTATCCCTCTGCATCGGTGTCCAGCCACACCTTGTGGTGGTTAAATAGGTCTAAAATCCCATTGCAGGCTCCAAAATGTTGTGAAAAGTTTTCACAGAGTGAAAGTGGACAGTTTCGTATCAATATCTCAAGATTTTAAAATAAGTCTCATTAAGTGTAATATTCTGGCGTCCACATACGGTACTTTTATCTGCATGGTGCACTTGGATTATTAACACTGGTCAATTGCAGTTAATTATGAGTTTTGACAGGCTGACCTCAAAATTAAATTAACATGTACTCTCTTTTTTTGTGTGTGTGTTTCAGATGGAGAGCCTCCTTGCCTGCTTTCTGCTTTCCGAGTGGACAGGTGACTTCAATCTGCAAAAGATGCTGACGATCATCGGAGCGTCCCTTTTTTTTAGGTAGATAAACGATAGCTGATAAGTCTGTAGTACCCATCCCAACCTATGGTACCGAGCCGGCGGCGCGGTGGTAGCCCTGGAAGATGAAGAGAGTGCAAAAAAAAACAACAACACAGTAGATGAGAAGAGCTGGCAAGTGGAGGAGACCAAAGACTGCACTTCTTCTGGCGATGCTGTAGCAGCACGGAATGGTTTGTGGGTTACACAGAGATGCAGGCCATACTGTGCTGCAGCAGTAAAGCCTGAGTATAAACACACTATCGCTCTTTGCATATATGCTGTAGTCCCCATTGTCATTCATTGTTAATGTGACACAGTCAGCTGTTTTCCCCTCATAATAAAGAAGTTACCCTCCTCCTCATCCTCGTCCTCCTCACGCACCGGTCGCTTTACTGTAGCAGCACGTAAATATTGGAGTTAAGACTTAACTGAAGTCTCCAGTATTGATCGTGCTGCTGAAGCAAAGCTGACCACTCACAACCCGCCGTGGACCCGGTCCGAGCCCGGTGCCGTCGGACAGCGACTCTGCTCCCTCACAGGTACATTGTTTCAGATTTAAAGTTGACCTTCACTTCAATACGATCTTGTTTTGCTAGTTAAAATGTGAACACAGCATCTTTTTTTTTGTTTTTTCTTTCACGTTTTTACTGCTATGTCTGCACACTGAGAAAAATAAAAAACAACATTCAAATTCGGATTTGTCTGTAATGTGTTTTGAACATGACGAAACGAAAAAAAACCGTGCCTTTACAAGTCCTATACATTAGGTTTCTTGTGAAGTGTTTTGGTTTCGCTGACACTGAAAATAAATAACGTGGCTTTACGTGGGACCGCCATCTACAGAGAAGAGAGAAACTGTGGCCTGCGTGGCCTTGATGCAGCGCTACTGGGATGGCCGGCCTGTGCAGCAGTGAGCCCCTGACGCAGACAGATTTGCTGCGGATTAAAATCATTACAGTGGTTTCATTGTAGACTGTACGCTTGAATTCTTCATGAAACATAAAAATGCATTTATTTTCAAAGTCTCTCTATATATTTTTTTATGTTTAGGATATTTTATGAGACCGATCCCTTTTCTTACAGGCCCGATTGAACGTCTTTTGGTATAGATGTGTTTTCCTCGCTCGAAATGACGCAGCCACTTTAAATTGCACATTTTGTCGGTTTTATGCCAACAGACTCACTATGTTATATTCTGGACGGTGCAACTACAGATCATATGTTTTCCTGCGACTGCTTAAAGACTCCATTTTAAGCGCATTTGAACGCACCTCTGGACCAGGACATCCGACTGATAAAAATAATCCCAAATCAGACGTGCGTAATAAAAATGACTACATGCATGTTGTCTGATATGGGCCTTTGGAATAACGTGACAACAGTTGGTAAATCGCTGGTTTATGTATTAAAGGAAAAAAAAATCCCCTGCAAGCTGCAAGTGAACTCCTAGTGTAAAATAAAAAACCAAGTCATACAGAGCAGATACTTGCTTTTTGATGAAAATATATGAAATAAAACGTGTTATATAACGTGTTAGTGAAGTGGTTACATTTTACACTGTGACCTGACATTTTTCTGATAGATCAGGCACAGTGGTTTTTTTTCCTCCTTCAGTCCACACTGAACAAACTGATGTTACATCGGTTTTCTTCGACCTGGCCATATGGGCCTTTTTAATGCTTATTATGTATTTTTAACACGTGTATGTGCAACTACAATTATGAATGAACTAAAAGGCCTAACTAAAACGCGTAATTTGGCAATGGTTCTTTTTTTTAAGATATAAAAAAAAGATTTGCAGTTTTGAAAATGGAAAACACATTTACATCAAAAATGTATTTTATAACATCCGTGCGTTTTGTTTTTATGTTGAAGAAAATACGGCTGAATACAATATTACGGATTATTTTATAACGCCGTGGCTACAAGTTAGACTCAGAAAATGCATTTTCTCCAAGTGTGTGTGTGTGTGTGTGTTGAGTGTGTGTGTGTTAATAGCTTCAAAGTAAGATATCAATAATTCTGTAAATTAGTAAATTCTCATATCATCTGCCATTTAAATCTGAAGGATGGTGGATTATTATTATTATTTTTTGCGAATTTATAAAAGCTGCTGACTCCGCACACACAGCACATCAAAATGTGGAAGCAGTCCTGATCAAGTGTGGCCTGGATTTCCACATTTTGTTTTACACCTGATCAGCCTCATGTTATTGCGACTGTGACTTTTTTGTTTTATATATGCATTTTTAACAGCTTTTATGTAAAGTCGTGCATATTTTAAATATCTGTAAAAGTGCCAAATTATACACTCTATGGCAGTCACCGATAGGATTTGATAGCGCTTGTGTTACCATCTGAAACAATATTTCCAAAACAACATAAAAAATATAATTTATGTGTAAAATAACTATTATAACATCAGGATATTATATTGACAAAGCGGTTATTTTAAAGAAAGAGGCATTAGCTGAAATCGCCATCACACGCTCAGACCTGCAGTGTAACAAGCGTGTGAGAGGTCGGGACCGGATCAAACACAGATAAATATTAATCACTTATTTGGTCATTTAGGCACTTACACTGATTGTATAGATGGTGACATGAAGTTTCTTTTTGATTCACCCTCACCACAGGCCCACATCTGATTTAAGTGAGTCACCACGCCGCCCTATAGCCTACTGAGCATTTCTCAGAAAAATCTCAGTTTTACACCTTTATTCATGGTATTTGCCTTGAATTGTATCGAGTTAAACGTTGGTTTTATGCTATAATTAAATTTGCGTGCTGTCACAATTAAAATAGTAATGTGGTGTGGTACTTTATTTATTTTTATTCCCATCCCATATTTGCCTGGCAACAGAAGGCTATATATATGTACCAGCGTGTCATGACGTAGGCTACATCCTGAATTATGGCCAGTGCTGACATCACGGGTTCACTTTGTGGTCTGATCTGTGGATGTTTTTAAAGTCGTTGATTTGTACTTTCTTCAACGTGCACATGCTCAGGAGAATACATACAAGGTTACATGGTCAAATGCACAAGTCATTGTCCGTTTTGCCCTGACCTATTTTAAGGCAGATCATAGTTGGTGCTGAGCCAAATGTTTCACTGAGCAAGCCCCAAATTTAGAATAATTTAGTCCGTAAAATTGCATTTTCATTTTGGGTTTACAGGGAACTCCTCTTCCAAATTCAGATGCAGGGTGGAAACTATACTGTACTTGGTTTAATTTGACAGCCTGCACATGTTTGACTTTGACTTTATAGACCGGAACAAGTAGTGTAACGAACGAGTCCTGGTGAACCTCCGCTGGTCAGTTTTGTGTAGAAATTAAGTGACGGCCTGTGCAGCACGCAGCGTGACAATCACCTATAGTCTCACATACATACGGCTCTTTATCACTGATAGAGGAAATGCAGTTGTCAGGGTTTTTTTTTTCTTCAAGGTTTCATGAGACATCACAACACCACGGGGCCGTGTGCTTTTGTACCTCTCACGCTGTGTCTGCAGCCTGCTGAATTTTTCACACGGGCCCTGTTATGCAACGTGTGTAACCTTGAAGAGGTTGCAGCATCACTGTGGTGCGGACGCGCTCTGTGGGGGAAAAGGCCATAGATTACACTGTACACTTGTTTAATTCCCCTACTTGCATGGTTCAACTGCCTTTCCTCTGCTTAAAATCATATTTTGATTTGGCATATAACACTAAATAAAAAAAAAAAAAAAAATAAGCATAGTAGAAAAAACGACATGGATGTGTCTTATTTCTCAGTTTTATTTATCAAGATCATCTTGGAGAAGTAGAAAAGTGTCATCGTCTTAAGAAGAGTAAAAGGTCGCACATTTGAGAAAAGAAATGTGATTTAGTGTCTATTCTATGTAAATGAAGGCTACAACCTCTGGATGAAGGAGAGATTATGTTTGATAACGTGGCTTCAGAGAGGTTGAGCAAAAAAAAAAAGGAAAAAAAGAGAGCAAACGACACAACAGACATTTGGTTAACACGTGTTTCTATATATATATGCACACTCAGGTGCATATCTGTCGTTAGTATATTGTGCATCTCACGGGTCACTTGGAAAACAAATTGTAGCTGTGAGTGCATGAGATGCCACAGGCTAGTAATTAAAACAACTTACAACTGCCAATAAAACTGACAGTAGAGTCAATTAAGTGCACGATGCATTCCTGGCCTGCGCCCATTAAACTTGTGCACATGTCAGTCATTTCCCGCAGGTACACACCAGTGTGGCTGCAGTGCGAGGAAACTGTAGTGAAAAGTGAATCAATCTGCGAGGTTATGTAGGCTGTGGGGTGGTGAGGCTGCAGCAGATGCACGGCTGACAGCAGCAGCAGCAGACTCATAATAACTAAGGCGATCCATCGGGGGGCTGCCTGCATCCGCGATCCCCCCACTCTATAGCAGCCGTTCTCGTGGGGCACCGAGATCTTGTCCACGTCTCTGAGCCTCAACGAATCCCACTTTTTCACATCGAAATTGCGCACCAGGGGGCCGACGTCCATCTCCTTCCGAGAGGGCAGCGGAGTCTCCCTGAGGACCGTCAGCCTCTCGCGGAACTCCTGCATCTGCTGCAGAAAGCACAGGGGGTCCGAGACGCTCCTGAACGACTCTGCAATGCTGAGCGCCAGCCGCTGCTCCTCCAGCGCCGCGCTCAGCTTGGTGATCTCCGGGTCGTACGCCTGCATCACCACCAGCTTCACCGTCTCGAAGTCGGACAGGATCTCGTTCTTCTTGCACTCGAGGGCGCTGATGAGTTTGTCGAAGTAGTCTGTTACCTTCTCCGCGTCCTTGGTCACCGACTGCAGAGCCCTTTTCTTACTGGTCTGTAGTGTCTCCAGGCAGGACAGGGTGTCTGCGCTCTGCCAGCTCTCCACCCCGTGCAGCAGCTCTTCAAACGCCTCCTTCTCGCGCTCGTACGCCTCCTCCAGGGAGCAGAATTTATGCCCTTTGTGGTCATCTGTTGTTGCGCAAAAGCCACAAATGAGCTTTAAGTCCGTGGCGCAAAATATGTTGAGAGGCTGGTCGCAGTGTTGTTTACAAGCAGACATCTTAGGCATCACCCTTATTTTGCCGTACTTCTCCACTATGCTGCGCAGGGAGTAGTTGATCTGCAGGCTGTTGGCGCCGTTGTGAGGGGTCTCTTTGCGGCATGTGGGGCATTTGAAAGGTGTCCTGTAAGCCGGACCTCGGTTTCCTTCCAAGAGTCCCTCCAAGCATTTCTTGCAAAAGCTGTGTGAGCACAGCAAGACCCGCGGGTCCTCGAAGAGACCGCAGCAGATCGGGCAGGTGAGTTCCTCTTCGAGCTGCTCCATGGGATTCTGTAAACACATTTATCCAAGGCGTCAAAATCGTTGCCTAAAAAAAAAAACACCAAATAAATCAACACTTCATAAAACTGGGTGCTACTGAATAACGCACTCACACTCTGAGGTGCTGCCACGCAAGGGAGCGGTGGCAATAAATGACACACGGAAAATGCATCGTAGCATCGCAAAAAAGGATACAGGTTTGTTTTTTGTTGCAGTCAGGTTCCAGCTGTGTCTGGAGGAGTATTCCCATCTTGAAAGTGAAACTGACTTGCAGCGGTGTACCCGCGCAAAAAGCTGCCAGGCGCTGTGCCAAAGGCTCCGAGTGCCAATCTAATGTTAAGTAACATCCTGCGTTTGATGCCCCTCGCTCTCCCTCTCTCTGTAACCAGCTGGATGTTGTAAGGAACTTGAAAGCGCGTCGTGAAAACCAAAGCTGAATACAAAGTCGAAATCAATAATAACTTAACATGCATAAACGTTGTTGTTGTTCTTCTTTTTCCTGGCTTTGTATTACAGAGCAGCAGCAGGACGCTTGCTTGGTTAGCTGTGATGAATCCTAAATTAACCGCCGCCTAAACCAATCCAATGCGACAAATTAGCGACAAACAGGGTTCACGTTTGCGTTGCTCCTGTTGGCAAGGTACTGAAGGAGGGCTGTGACAGATTTTGCAAGCGCATAGTAACATGCAACTACTGGACCAAAAGAATCACTCACCAGCTGCTGAGACGCACAGTGCAACGCAATCATGGCGCTTGTTGCTGTGCAGACTTCGCCCTTTCCGGGTACGGAGTTAACTGTTTCGGCGACGCACAGAAATGTAACACACGCTCATTTCTCCACATTTGCGCACACGTACACAGACGATAACGTGACACGTTGCTACCAATATGAAAGCTATTGATATTTCGATTTTTTCCCACAGCTTTATTGTGGTTATTGCGGGTGTTTACGTTTTTGTCCCTGCAGGGCAACTTGCAGAGGATCCCTGCCAGTCGGATGGGGGGAGGGGCTGTTGCTATGCAAAACATTACAGCGTGAAAAACTGTCAACTAGGTTTTAGTCCCAGCTCGGCATCACACAGGCTTTTATATATATATATAAAAAAAACTGCCCCACTTTAGTCACTCGCGTGGGCACTTGTCAATATATGCATGTGTAAACAGTCAACACGATAAAGGCGCGTTACGTGAATGCATCAACTTTAATAATGCTGTGTCGTTACTGAATAAAACAAGTGGTAAGATTAGATTTGGGAGCGAGCAGAAACTGAAAGAGACTGGATGAGAAAAACACCAACAACACCGCTGACTTTCTGCATCATACTTCTGATAGCTGCTGCTGCTGCTGCTCTTCGCTTATCAGTTTATAATTACACAATTTCAGCACCCGTTGCACCCATTAAACATTTGATAATCCGCCCGAAACTCACTCGCTGCTCACTTGTGATTATGTAACTTCGATATCCAATAGTTACTTAGTCACGTGTAGAAATTTTGACCTTGATTTTCTTCCCTTGTTTCCATGCCATCAGGAGCAACTGCCTATCTTAGCCACTGTGATTGGATGCAGTGGGGTAGCGGGGGCTTATGCAGTTCCCGCTCCGGCCGCGGCGTGGCGCTGTTGTCTGATGAGGAGACGCGCTGACGTTTTTTTTTTAACGTCAAACTGCTCTTTGGCTTCTTCCTTCCTTCGTGCTCTCGTCTTCTTTGGAGTTTGTTTCCGGATGTTACAGCTGCTGAGTATCGAGCACAAGAATCATGGCTGCGATGTTTACGTGTTGTCTAGGCTGCTGTGGAGACGGCGGATCGGGGCATATTCCCCTCAAAGAAATGCCCACGGTTCAGTTAGACACCCACCACATGGGTAAGAAGACCAGTTTTGCCCCTGGGTTTGTCCCTTGTCTCCATTGGCGACGTAACTTAACGTACAGACTCGGCTGTGGCTGTGACGTGACGGTTTGCTACTTCCGTGGTGCTACGGCTAACAGCTAACTGTGCTAATGAATGTGTTGTTGTGTTTGCATAGGACAGATTAGACAGATGTGTTGAAAGAAAATAGGACGTCAGTGTGCAGACCGTTTGTAAAATAATACACAGCTTGTCAAATCAACTGAATAGATGTGAAATCTTAACGTTTAGCTCACACACACAGAGACACGACTAATAGCTGTCAGGATTGACATTTCTTATTTTTTACACTAGCGAAATTTTAAAGATCCATGTGTTTGAAGACATGTGACGCAGTTTGAAATACCATCGACAAAATCAATTTTACTTGTGATAATTGTTAAAAAAAAAAAAAAAAAAAAAAACATCTCCTCCCTCAGTTAGAAAAAGTTGCAAACGTGCAAATATTTTCCTTTTTTCAACTATTAGAAACAACATGTCTCTTACAGTACTGAAAAGTCTAGTTTCAATGCGTGTTAATTTCATATTTCTGTGTCATAACTGCATAAGTTGCATACTGAAACACAATTTGTCTCTAAGCTATAGCTGCTCTATCACAAAATCTTGATTGCACTTTCACTTCTTTAACTCGTGAAACTTTCATTTAGCACTGTCAGGGTCAAACATACATTGGGGATAACATTAATTAAAACATATTCTAAGTTATGATTAGCCTGAGTTATAATTATCATTTTCATTTATCATATTTTGAACTTGTTAAAAGTGTTCACTCTCAGTTGGTTTATAGGTTTTCAAACTTTAGCCTACAATATCTCTCTTTAAATACCTGACCTATTTTTTTTACTCTGAGGAATATCTGGAAGTCGAAATGCCTAAACAAAAATAACATTAATGTTTTACATAAAAGATACAATAATTAAAGGAGGTATGTGTACAAACCCTCACGTATAATGTACAGTCAGCAACACATTTGACCTACATTTACTCAGATATTCACAAAGAAGTACAAAGTAAACAACAGTTTGTGCAGGAGAAACTCATGCATCAAGCAGATACCCAAAACATTTTCTAGATTCACCTTGTCAGATAGTAAGAATTAAGATACAGTTGTTGGTTGCATTTAAACTTGCTTTTATGAATTTCTTTTTCTTTTCTTTTTTTCCAGGCACAGATGTCGTCATTGTAAAGAGCGGGAGGAGGATATGTGGCACTGGAGGCTGTCTGGCCAATGCTCCCCTGCACCAGAACAAAAGTTACTTTGAGTTTAAGATCCAGTCCACTGGTAGGCACTTGGTTTTTTATTTGATGATCACCCTGTTCTCATACCTCTCCTGCCTTAGATCCCTACCAGATTGCCATTTTCTAGTGCATTCCTAGTGGTGCTTATTGATTCTGACATGCTGTACTCTTAGTGGTTGCTGCTCTGTCTTGTGACTGCACGTGATCTGATTCTGTTTACTTAAAAGGACACCATCTGAAAAGATATTTGCTCCATTGTTCATAATGTTACCCTCATTTAACTCAACACTCCTGTAACACACCAGATTTGATATGTAACATTTAGTTTTAAGTATGCTATGTTTGTAAATGGCACCTTCTAACTTTCTGTTGTATCTTATATTATTTTAAACATCAAAGTATTTTAGGCTTTGTATGAAAACACTGGGTACTTTAATGTTGTGTTCTGTGTTCAGGTGTGTGGGGATTAGGTGTGGCCACGCAGAAAGTGAATCTTAATCAAGTGCCTATGGGCAGAGACACAAACAGCCTTGTCCTGAGGCATGATGGGTCTGTGTACCACAATAATGAAGAAAAGAATCGTCTACCTGCAAACAGCCTTCCCCAGGAGGGGGACATTGTTGTAAGTTCAGAATTTTTTGTTTTACTCGACCCTGAATGATTTTTTGATGAGCAAATCTTTTACATTTTAAATGGCACCGGTTGTTTGTAAAACAGAAAATCTTTCTGATCTTAATCAGCATCTTGTCAAATAAATCCAAGTGGGCAAGTGTAAACAGATTTAGACTGTAAGGTTAAACCGGTTTCCATTCAAAAGAAACATGTTGTGATTTTGTGCAGAGTAAAGGTGCTGCACTAATTCCTTTTTATCAGTCTAGTCTGTACACATGGTGAGCTATCTCACGGCCTTCAACAAATATGTGACTTTAAGTTGTGTGTATTATATAAGTCTTCATGAAGCTCTAATTGTCTGTTAGAGGCCTGCTGGAACAGGCTGCCCTGCAACTTCCTGCAGACCCACAGTAGAAGAAGTAGAAATCTGTATTTTAGGTTTTTTTCCCCCAAGGCAGTTGGCTGATAGCAGCAGTAAACCTACGGTCGGATGTGGCAGGGAACGCCCTCTGTTTATGGCTAAGCTTTTCACACGCACACTAAATTTCTATTTGGCAGTTTATAAATTGTGATTGATCCATCAAAACAGCTTTTATTGCCATGGTTAACAAAGCTTGCCCACCAGAACTGATTATGTAAAATTTGATGTTAATGAACACAGACATGGGTATTGGAACAAATGAACTGTAGAGCAGTGTGTGTGTGTGTGTGTGTGTGTGTGGCAGAGGATCGTGGGGATGCAGGTGGCTGCAGCACAAAGCACAGCAGGGGCAGACAGGAGCTGTTTTAAGACACATACACACACCTCTGTCAGTATCAACAAGTGTGCCATCTGCACAAAGTAGAATTTGCCACATTCGCCTGGTTTTACCAAAACAATCTTACTTTTTCCCTAAACTAAAACAGAAACACACCAGAAATGCTTTCCTGAATTTTATCTAGGCCTGATTTTATTACACTATACACCGTTGATAAAGAAGAGACCAAAACCGGCCACCGTTGACACTCCCTAAGCCCTTTAGTGGCACTCCTGTATTTGTGTGATATGTAATAGAGAGACTCCTCCCACCACCACCACCACACATACTCATGTACACAAACACAACACATGTATCAAGGTGAACCAGTGAACTTGTAATACTGCAAGCTAAGTGGCTGTGCAGGAAAAACATAGTCTTCGGGTTGTTTTTTTTAATCAGGAGACAGGAATTCAGGTCAGCCAGTGAAACTTTTATTACACTCACAATTCAGTGAAACCTGCTCATTGAGGTTTTGTTATAGTGAACTATATATCTAGTTCTACTTTTAAAGCAAAAGAACAAAGTATTTTCCCAAAAATGTGTCAATGAAACAATAAAAAACATTATCAAACGACACACAAAAGGACAAAGTGAATGCAAATGCATACAAGCAACATAGACATTAAGTGCCTGTCCACACAGAACATACATGTACAAATAGCATTGTAGAAGCTAAAATATATTTTCCCTGCCATTTGCTGTAGGCTTGACGTCATTGCGTTGATGATGTCATTTGCATTCACACATTGAGGGGGTGTGGTTATTTTCTTTACTTAGTGAGTGTGTGTGTGTGGTGGCGGGAGTTTTGAACACAAAGAGAGAGAGAGAACTAAGCTCATATATTTTTTGTTGACCGTCAATTTACCATCATTTTCACCTTATCATCTCACCAGTATCATTATTATTATTTATTGAAAGGGCACGTATTAATTTCCCTTTTGATATAACTGCTTGTTGGCTCTTTTTGATTTTTGTCACAATAAACACTTTAAATTCATCGTGGACCCATGGAGTTTTTGGACGCGTCACAAAAGAGCTTTAAGTTCCTCAGCGGCTGAAGTTTATTGAAAGACAGCCACAACAAGCATAAACGAGAAATGAATTGATAATTTCCTGGCAGCACATCAAGGGATAAGCAGTATGGATGGATGAATTAAGTAAATAATGTAAAACATTATATTATTCTTATTTGTACAGGCATGGTGGCTGAATTGCATAAGAGTAAAGGATTTAGGCATAAAATGCCGCCGCCGCCACCACAGAGTCTGTCAATTTTATAAGAGACATGTCTGGTCCTGAGCTCCCTGTCAGTTCATGTGTCTTATAGGCTGCAGGGTCATTGAGCAAAGTGCAAACTTCACATGCATTGTCACCTATTCATTTGATCATTTAATCCTGGAATAATGAACTGTGACTCTGTTGAACACTCATATATTTTCAATTCTTAGGCCTGTTTTTTATTTAGGCCACACACAGTGTCATTTTGACTCTTTGGCAAAAGAGGCCACCATAAGAGATACAGATAAGATAGATTTTTTCCTTGGATAAAATAAAAATATTATTGACAATGATGATTAAATCATAATTAAAGCTTAAACCATGATTACTCAGGCTGGCTCAGTGTAACTGCTGGAAGGAGAGGAAAGTAAAGAAGACTGGGAGATAACACATGTACATACTTTATTTGCTTTCTCTGCTCTTCTTGACTTGAAATGCTCTTCAACTAGGTTTCATCACAAACTTTCAATAACCAGGCTACGCTTATGAAAGTTTGTTTTTGATCGCTGAAACGGATGCAGATCCACATGTAAAGATTCGGTGATGAATGCAATGTTTGTCTGTATTCCTCAGGGCATCACTTACGACCACGTGGAGCTGAACTTATATCTGAATGGAAAGAACATGCATTGTCCTGCCTCAGGGATCCGAGGCACTGTATACCCGGTTGTTTACGGTAGGTTAATTTGCTGGCTTCATATGCTGACTAGTTAAATAAGGTTTGTAATGATTTCACTGTTATTGAAACTAAGTGATGTGATTATTATTGACTGTAGAAACGCTTTCCCAGAACTGTCATCATTACAGCAGTTACAATTTAACTCCACTAGAGGGCTGCATTTGTACATTTTTAACACTGGTCAGTTTGGTCATTAGCGTGCCGTGGTCATTAGTGGAACAAAACTGATTTAACCTTCCCCAGAGTGAATTATGAAAACTGCTCAGAATAAAGCCTTAAGCAGAGAGGGCCAGTCTTGCCACAGAGAAATAAGATTTGCAAGATTTATCCTGGCCTAAGCTATAGCAGATGATTTCACTGGACGCCTACCTCTTCTGTGCTAGTCAGTGAAATCGACTGGTGAGTTTATGTTGGAACATGCACACTGTTGATATTTACTTGTAGCTTTGTCTGTTCCTGGCTTACAGAAACACTAATGACTAATTTGTTTGAGCTTTCTTGTGCAAACACCCCAAAGCATCGCTGAGCTGGAAAATAATATCCATGTGATCAGAGCATGACCCTGAACGCTTTTATAAATATCATGTTCAGTTTTTTACTTAATTATCCGTTGTGCATGTATAACAACATTATTCATGTCCAAAGGGCAAGGCAAACTTTTTAGCTGTTGGCTATTCTTATGTCATATAGCAATGTCCATTAACAGTTTACTAGTTTTTCAACTATGCTTCTGAAATGTGGGTCATAGACGGTGGCTTATAAACAATCAATTTCTCCACTAAGATCTGCAAATATGGCCTCTGCTGTCATACAGTAAGGTTGTTGTGGCTTGAAGGTTGTGGCATTTCTCCATCTAGCTGAGAAACAATTTGCATGATGAGTCATGTACGAAGCCACCCAATTTTTGTGCTGATAATCTTCCACCACCCTATGGCTTCAGTATTTAACTGTTAAAGACGCTGACATCTGTTCAAAGATCGGCCTTTCTCACAGCTGATAGCTTGTCAACGCAGGAGAAACAGAGAAAACAAGAGAACATCATGTAATGGGAGCACAGCATGAACACTGCCAACATGTCGACGTTCCAGCCCATGAGTACTCGGTAGTTATGGCTACATTATCACATGAATACTCGGTACTCATGGGTCAAACCACACTCGTCTCTGACACTGACATTAACACTCACAAGATGAAAACAGTACCAGCAATGCAGCTGTGGCTGGAAACAACGACTTTCTATTCAGTTGAACTAGTCAGCTAAATTAGTTTCAACTGTGCTTCTTCTGCCATGATAAATGACAAACAGGCGTCATTTGGTTAAACTGACGACATGTTGGGAGTCTTAACTGTCTCTTTCTCACCTGAAAAACTTCATGAAGGATTGTAATAACAGTCACAATGTGAGATTAGTTTCAGCACTGAGCCTGACTCTGAATACCTGCCGTTGTTGATATTTGTTGCAAAATGGATTCTGGGATACTTTTGCTGCCTCAAGTCCACACAAGTCACACGATGCACCCCTGATAAAACAGGCAGAGCAAGAACATTTCTTGATCTAAACTTGAGTGATGCAAACTTTGAATTGAAACAAACCTTTGGCTGGGACCAATGATGTTTCACTAGTTCAAAGAAGAAATCAAAATGAGAAATGGCAAATGTCTTGTTGCTTCTTACAAGGCAAGGCATCTTTATTTATATAGCGCATTTCATACCAATGCAACTCAATGTGCTTTACATAAAGACAAAACATAAAAAGAACAGCATAAAAACAAAAAAAAATGAAAAATGAAAAAAAAATGTAAACATTAAACAGGGTTAAAGCAGATATCAGTGGAATGTTTTTGTTAATATAAGTCCTAAATAGTCCTATTTTCCGTCAGCAATCACTTACATGAAGTATTTCAGCCTAAACACGAGTCTCTCCGTCACTCTGCTCTGCTGTAACCCGAGGAGAAAATTTTCCTTGTGGGATACAAGTGTTATCCAATGAGGAGAGAGAACGGCATGAAGGGCTGTGTGTGCAGCCAAGGGATGCGCGTGAATGTGGTGACGTAGCACGAGGACCAATTGATGCCTGACAAGGGCGGGGGCTGCTAACTCATGGTGCGTTCAAAGAAACTCGTACTTTGTGTTTTTCCTTCCTGTGAAGTCATACCAGTTCGATCTGGTACGAGTTCACGGGTCGGAAGTTACGAGTGGCCGTTATAGGGAACTTTCACAGACAACAGGATGGTAAAAACACGAGCTACGGGTTACCTGGAACGCTACCAAGTCGTAGTTGTGACTTGAAGCTGTAACTTACGGTTTCAAAAGCCTGCCTTGAACGCAGCATTAGCCGAAACGGCCGTGAAGCTGATATCTGCTTTAAAAGCAAGAGCAAAGAAGAATAAAAAAGTAGAGAGAGAAAAGAAAATAGATAAAGTTTAAAGTTCTTAAAACTTACAAGGCGTTTCTAAGGAATACATTCGTTGATTGAACAGCACTAGAAGTTGTTAAGTTTGCTATTTTATCAAGTCACTTCTCTCAATACAACACACAATAATAAAACAGGAATAAGAATTAATTAGATTCATTTAAATTAATTAAATTCAAATAAGATTTCACTTGATATACAGAAAAGAATATAAATGGTCCAGTGTGGTCAACTCTGTCTGACCCCATCATCATAGACATGCAATGTGACCAAGCATCATCCATTTGATTTCATGGTGTAGCTGTAATTACATGCATCTTGGGTATGAATCTTGGTCCTTGCAGGCCGTCTTCGTTCACAGCAGGCGGTCTGTCTTGGCGTAATTGTCCCATTCAGTGTCCAAGTATGCCATGGCCATGTGGCAGTCGGCCAGCATGCACATCACCAGGACCCTGAGACTGAAGCAGAGTTTCAGTCATGATTATTTACACCTGTTTCCCCACTGTGACATGTCAAAATGTTTTCTGTGGGAAAAAAAAGATTTGTTGCAGTAATCAAGTATTAATGAAAAAAAAACAGATGTCCAGATGCTTTTTTTCCCCAAAATGTGAAGGCAGTTCCTCATTAACTTCTTATTTACATGGTCCTACATTACAGTTTTGATTATTTCTCATGAAACAGGTTTGAATTAGTGTATTTCTCTGTCCTCAATCAATCATTTAAAAGAAGGCAATGACATGATATTTCAGTCAAAATATTATGACCGTGTGAGGTTATTTTGTGATGTTGCCAGGCGACTGTCAGTCAAACTTGATTAATCATCACCCACACAGTCCCACAGTGAAGTTTTGTCAGTTATCTACTAAATATAATAACTTAGGATGTTTTCTTTGATGATACTGTGAAATGTTAAGTGGTTTTTTTGTGAATGTCGGTGTCTAAGCTTGTTTGTTGTTTTCTCTTCTGTTCCAGTGGATGACAGTGCCATCTTAGACTGCCAGTTTAGTGACTTCTATCACACTGCTCCACAAGGATTTGAGAAGATCCTCTTTGAACAACAAATCTTCTAAAGATGCACTTCAGCCTTAAGTCCCTCTTTACATTGTTGTCCTCATCTATATCTCATAGCAACCTCTGTGGCACTACAGTTTGACCTTGACTGAATGTTATCTTAACGTGTGGCTTGATGCAGGCCTGTTGTTTTTGTTTCCCCCTGATTACTCTGTCTCTCTACTGCTGATCCGGACTGACGTGACGCAGGAGTATCCTTGAGGAAGTGGGGATGATTTCTGATCATGGGTCGGCTGTTATGGGCTGCTCCCGTCTATGCTGATGGGAAAACTCAAATCATTACCTTATGTTAGTGGTAATCACCCTCTTTCGACTGCTGCTTATGTCCTCAGTCTGAGTAGACGCCAGGATCAGAAGCCATGATTGACTGACCTTACTTTATAATCATCTTTTTTCATTTGTAATCTGCTAAATTGGTATCTGGCACTATATTTATTTGTATTTGTTTATTTGGCATCACCACACAAAAAGCGATATGTTACTTTTATTTGAAAAAAAAAAGAAGCATTTGTTTGGCCATTGAGTTTAGTTTATAGACTCACCGAGCATCAGCTGTCGGCACTGACACATCATTCAACACTATCACATTTACATTTACGTTGCCTTCTTTACTTAAAAATTAAAAAAAAAAAAAAATCTAAAGTTGGGTTGTCGTAGCATTTCAAGACACTGATTCAATTTACGTTCAGACACAGATGGTTCAAAATGTAAAACCAGTCCACATTCCAGGGGTCAGCCACGTCGACTTTTCACTGAGGTATGCTGAGGAGACAGTGCTGGAAAATGTTTCATGACGTGAAATATTTTCTTAAATGACACTAAGATGTATTGAAACTGATTCCTGTCAACTCTCTTCTATGAATAGCCCTTTAGTCCCCCCCCCCCCCCCCCCCCCCCCCACACACACACACACACACACCCTTTTCTTGCCCCCTCCCCCCCAGATCTTTTTATGGAGTATTTATTCTAAATATCAGAATATCACCAGAGCTGGTGCTGGTTTGTTTTCTCTGATTTTTAGAGATATGTGGCTACAAATGTCAATCTGTTGTGTTGTATTGGCATTGCATATCTGCTGCTGAAGTGTACCATTTAAATATTTCAGATGCTTGTCTTTGTTTGCACTAATGATGTTATTGTACAAGCAAATCCAAATATTGTTGATTCATTAAACTTTTGTGTCTGGAGGCATCCATTTTGAGTCCTGTTTGTCTTTGAGCTGTTGTTGTTGTTTTTTCTTAAGTTGCGTGTCATGATTGTGGTTGTTATTATTAACAGTATTATTATCTATAAACAATATAGACTGGACTGCACGGCTATCACGTTTGAAGGCGTCTAGTGGGGGCCAATATAATGTGGGTGAATTTATTATTACTGCGTCGAAGAAGCCGCGGAAACCAGGACAGCCCATGAAGGAGGTATTCATTAACTCCTCCCCTCACTCTGCGATCTGTTACGTCCTCCACCTCCTCCCCTTCTCCGGATCCACCAGCACCAGCAGCAGCAGCAGCAGCAGCAGCACAGGAGCTGCCGTGCCTCGTCTTTCACTGAGGAGATCCAGAAAGCCGGAGTAATAATAGCTAAACCTCCCCTTTTTACAGCCATGGCAGAAAACGCCGGCTTGGAGAACCACCGCATCAAGAGTTTTAAAAACAAGGGACGGGATGTCGAGGTGAGCTGACATTTAAATCAAGCGTGTAAATAACAAGAATTGAAATTAGTTTTTAAACGTTAAAAAGCGACAGTCTTTGGGCCTCGTTGGGGGAAAACCTTGGTCCCCGGCTGCAGTTGCCTGCCAGCTAGGTAGCTACTTAGCATGCTAAGCTATCGTTAGGAGTAAGTGCATATTGGCCTGTCTGTCTGGTTATCGGTGCGTTTACCTAACTAATTAAGCAATTTGTGACGATAAAGTGTTCAATAACAATAACACAATCTGATGTTTGTTAAGAGTAAGCAACAACGTCATAGTTCAATCGTAGGAAACCCGAGAATTAAAGGAAGGCGGTGTTGTAGCTGTCACTGACAGCTAATGTTAATGCTAATGCTAACTAGCTTAGTTGGATGGACGCCGGTCGCTGGGGCCTGTTCCCGGCTCCCTAATCATCTTGACATTTACTGTGTTTTACAACCAGCAGACCTCACAGTAACTACCATGGGAACGCTTTAAATGATTGTCAGTGTTAGTGAAACCTCGTATTGTTGGTTATTTAACACCACCCGGTTGGTCCACATCAACCTTAACCAAACATTGCCCCTCCTTGTTACAGTTAGCAGCTAGCATGTAAGTTAGCTGCCAGGTGAGGCAGCAGCTAAACTGAGCTCCTCAGCTAAAGTCACTAAACTGTTAGCTGAACGGTTTAATGATGCGGTGACCTGGGTTGTACGGCTCACTTTGATGTCAAAAAAAGGGATTATTATTGAATTAAAACCAATTTACTGTCGCCAAATTACGATTAGTTTATTAGAAGTCCCCAGTGAGAGAGGTTTAATGTTAGACTTGATTACATTTGGCTAGGAGTTCAATTAAATAGTGAGTAAGGTTGAATTCCTTAATGGTTATGATAAGGTGTATTCCCCAAACGCAAATTACTATTATAACGACCATATGAAGGATAATTGTAGTTTCCTTACTCACAAATCACATAGTTTAGCAAACACCACTGATGTAATGTATGTCCTACCAGTGAAGCTGGCCTAAAACGCAGGGAACTGCAGCATCATTCAGCTAAAAAGATTTAAATTTAAAATATAATTTATGACAGCATTCATTGGTTAAACTCATTGACATTAGAGCAAATCAAATTGGCAGAGGCTGTGTTAAAACAAGCCAAGATGATAAAGGCAAAAAGTGTTAGGCCAAAGGCAGACGTCATAATAAGTTAACATATGTCTTGACTTGTTTAATGGCACATTCAATATATATATTTATGTACATATAGTTAAATGGTATGTAACTGTCAACCTAATAGTCTGCCTGCACAACGAGAAATGCCTGTGCTGGGTTGTTCTGATCTATTGGTAATCCTGAGATAATCCTCAAACAAAGGTATGTCTGAAAATGGCCCCTCGAAATCCATCAGGGTGCTGATAGGAGTTTCACCATGTACTGCCTCAAAGCACGGATTGATGACCCATGGGCGGTTGTTTTGAAACTTAGTCAGTGTGACAAGCACATGGCTACTATAACAGGCAGACTTTGCTAAGTACATTCCTGCTTCTATTTCAGGCCTAGATGTCTGACATGGGTCCTCTTAGGAGGCTCTGTATGAATTTGAGTTTTCCTAAAGGGATGAGTCAGACTGAAGCAGGGTAAAAAAAAAAAAAAATGCCAGTTTGCGTTTTTTATTTATTTAGGTCAGCTATAACAGATTGCTCTTCATTTCTGTCATTGTTAGGAACAGTTTTTGAATTGCAAAGCAGTGAAGTCTCACATGCTCCAGATCACACCAAGAGCCACCTTTGTTTCACTGTATATAATAAAAATGCAATTATGTTGTGGATCAGGTAAATGATTTATCCAACAATATCACATCTTTGTTGCCTTGCAAAATTGATAATATTGAATTTTCTGTTTGAGTGTCTCCTGTGGTGTCTTTGTGGTCCCCTGTGATTTTGTAATTTTAAGCTTATATGCTGTAACTTCGTATTCAGGCCCATGTATGGGTGCATCAACCAACAGACTTAGGCAAATTAAGCCAATATGAGTTTGTAGGGTTGCTTTAGTTTCTCTTGACAGTCAAATGGGACTATTATATTCTAATCTCATGCTGTGTTTAGAGGGATAATCTTTGTTTGGGTCAGTATAGTGGCATTGTTGTTATTTTGCATCGGGTGGGAGACACCGATCGACTTTGCAGCCCCCTGAGTTATGACTGCCCCAGATTGCGTAAGAGGCTATTTAGGAAGGCAACATGAACCTCTTCAAACAGTCACAAGACGTTAGACCATCTCAAACTGTTCAGGATGAACTAGAAACCCGGCAGACACTCAAATACAGCAATTAGTTCAAATGTCTTTGCCCATTTGTGCTGTTTTTGAGTTCTTTTATAGACCTCTAGCTGTTCTACATAATGTGTTGGTGATGGGTTCTGCTGCTGTGATTCTGTTACAGATATGTGCCCATAATGAAAAAAGTCATGTACTTCAGCGATGCTTTATAAGTTATGCAATTTCAAGTGGTTATAACAAGATAAGTTGTAAGATTGTGATAAGAATTTGTCGCCCATTTAAACCGCTAAACTTCTATCTACAGCTCTATGTGGTTGAATTTCTCAAGAGTCAACACAGCAGTTTTTTTTATTTACTGTTTTTCCTTTTTGTTTCTTTTGTTGCAGACTATGAGAAGACATCGAAATGAGGTGACGGTCGAGTTGAGAAAGGTGAGAAAAGATGCACCATCTGTCTAAACAAACACACACACAAAGCCTCAGTTAGAGTACTATAAACCTGCCACTGATTTCGGACAACTACAGTTTAAGCTACTGAGAATAGTGAAAATGCAGACTGAGCCATTTTAATGTTTAAAAACATTGGGAGGTAACTATACAGTCTGTTTGCAAAAAAGGTTGGCCAAAAGCTGCAGCATTGAGCATTTTAAGTTCATCGCATCTGGAAGCACGAGCCGCCCGTTCATTACAGGAAGGGATTTTATATCATTGATACCAGAAGCTTTGCTCAGGTCTCTAGTGAACATGGTTTTTAACCACCTGTCTTTGCAACTGATTTTACGAGATATGTTGCAACTTTAAAACCGTGGCCTCTGTTTTGTCAGTATTGTCTAGAGGAATAATACCACACTCCTCCCATAGTTATTAATTACAGCCCCAAATACCAACAGTCCAACATTCACACCAACGTCATGCCATGATTGGTCAAGCTGCGAGGTGAGAAAGGAGCCGGGGATTGAACTTCTCTCATTTGTTCTCCTTTTTCATTCGTTGCACAACGGTTTGTGCGGCCGGTCTGAATTGCAGCGCTATGCATGACTTCCTGGAGAGACTGCTGGGAAATCGGCTTCATTATCCCAGTTTTCAAACAATATTTTTGTTTATGGATTCCTGTTGATCAAATGTATTGGTGGAAATGATGGCATTTTCTTTTTGCCGGCTAGCCGTCTTTGATTGGGCTGAAATGGGAAATCCTGAGGTAACTGTTGTCTGTCATCATCAACAACCACCCAACTATGAACGGCCTGCTTATAAAGGCTGTGATGTTTTTTTTTTAACAGACTCTGTTGGGTCTCATTTGACAGCAGAACGTGTCACAGCCACATTTGACTCACTTATCGTTTCAAGTGATACTGAAGGATGTTTCTGTCCCGGGGAAACCATCTTTGGTTGAGCATTAATGGAACAGACATTAACATGCAGAGGCAGCAACAACAACAGTCGAGTTTAATTTTGTGCTTTGGTGAAATAAAAAAGTTATAAGTAATAAGTAATGGCAAATTAGATATGTTGTTTTGTCGGCTATATTTAGTGAATGGCAGTTTGGCTTAAATTTGTTGGAGAACAAGACAAATCTAATGTTTTGTATCCTTACATGTGAGATTTCCAGACAGAAGTTGTTGCTGTTTTTTTATATTGCCATGCTATTGTTTGTGGTTGATCTGCTGCACTCCCATTGTTCTTACAGCGATGGTTTAATGAACGAAACAATGACTGACATTTTTCTTTAACATCTAGCTGAATCGTGTAGGTATTTCCATCATGTTCAGTTTTGAGTTTGTTTCCAGTTACAGTCTATGACCTTTATACATCAAAGGATGAAGAAGTCCTGACTTCACTGCTTGTTTCAGGGGCTTGTTGTTCACCATAGTTATGACCTCTACTCTCCATTGAACGTTGCGTCGGTTCAGTAGGTTGCCTGGGACGCATGTTTAGGATCATGCTGCGGCATTATGGTGTCATTGTCCAAAGAGATTCGATGCATTCTCTGTGATCTGAGCAGTATGCATTCATGCTGAAGCCCTCAGCCGTGACTTCATTAGAGAGCTGGTTCTGCTGTCAGCTATGAATGCCACCACCACCGTGTTTTCACAGATGATGTGGTACACTTGGAATCACATTTTACTTTACACTCTCTACATTACCAGTCTGCTATGGCTTAATTTTGTAGCATCGTCCACCATCTATCATACACTTTGTAAATTACTAAAGTAAAAAGCCAATCGGAGCCCCACAACCAGCTGTGACCTGGTTTTGTCCGTATGGGAGGCCCACAAGAGGGTTTTCGTCCTGTCATGAAAACTCTAAAGGGTCGAGTTGATGTTGTTTTCTCTTCATGGTACTCTGATGGAAACGTGTTTCATCAGTTGTAGGTTGTTCTCTCACCTGTCAAGTCATTTGCAGTGGCTGAGGCGTAACCTGTTAAAACATAAAACACCGTTCTGATAACAGGGAACGTTTGAGGCAGGGCAGCATGCGTCCTCGCCTCGTTACATCACTGTAATTTGCCGAGTGTAATGATGATTTGTGTATGCAAACTCTGTTCAGAGTCAGAAGAAGCTCGGGCTAGACTTCGATTTTACACTTCACACAGTGTCATAGCGTTGACACTCACCAGGAGACGGCGTTTATGGAAGCTGTGACTTTGCGTGGTGGGACATTTCTATCCGACACTAATACATTTTCCTGGGTGAATTGTGAGCAGAAACTCACCAGGAAACCAATGCATAAAAATGGCAAATACAGAACAGGGCAGTGAAATTGTTAAACTGAGAGCAGCAGACCTTCGAGAAGCTAAGAGCAGACTCGACACTTTCTATTGTGTATTGTAACATTCAAGTACTGAGAGATTACTGGAATAAATCACGGCGTCTTGTTTACAACCGAAATTATACGTCTTAAAGGTTTGATGACAGTGTAATGAAAGTGCCTTGTTGTTTTTTTTGTTGTGCTGTTTTTATGTTTCTGTCATGCAGCTTTTAAACTCGCTGATGGGTCTGAAGTTGTTCTTTTTGTTTTCTCAGTTGGAGGTTTGATTTGGGTTTGTAACAGCTGAATGGATTGGTCACATCTTAGCTGGGTTTATAGTTCTTGGTGTCTGTTCAAATATGATTATCTCACAACAGAAATGCCAATCTCAAGTGTCACTTTTTTTCTTTCTTTCTTTGAATTATTATATTGCTAACGAAGACACTGGTTCTTCCACAGGGTTTATATCTTCTACAGAGTCTAAATTAAAAAAAAAACATGAATATCTACAACAGATTAGTTACAAGTTATTATTGCCTTATTGATAACATATTTCCACATGATGTCAGACAGTTGTTCCTTCGTTATATCCTGGAATAGGAAAGGCGTATGTAGGTAATGGGAGACGAAGGTGCCCTCTGGCTCTGGGAACAGCGCGTCAGCCAAAATGATAGAGATTGAAAATGCACCATTGCCAAGTGATTGCTCTGTACAGTTAAGTTTTCACAGCTCAGCATGGTGTAGAGTTGGCAAAATGAAAAAAAACAAAACAGAATCAGTACCTGTGTTTCATACTCGAAAACAATGACTCTGTATATGCTGAATCATGATTCTTTTTTTTTTTTTTTTAAAGTGAAGGTGAAGAAACGTGTAGAGCAGCAGCACAGTATGAGAGGCCAGGAGTATTAAAATGTAGCGCGTCAGTGTTGTGGAGCGCGGCGGCGGCGGTGGTGGTGGTGGTCGCAAGTCTAGCACATTCCATTAAGCTGGATCAGAGCAGCAAGAAGCAGCGCTGCACTCACTGATTAGTCATCAGTGACGCACATCAGTGTGATGCGCAGGAATGTAGGGCAAGGGAATCTCCTCCTACCACTGACTCACACACCCGGTAAAAATTGATGGGAGGTGTGGGTCGGGTCCTCCCGCCGATGTCAGTGCACACGTCAGTCTCTGTATTCCCATCCCGAATATGTGTGTGTGTGTGCTCACTGGGGGGTTTGTGCAGTGCTAAGGTTCAGTATCCTTCAAAGATGAATGTGTGTTTGCTTAGTGGATTAACCTGCAGGCCGATTTCTTTTCTTCTTTTTTTTCTCAGACTTACCCTCTTAGAGTGGGATTTCAAACTTGTGGGCTGCACTCCAGAAAGTTGAAGTTTTGGAAGAGAGAAAAATATTTTTTTTAATATTTTTTTTTTAGGTAGACCTGTTACTCAGAAAGAAATCATGAATGTATTGATGAATTACTTTCATCTCCTCTCATTGCTTTTCTGTCTTTTTTTTTTCTTCTTTTTTCTTCCTCTTGTCAGAACAAACGAGACGAACATCTACTGAAGAAGAGAAATGTCCCGCAGGAGGAGAGTCTGGAGGACTCTGATGTCGACTCAGACTTCAAAGGAGTAAGTGTGGGTGTCTGGGGTATGTGCTTGAGCGAGAGAGAGAGAGAGAGAGAGATGTAGTGAGGCTGGACTGTCTGGATAACAGGTCAGAAGTGTTAAAATCAAGTGGGCAGCGTACTTAATGTGCACTGTGTGAGGCACGCACTAGAAATTGTACATTAAGTGAGCAATAAAATGTGTCTCTGAGGAAAGTTACTTGGATTTCTTCCCATATAATATAGAAATATTTAGAGTGCAAGTTAAATATAAATTTAACATACTACAGTTTATTATTTTAAAGGGCCTATTCACCTAAAACATTTTCTCCATGGATGGGAATTTAAGCTCATTCTTGTTCAAGGTTAATTCAGTACTAGATGTAAATGACTGGTGTAGTGGGTGAGTCTACTTGTCAGTCTGTGCACATTTTGGTTTTGTAGTATTTTCTGCTGAAACGTCTGCTTCTGCTCCCCAGTACATTCAAGGTGACACGCAGCAGCAGCAGCAGCAGCAGCAACGCGTTTTTCTAGTTATAACGTCAGGGTTTCTCAGGATAATTCACATTCTCAGTTGACATTTCTCTTCCTATTAAAACACGGTGTATAAATCAGTTTGATGGATTGTTCAGAGAAATCAGGAGAACATTTCTAGGAATACAATAAAAAGTACGTTATGGCATAAAGGAAATGAATAGTTTTGCTGAGGTCACATGTCGTTGTTGACGTTGAATGGAGTTCACTTTTCAAATATGACATCACTGATATTTCTCTTCATTTCTTTTTGTGCAGCAAAATGTTACACTTGATGCCATCTTACAGGTAAGACCCATCATCATACAAACAGCCCCTTGTACAGAACTATGCAAAAGTTTTAGGTACTAAAAGTGAAGTAATGAGCTTTCATAATATAATACCAATATAATATAATACCATACCATTTTTCTTATGAAGTTATTTCATACAAAGTGAAATGAACAGAAAAAGGGTCAAGCAAATCAGTATTTGGTGGGACCAGCCTTTTGCCTCTAACACAGCACCAGTTCTCCCTCCAGTTTTTCAATGAACTATACAAAACATGGGCAGCGAGTCTTCTTCCAGTCGTCTTGGAGAAAGTTGCCACAGTTCTGCTTCGTCTGTCTCTGTATTCTGCCTCTTCATTTAATCCCAGACGACTGACTCCATGATGTTAAGATAAGGGCTCTGTGGAGGACAGACCATCTGCTGCAGAACTGATTGTTCTTCTTGCTGAAGATAGATTTTTTTTTTTTATGACTCTTGCTGTGTGTTTTTAGTTTATCATCAGATGCCTCATGGTGTCGATGGATAAGAATCTAAACATCCGTCTAGAGACAAACTCCTAAAACTTTGGCACAGTTCTTTGCATGGCCTTTAAAAAAAAAAAAAAAAAAAAAAAAAGAGCAGCAGTGTCTTTACTGTTGGATAATTATTCTCATCTTCACTCTTTGTCACTATAGAACGCTACAAGCGATAATGCAGTGATACAGCTCAGTGCTGTACAAGCAGCCAGGTGAGTTACTGACAGAATACACACTGACACAAAGCAGCTGTTTTTATATGACGTTTGTGAGACTCTTTTTTTTTTACCTGTTTTTTTTTCTTTCTTTCTATCAGAAAACTGCTCTCGAGTGACAGAAACCCTCCCATCGACGACTTGATAAAGTCTGGGATCCTGCCCATTTTAGTTAAATGCCTGGAAAGGGACGACAAGTAAGTCTGCTTCCAAAACAGTCTGTGTTTGTCGTTGGTTTTATTTATGTCTCGTGCTGGGTGTTCTAGCTGATACGACCGCAGGCCGCTGTGCAGTGTGTGATGGATTACTGATGCGGCCCCACCAAATCTGTGCCCCAGTAGAGATTTTTTGTGTGTGTGTTTGTGTGTGTGTGTGTGTATCCTACTGTGTCCACACGTGTGAGTGTGTGGAGGCATGCGGGGCAGTTGGCTGGTCCTCTCAGTCCAGGCCAAGCCAAATATAACAGCATTCCTGTCTCTTGGAGTTCCCCAATTCCCAGGACCTTGTGCTCACTGAGGGGGGAGAGTGAATAGTTGGGGTTAAAGAGAAGAGAGAGAGAAAAAAAAAAACCTTTAAGGAAGTAGTTGTAAAGACTTTGCCATGATGATCCAAAACATAAGGCATTACGTTAACTAGGAACACCAGCTCATGTTGGACACTTGCGTTAATTCGTAGTTGTTACAGAGTGCAGCAACGCAGCACAACCCATGTTCATCCGTCAAGAGAAAATAATTACTGCCATAAATCTAATGGAGGAAAGACAGGCCAGCCCAGCGTGACATAATGAGGTGCAGAATTAAGAGCAGCTCTACTTGACGTGAAGAAGAATAGGGGGAATATATTCTCCAAGGTCTTCAATTTAAGTCTGTGAATGCATGATAGGTTAGAAAATGAAATCACTTTGCCCACAGGCAACCATAGAGACTGGTTGCATCACAAACAGCAACATAAACTGTTTACTGGGTTACATCCCACCCCTTAAACTTAAAAAAACCCAATAGGAACACCAGGTCATGGTCGTATAGTCATATCCTATATATAATTAGGGTAGACAGGTTTTTTCCCACCTCTTTCCATGATTTACAAACATTTGGCTGCTGTCGCCATCACCTGCCACCGTGTGAGTGGTGCCGTGTAGCTAGTGAAACATCATTTCTTTTAATTGATTTGAGACGGTCGTCTTTTTTAGCACAGCCTCAGTTTGGTAAACAGCACGATGTCAAGGCAACTGATCCGGTGTCAGATACATTATCCATCACACACAGACGGTTTCTACCAGGACTTCCCAGAGTGTTAAACCGAGTATTAATCTTTCTTTAAAGAAACCGAACATAAGAAAGAAAAAAAAAAAACTCACACTTTGCTCTCACAAGTAACAAGATTTTGATTGAAGTGGGTTTTGGGTACATTGCTCTAAAAGTCCTTGGAAGCCCAAAGTGTTTGGTGCGTGGGGGATGAATCAGCCTTGGAAATAGATGTAACAGTGGCTTGAAATTCACTATATCCCAATCTGCTGTGACACTTCATATAGATCTTTACCTTGTTTTGTCGTCTCCGTCCTCCAGCCCCTCTCTTCAGTTTGAGGCAGCTTGGGCTCTGACCAACATTGCGTCTGGGACTTCAGCACAGACCCAGGCTGTGGTTAAATCCAGTAAGTCGACGACCCCACATTTTTATCTTCCCTGATATTACCCCTTCAGTCTGTGTTTGTGTACTGTCTGCAATCTGCCAAGCAAAAGCATTTATTTGTTTTTTCACTCAGTGAAGCGTAGTTGTTTTTTGGGGGATGATGGCTTTGTTTCAAAACAAGAGTGGTGCTTTATCTAATAAAAACAGCAAGACTGAAAAGTATAAACGATGATCAGTATTCATATGAAAAGAAATGGGATTTGTCTCCCTGCATCTATATTAAATATACATTTATAAAATATAGTTTGTCATATATTTTTTTTTATATATTAAAGACAAATCCTTATCAGAGTTTTGGAATTAAAAGCCATTTGTTCAGCTTCAATTGATCAAACTCCCAAGAATTTTTGTGTGTATGTATCTGTGCATAAATATACTGATTCATTACATGTTATAAGGTTAACTGGACAGGAGTGGTGACAGTGTTATCGATTTATGTTTACTCTATTTGAGGCAACAGGAAACAGAGCTCTTCACTGGAGTTGCACAGTGTGTCACCTGGGGCAAATGTTCTGACATATTGATGTTTGTGTGTCCAGATGCAGTGCCCCTTTTCCTGCGACTGCTACAGTCTCCCCACCAAAACGTTTGTGAACAAGCTGTATGGGCTTTAGGAAACATTATAGGTAAGTACGCTCAAATAGAACGAATCGCCTTGTTGTTTACAACTCATTCCTGGTAGAAACCAGGAGAGTTTCTCATTTTTCACATCACCATATCCTCGTTTAGACTAATCTGATGTTTGTAAAGTCTATAAAACCAATGATTGGACAAACATTACTATTTCTGTGTGCATGTTTTTGTAATTAGTCATGGTAATCGTTAATTGGCAGGGCTAACTTTAATAACTCAGCAACTCAATAAAGGTCCATGAAAACATATTTTTTCCAGCGGATATCTTAGTTACAACATGAATCAGCTAACTGAAGTAGTTTCATGTTGTGTCCGACAACGGGCGGGTTTTAACAGTTGACGTCCTGATGTTAGATATTAGATATTAGATTAGCTTTGCTGCTGCCGTTAGCTTAGCTACTGTTAGCTGTCCCTGTCAGCTGCAGCCACTGATGCTTTCTAGACACCGTGATTCCCCCAAACTGAATAAATACCACTCATGGCAACACAAAACTGCTTTGCTCATGCACACAGAAATAATAATATTTCTATATAACTCTTGTTCGTTACTATTGTTCTCACTGAAATGACTTGCTGGTTTTCTACCCAGAAGTAGCTGTAAACAATAAGGCGATTCGTTCTATAGAAGTGTGGGTTTTTACATATAAATATATAAACACAAAACAATGTGGAAGTATCTCTTCAGAGTTTGTGTTGACCTCTGGTCCTTTGCTTGCTCAGGTGATGGTCCACAGTGCAGGGATTACGTCATATCCCTGGGCGTGGTGAAGCCCCTGCTTTCATTCATCAACCCATCAATCCCCATTACCTTCCTCCGCAATGTTACCTGGGTCATTGTTAACCTCTGCCGCAACAAGGATCCACCGCCGCCGATGGAGACTGTGCAGGAGGTGGGTGGGTGCGTGCAGGCTTTCATGTGCCAGACAGATGGATGTTGCTTTGCAGTTGACTGCCACTGCAGGCTGAGTCACTGAGAGTGTTTCGGTAGCCAAATCGGCGCCAACACCCAGGGGAGTTTGTAACTACGAAGCTCTCCTGGTACCATTTTGAAGTCTGGTTTCAACAGCCATTCATTTCGGGGTTTTTTTCTTTCTTTTGGCTTTCCGTTGTGCCCTGTTTTTGCCTTTATCTGATCTATCTATTCCTCTAACTACATCCCAGCCCACTCACAACCTACTTTTTCCATTTTCCCACAGATTTTGCCCGCCCTCTGTGTGCTAATATATCACACCGATATAAATGTAAGTATCAGAATGAAGAGTGATTATTCTGATCGTTTACTGTTCACCGATTCTTGCAGTTTTCTTTTCTTTGTGTTGCATATTTACCTTTTTTGGTGTGTGTGTGTTTTGTTTAGATCTTAGTAGACACAGTGTGGGCTCTGTCCTATCTGACGGACGGAGGCAACGAACAGATCCAGATGGTCATCGATTCTGGAGTCGTTCCATTTCTTGTGCCTCTCCTCAGCCATCAGGAGGTCAAAGTTCAGGTGAGGCTTTGTTTAATCGAGCCTGTTTTTGAGTTTTTCCCATCTGCAGTGAGATGACCATTTTCATTTTCATTCTTCATGAATTTAGAATTTCTTTTTTTTTTTTCAGTGTAAAAATGTATTAAAGGATTTTTCATTCTTCTCCGCAGACGGCAGCTCTGAGGGCAGTGGGAAATATTGTAACAGGGACAGACGAGCAGACGCAGGTTGTGCTCAACTGTGATGTCCTCTCACATTTCCCCAACCTGCTCACACACCCTAAAGAAAAGATCAACAAGGTATTTTTTATTATATTTATTGCGATAAGTAGAGTTGGTGGGTTTACTTTTCCTCTGTTTTTCAAAGAGAAGTGTTAAAATTTTAATTGCTAACCAGTACAAATGAGAAAAGTATGTTCATCATCTTCTTGACACTGGAGAGGACTGGTTGTAAATAATGTGCTGAAGTCAAATAATTTTCAAAGGCGAAGGGGTAAGAGCCAGCATCATTGTTTTGGCGCCAAACTGTAAATGAAATGTCTAATTGTTACTGAATGAATAATTGTGTGTGAAAGCTTTAGTGCTGGTTTTTGAATTTGTGATGGGTTTGTTTGCAGGAAGCAGTCTGGTTCCTGTCCAACATTACAGCTGGGAACCAGCAGCAGGTCCAAGCTGTGATCGACGCTGGGCTGATTCCTATGATCATTCACCAACTGGCTAAGGTTTGTTCACAGCGGAAGAGAGGAGACGAAACGATTTAATCTTCTCGCTCCATGCTCTTCCTACACATTTTGTTTCTCTCAACAGATGGTGCTCGATGCATAGTGATTAAATGCACAGCTGATTATATGTAATCGGTTGCAGTAACATTCCACATTTTGCAACCGGAGTATAACACGTCTTGTGCAAAAATGAAAAAAAAAAGACTTGATACAAACGCAGCCTAGATTTTTCTGTGAGTTTTGGCATGGTGTCGTTGTTGAAACAACCCACTCTGTGTACATCTTAGTGACAGCCTGTCTCTCTACAGGGTGACTTTGGCACTCAGAAGGAGGCAGCATGGGCCATCAGCAACCTCACCATCAGTGGGAGGAAAGACCAGGTGAGCTCGGCTTTGGGACCAGTCATGTAGAAACGTGCTGCTTATAATTGCTGCCATTTTTTTTTCTACTCAATGTAAATATTTGCAGAAATCTCATTTAATATGCGAGTCAGCCATTTGATATTCCACCGTTTCAATAGAAAATGTTAAGCCCAGCATTTTATGAAGGTCATTGTAAGTGACTTACTTGTGAGGACGGATGTGTTCAACGCTGGTAACCATGTGCCTGTGTTGTAATCAAGTATGGATGTGGTGTGTATGTGTGGGTTTGTGTAGGTGGAGTTCCTGGTTGATCAGCACGTCATCCCTCCGTTCTGTAACTTGCTGTCGGTGAAGGACTCCCAGGTGGTGCAGGTCGTCCTCGACGGCCTCAAGAACATCCTCATCATGGCAGGAGATGAAGCGAGCGCCATCGCTGAGATCATTGAGGAGTGTGGAGGTCGGTGTCTGCGTTTGTCTAAATCTTTGGATAATTTAAAGCTTTTGTTTGTTTTTGGGTGAAATTGTTGAAGTATATTGGGGATATATTTTCTGGAGAGTGTCATGTTCTATTTATTGTTTGGTAAATAAGTGAATATTTTTCTTAATGATTAGAAAACCAAGGGAAAGTTATGTTTTTCATCGATTTGTGTGTGTTTTTTTTTACAGGTTTGGAGAAGATAGAAAATCTGCAGCAGCACGAGAATGAGGATATCTACAAACTAGCCTTTGAGATTATTGATCAGTACTTTTCAGGAGATGATGTGAGTTTACCTCCAGTAATTTGCACCTCAAGATTTAATTTTATTTATCGTTTAATTAGTCGACTGAAATCTAATGTTTTGCTTTTTTCCTTTCAGATTGATGAGGAAACCGGCTTGATCCCCGAAACCACTCAAGGAGGAACCTTCAACTTTGATCCAGCTTCCAACATGCAAACAAAGGAGTTTAATTTCTAAAAAAAAAAAAGCCAGGATGTTTGGTTCAACCAGCTGCACGGGTACTCTGTAATCACCCCAGACATTCATCCATCTCTCCTCCAACCTGGCAACCTGGTACCGAAGGATTTACTTAGCATCACTTCAACATGGAAACTCACCACTGAAGGATTTACCCACCTCTTGCACTGCGGGGGTGTTTTTTTCTTTTTAAAATGGTCATCCTTCACCGAAAACCTTTTCATAGGAGTCCTGGTCACTTCAACAGGCACCGTCACCATCTGGCAACCTGCTTCAGGAGGATTGTCAGTATTCTCCGCCAGTGCTTCTAAATATCACACAAATATAAAAGCAAGAAGGAAGAAAAGGCCTTCGTGGCAAGATCTAATTGCCAAAAGTCAAGTCCTCACAAAAAGACAAAAAACACAAGCACATTTCCAGACATGTACACATACACACACACATGATATACACACTTTTTGACACCTAGAATTTGTGTGCATACTTCTGTTAGAAGCCATCATATCACTTATGGGGAAGAAATACTGCTGTTTGTTTGTGGTTTATTTTTGTGCTTTCCCTCCCCTGGATTGTCCTCTGGTGTTACTTCACCTTCATGCACGCACACTGACATTCAAGTACACACATCGACAACAACGACACACTTTAGTCACACTGATACCTGATGGCCGGGGCACCCAAATAACTCCCTTTCACCCAGTTTAAAGAGTTAATCCCAGAGCTAAGCCATGATTAACCACGGACCCCCGCCGCCCTCCCAGGAGAGTCCTGGGGCAGGTGGAGGGGTGAAAGGGCTCCCAGGCAAAAAGAGGACTCCGTGGCAAACTGACTGACGGGACTTCTGACTCAATGACGTCACTTTTTTTAATGTGACCTCTGTTGAATTATCAAACTTAATGTTTGTTCAAGAAAATCATCAAAAATGTGAAGAAAATGCCATAATACTTTTTTTTTCCAATACATACAACTGTAAGACCTACTAATTGCCTGCTTTCTAGTTCAGCAGCGCGACAACATTTTTTGTTGTGTTTTTTTTTTTTTTTTACGGATGTGAATACCCGTCACGGGAGGAATCACCTTTAGGTGAAGGCGCAGAGACTTAAGAGAAAAGGAACATGTCAGCTGTAGCGTTTATCCCCCCACCGCCCCACCCCCACCCCCCATCCACACAGGACATCCATTTCTGCAGCATGAGCTTGGTCACGTCCTGTGATCCAGTGAACTGTTTGCTCGGGACTCCCCTGTAATGTGAAACTCAGAAGCGGGGGGGTGTAACGAAAAAAAGAAGAAAAAAATCAAGCTAAAATCAACCTAAATTTCGTATCTGACCTTAAGCTTATTTTTTAATTCTTTTAAAATCTTGAATCAAAATATTTTAGTTTCATGTTTCAGCTTCCTCTGGTTGAGTCTGTGGAGCTTCCATATGCCTGTCTTTTGTTTTTATTTTCCTTCTCTTCAGTCTTATGCACACGTCTGAGAGGCATATTGATGTCTGCCTACAGAAAGGGACCTATACTCGCTGAAGACTAAACTTGTATAAGGAGTACAGGTCCTGACCTTTATTATACTTAACTACTTTCAATGAAGAGGTCACATGTCATCACTCAATTTGAATAATTGTACAAAAAATGTGATGTGTAATCTCTCCTTGCCGTCTAATGAATATATGAATATATTTACATAAAGCCTGTACAAAGCTGCTGCAGCTGACAGTCATTGGATGGACGATAACTTTACTGTCAAAGATGGCTGGGGAGGGTTTTCTTTTCTTTTTTTTTTTCTTTTTTTCTTTTCCTTTTCTTTTTGAAGCAATATTTCTTTGTTTCATTGTTTTTATTTTTGACTTGCATATGTATTGTGATGACATGCTGATACATTGGAACAGGCTGTGTTTTTCTTCTCTTCGTAGTGGTGACGGGCTGTTTAAAATGTACCGTCCCATTGTCCCAGTTGGTGCGCGGGTTTCGGGTTCGAGGCGTCTTCAAAAACCGTTGAGCTCGACCCCCCGGCCCTGGTCTCGAAGACTTCGTGATCCTCTGGATGGCTGCTAACTACTGAGAGGGGGTCATGGCAGGGGAGGGGAGGGTGGGGGTCACACTGGGGTTTTAAATATTGGGTGGGGTTGTTATGAGCAGCCCAGGCTTGTTTTTGGGACTAGCTGTTTATTACTGAACAAAACTATAGAGAGGGTGTACAGTCATGAACTAGCAGACTAGACCGAGCCACTTTAAAGATTTACAATTTCGTTGCCTTGTATCCGAATTGGATACAAGCTTATGTTTGTTGCAAGATTTTTACTTGCTAATGAAAAGTTGTTTTAAATAAAATAATAGGAGAAAAGCAACAGACAGCGTTTTGGCCTCTGATTGTTTATATCTTTTTATAAATTTTAGATTGAATTCTTCTCTTTAAGGTGGCTCATTGATGCTTTCAACTCTTGTGCATATTAAAGACAAGAATGAGTTGAAAATCATTGTGCCTTTTGTTTTTCATTTCAACTAAAACTAGGTTTTATTGAATAGAAAAGATTCTTTGAGCGACTGGAGAATTTAGAAATGGGAGATGTGGCTGCAGTCATTTATGTGGCCTTCCTGTTTTGTTGGAGTTTGCCATGGGAATGGTCAATGCTGCTCTCTGCTGTTGAGAGTAACTGCTCCTCCTACGATCTTACCCACTGAACATTGTAACACACCCATTTTTCTCCCACTCATCATCACCCGTTCCCCTCCCTCTCTCTCCCTCCCCCCCTCCCTCCCTCCCCACCACCACCACATTGCCATATTTCAGTCAGGGGATTTTGATATCATCTCCTCATCTCGCCCTCAGGACATGATCTGTGTTTCTGATCCTAACCAAAATAAACTTGCTGTTTAGCCGCTGGATCCTCCATGACTGCAAGTGTTGTGATTCACACATACAGTAGCTGTTAAGTTAAGTTGCATTACTGTGAATATGTCAAGATTTTAACAAGGATTGAGAACCCCCTTCTTTTTTTTCTTATTGTTTTTTTATACTCTTAATTTGTAATCCAAGTCTGCATCTCTTCCTCTTTTTTTTGTCTATGGTGCCTTTTCTGCATTACAGGTGAGGTGAGATGTGTCTGCAACACATAACAGGATGTGCCGATCTGTTCGTGGACCTGGATTCTGCTTCTTTCAAGGTGATATTTGTGATTTTACACAAAGAAACATCAAAGTCATCCACTTGCACAGCGGGGACCTTTGAAAAAAAAAAAAAAAGATGTCTGGCGGTGTCCACACATTCTCAACACTGAAAATTAGGTTACAGTGAGCACTTGGGGAAAACAGCTCGTTGTGTATTTAACATGCTTTGTTTTATAAGTGGCATAGTTTCTGTTTGCTGAATCCGTGCACGTGTGCCGGTGAATACACTGTCTACAGGGTAATGATTAACCCGGGGGCCCCGCACACACTTGAGTTTTGGGTTTTGGATGGAGAGTGTGACTGAAAAGTGCAAAGTAAGATAACAGGCCTGTATGTGGAATATTAACACTGCTTGACCTAGATCCAGACTCCACAGGGCCCGGATTTATTCAGAGGCAGACACGTGGTAATAATACAGCAATTTGAGGGTGTATGTACAAGCACAGGAAGATGTAAATACACAAATGGTCGGGTCCTTGAGGCAGTTACAGTAACATTTGACCTAATCACAAGGTCCTGTCTCATGTAACTACATCATTATGAGGCCTGTTAATTGGGATGCTTATGTTAAACTAACTATATTAATCACTACTGATACTTTTTATTCACAAGTTTTATAGTTTAGTTGTATAGTGAACAGAAAAAAAAATGGTGTGACCAACCTTTGTCTTTAAAAACAGCCCCAGCTCTTCTTGGTACGCCTCCTCCACACAGGTTTTGGTGGAAAGGTCATCTCAAGCTTTTTGGAGAACTTGTCTCAGTTCTACTGAAGTTTGCAGCGAGACCATCTCCTTGCAGGACTGTCTGTTCTTGTTGCTGAAAATAGATCTGTAGGACTCGGGCTGTATTTGTGTTTGGGGTCATGGTCATGCTGTGGACTGAATTTGGGACCAGACAGTCAGACATCTCCCTGATGGGACTGTGTGAATCCAAGCAACTAAAGTGAGAATACTCCACCTGCTGAGACCGAATCACCAATGAGACCCAAAGGCAAAAACAAAAAACCACAATGACAGATGTTGGTTTTAAAAATTGAATTTTCATGTGTATATTATAGCTACAATAATGTGTACGGTATATGTATACAGTCACACATTCACAGATGAAGAAAATGAAATGAAACTATAACCACAATAATTTGGCTATACATCATATTTATCAAATTAAATTAATGATTTGAAAATAATATAATCTATTATCTCAATATTTTGATTTTCATTCAAGATTGATCGATTGTTGGATAGAATAAAAAGCAGAGAAATATGATCAATACTTTCATGTTAGGCCTACCTGTTAATATGAGACTCTTTTATAACCAAAAGCAAACTTCTCGGGTATCTCACTTTTCAGTCATCCACAACCAATATTCATTTATTGTTTAGTAGCCTAGTTAAAATAAAAAGAAACAGGGCACTAGTTGGACAACTTTTACTTTTTTCAAGCAAAATGAAAACAACAACAAAAACATCAGCCTGTCACTATGAATATTTCTTTGTTTACACATCACAGGAAATGCAAATGAATGTTTTTTTCCCTGCTCTTATAATAGATCCAGTTTGGGTTTAACAAAATGTATGTAATATCATATAGCCTAATATAATTATAACCATATTGTAGGTCCTAAAACTAGAGCAGGTGCGTGGCTGGCTGCCTCACCTGTCTGGTAGCTACTCACAACCATTGTAGCAGCTACTAACTGCTTATTAGACGTTTATGTGTGAATTAGTTGAAACTCCCCTTTACCAGCGTGGCCTAGATTTATCCTATCCGAGCTCTACGTCGTCTGCAAACGATTATTTTGGTCTTCTGAACACGTGACGTTACTTTTTCCTCCCCGTTTCCGCAAATAAACAGGAGCGTGAGGCGAGAAGGAGAGAGTGAACGGCGGCGGCGGCGGCTCTGGACCGAAGTGAGAAGACGGGAGGGACACGGACAGCTCACCGACCGACCGCTGCTGCCATGGTGAAACCGTTACCCACCACCATTACCGAGCACGAGCCCGTCTAACAGGTGCGTTGTTGTTGAGAACCGTTGGTGTTTGAATTTAGTAACTTAGCGGCTAACTAACTCGCTAACTGTAGCCGGGGTTAATTAATTAAATCAACTAAATAATCAAACAAAAACACACATTTATTGTAGTTTAAAGCGACTCTCCGGTGGCGGATGAGTCTAGCACCAGCTCTGCTCACTTCACCGTGTTGTGTCAGCTCGATAAGTTTGCTGAATAATGTGTTTCTAAAGTAACAATGGGCAACATTAGTAGCCAGGCAGCTAGCTGGTGTTGTCATTAACAACAGTGAGGCAGGCGCGCGCTGTTTAATCTCCGCCGCGAGGGAGGTGGTTAGTAAGAGTTAACGGTCGATTAAGCAACGTAGGAAGGGCAAACGCAAACCTCACTGACCTGGCTAAATTAGGTGTTATATAATTAGCAAAACTTTAGAGAACTTTATAGTTATTTAATTAGACATACAATAAGACAGTTTATTCATCCCACACATGGGAAATGTGGTTGTTAACAGTAGCATTGTAGCATACAAGGTAGAAATATATGCAAATATAAAATGATATCAAACATAGAAAAACAAAGAGAGGAATAAAGTCTCTGTAACTTATATTCTTCAATTTTATATGAGTTTTTAAGCCTTTGTTTGTTATTCTGAAAATGTTCATGACATGACACATCAAAACATTTAAAAGCTGTTTTTACCACAAACAGCATGAGGCAGTCAAAACAGTAGAAAGTCCAATACAACCCCAGTCCTCCCTGTTTACATCTGACATTTAGGTCAAACCCTCTCCTCTACAGCTGCCACATGAATCCAGAAGTCACTGTAAATGAATTGTCAGTTATTTTGGTTATTGATTATTCCAGCTCCTCAGGATCTGATGCATGTACCTGCCACACCTGATATCTTGAGTGTGTCTGGGTTTTTGGCTGTTGACCAGATAAAGCCCTACATTCAGAGGTGTTGCCATGGACTTAAATTATCTTTTTCTAATCTCTTCTGAGATTTGATAGATGAAATCAATTTGGTAAAAGTAATCACCAGATGAATCAATAATGAGTTGTGTTGTGTATTATTTAATTATTATCACTTTGGTATCCATACTTTATGCACAAGTTCCATTTGCGTAATATTTGGCAGGTACATAATCAGTAATATGTCATTTACAACAAGTATTAATTAGTTGTTTTTAATTTCAATAATGAAGTGAAAATCATATTTCCCTCTTGAATTTAAGGAAGTTGAACTATAGAATGAGATAAACAGTAAGTACTTATTACTACACCATACCACAATCTACTGTCTAGATTAACCTGGTTTGTGATGTATATTTTAAAGGTGTCTGCAGTGCACCATCTATGGACCAGATCCTGCATTTGTCTTATCACCGCTGCCTGTGTCTCTGCTGTCTCAGCTCAGGACAAGGACGATTCATGTTCACAAATTACTACCAGGTTGTGCAGTCGTACAGAAATAAGACATAGTGTATATATATATATATATATATATATATATATATATATATATATATATATATATGTGTGTAATCTATTTTTTGGTGGATTTTTTTTTTCTTGAAGTGCCATTAAGGACTAGGAGTGTCCTTCCTGCTTCACTGCTCCAAAACATTGTGCTACAATTCTAATGAAATAATTTCCCATGTGTCTCCTGTGCCTCTGCATGTTACTTAACCATTTGCTGGTTGCTTCTAACTCTAAATAATTTGAGACTTGACACTCTTGGTGATTTTTATCCCCTTGCACATATATTTATTATAGTGCTGAGAGAAAAATTATGTAACGCTTTAAATTTAAAAGCTCTCCAGACCAAAAATTGTACGCTGAGCAGCTTTGGCCCCGATCTCTTGGGAATAAGGTTTCGCCACATGACCACATGACCTTCTCCATAATCTACTCGGTGAGATTATTCATGGGGTTTACATCATTTCTTACTAAGATGAGCCCCCTTTTCCCCCCAAAACTTGAAAATTGTGCCAACGGTAGTTCTTCTTTTCCTGTATATGTTAAGTGTATTCATTGAATCAGTGTTTACATTGGTTGGAAAATATCTGACTGTCTTTTTTCACATCCATAACAGAAGCTGCAGCACTGGCCGCCTCGTCCGCCCAGACCTTCCCCCTGCCCCTGTCCCCTGCTCTGTCTTTGGACTGAGGTTCTCCCCTCCAGCCCGCTGCCATCACCACAGACTCACAGCATCATGGTGGACGTAACCAAATGGCCCCTGTTCAGCCTGATGGGGCCTCAGGAGCTCTCCGCCATCCGGAAAGCATGTGTGTTTGGAACGTCAGCCAATGAGGCCATCTACATGACCAACGATGATGAGGTGAGAGGCCAAAGGGCAAACAGGGTTGGATGACCTTTCAAGGTGATGATGGGAAGATGCCAGAGTTTATTTGAGAAGTGAACTGATTCATACATAATTTTAAGTCAGGACACCTGTTTTTACATGTTTTAGCTAAAAATCATGTCTTGCCTACATCACTGACAGCAGGCCTTTTTACAGCAAGTTATCCACCAGAGAGGAAGGTTGCTCAGCTTTATTCTCAGTGTAACAATGTTGCAGCAACTTCACTGTTCTGGCTCAGTTTCATTGTTTACAGCAGGAGCTTTTGGACCTTTTTTAGTAAAATACTGTATATCAAAATGTTGTTGGACCAGTTGTGCACGGTGGGTTTATCAAACAGCAGGCACACAAAGTTAGCAACCAGCTGGTGAACATAGTAGATAATAACGAGGCAGGTATCTCAACGTATTTCCTGATGCAAAAAAACAAAACATACAGTCGTTAAAAAGAGAGTGACTAGATTAGACTAGAAAAGCCTTTTATTGATGAACTGTGTTATGCAGGAAATGCATTGAAAAACAAATATGCATGCAAGAGTTTCTTGTATTGACAAAGCTACTCAACAACCCAACCATTTCTTCTCAGATGTTGAAGTAGTTTATTTCTTAATTTATCATTAAATTTACCAGATAGTTGATTTAGATTTACATTGACGTCATTGATGCTCCAACTAACTGATGCTAAGTGACTGAATCTTGTAGCTAATGTGCTATGGCTATGTACAGTAACTGACTAATGAAAAGTTACATTATGGAGAAAAAAATACCATTATAGAATCAAACATCTATAAAATAACATAATGACCTACTGAGTTTAAGTATGTCATTTTCTTAAATGACATTGAGGTCTAGTTGGCCAGGTCAGTTTTGTGTGTCGTAACATTGTTAAACCAACATGAACTCATAGTGCCCTGTCTGAGTAATGAGTCAGATTAAACACAAAGCAGACATGTGGTCCTTCAATGTTGAATGAAAACGTTTAGCTGGCTGGCTCATTTTTATATATTTGCACACTTCAGTCACAAGATTTATTTATTTTATAGTTATTTACTTAATGGGGCTCATTAATAATTAATGCTAAAGTAAATACCAAAAAAAACCCTGAGTTAGTGCGCCTTTGCTCACTTGTAGCTATGTATCAGTGCTGTTGTTCTGTACTGAGCTTGTGTGTGTGTGTGTGTGTGTGTGTGTGAAGTTATGGATGATCCATGGTGCTAGATCTACATCTGTGTGACTCTTATGAACGCTGCTGCCTGCATTGATGTTAGTGTGATCTGGTATGTGACCTGTCACCTACTCAGCTGACTCCGCCCGTGTGTCTGCTTAGCCCTGCTTATCACTCACCCACATTATATCTATATCTCCTCACATTCAGGTGTATGTGTGTGGGTTGAACTGCAGTAACTGTCTGGGAACAGGGGACAGCCAGAGCACCATCGTAGCCAAGAAGCTCGACTTCCTGAGTGGGAGGAAAGTGGTCAGCCTGAGCTACGGCAGCGGACCCCACATCCTGCTGGCCACAGAGGGTAGCTGCTCAAAATGTGTAATCCTCCTCTTCACAGATGGATTAAAAAGTGCTGCGGGATGACTAATCTCTTTGTGTTTCAGACGGAGAGCTATTCGCCTGGGGACATAATGGCTACAGCCAACTGGGAAATGGAACAACCAACCAAGGAGTCGCTCCAGTGCTCGTCTCAGTCAACCTGCTCAATAAGAAGGTCACAGAGGTGGCCTGTGGCTCTCACCACTCGATGGCTCTGACTGACTCAGGAGAAGTGAGTGTCCAGGGTAAAACAAATTGTTTCTTTTACAGGGGAAATTTGGCACAGAACTGAATGGAGGCCTGTTTAAAACCTCTGTAATGACACAGGTGACTCAGCTTTTCAGTAAAGCTGAGTCACACAGACCATTAAGGGAGCCTGAGTCCAGTCACAGCAAGAGTCGGTCCTCTGACCTGAAAACTTAGAAAACTAAGCTCAGCCATAAGGAGTCTATTGTGACTCAAGCAGACCTGCTGTGTAATTATATAACACGAGGATGTAAACTTTAAGACAAATGTCCTTTAGTTAAGGGCGCTCTTTACAGCTACAGTAAAAATATCATCATGAATTGGTCATATTGTATAAATGCTGCAGTCAACAACTTCCGTACCTCTAAATTCAGGAAGCTCGGCTATTGTGCATGTGGAGGAATGGTGCAAGTGACAATAGACTGAATTGACCAGATGTCCCTGCTGTTTGGAGACAGACCTCCAAATAAGGGGACATGTCCCTGTTTTTAAGTGTTAAAACAGCTTTAAAACACAACTTAAAAACACACATCTAGCGTTACACTTGTTTTGACCGACAGAGGGGGCTAACTTCTAATTATATTAATCTGTGAAAGCTAAAATAATCAAAACAGGGACATTTTACTTTCCTTTTTTATTGTCTTGAGAAAAGGTAAAATTTGTTAGGAATTCATAACCTGCCAGAACTTTAAAAATGTTTCAATGTTTTTATAAAGTGAAGAAGGGCCCAGCTGTCTGCAGTGCACTGCACATTGCAATATTCATGACATTTTATGGAAAGTGCTTCTCAGTTTTTTGATCATTGGATCCTTATGAACTAAAGCAGTGGTTCCCAAACTTTTTTGTCTTGCGTACCCCCTGAGCCGTTTTGCCATACCACAAGTACCCCCTCCCTCATACGTGTTGATGATTCTCCAAAAGTAATCATAACGTCATAACGTAACACAACTGATGAAGAAACGAAAATCATTTCAATTTCTCTCTTCAATTTGTACAAAGACATTTTACACTATTCTCCTGCATTTTAGTTGTTTCTGGCTGTTGTGGTCAAATGTGTCTTCACAGAGTTGTAGGATTGTCACAATACTAAAACCTAACCCAGGAAAATATTGAATATGACATCATATTCAATATAGCAGCAGTGCCTCTCAGCTTATTATTGCTCCATTATTTTATTTTTTTATTATAATCAAAAGGACTTATAACAGATGTTTTTTTTTATTAAATGAAAAGCTAACTAAGAGTTGTGCAATTCCAGCGTGTTGCTATTGTTTCATTACATTCATTAATGCATCTCCTCTGACATGTGGGGCTCCCCCCTCCCTCCTCCCTCCTCCCTCCTCCCTCACACACGTGCACGCAGACAGCGGTGAAAAAGAGAGGAGACGAGAGAGGAGTGTTGCCGTTAATATCGTCGTTTTTACGGCTAAATTCACCCTGCGTGTGTCTAGTTCTGTGTAACTCTGTTAGCTACTCACTCAGGTCCAAACGCTCTGGACGCTGCCTGCTCTGTTCTCCTCTGCTCTGCTCTGCTCTGCTCTGCCTGTCGAGTGCGCGTGTCGGGCGCTGTGGGGGCGCGCTGTTAATATCGATACTTTTAGAAATCAGTCATGTATCCAGATGCGCCGTTTTGCATCGATACTTTTGACAACTATACAAAGCTGTGCTAAAGGGTGGTGTCTTCTGGGGGGAACTAGTTGTGGCGCACGTACCATTTCAGTAATGGGCTTATGAAGTGACTCGGAATATTTACTTATCATCTTGGTAATAAATAAATTAATGTTTCTACGTACCCCTGCAATGTGCTCACGTACCCCTAGGGGTACGCGTACCCCACTTTGGGAACCACTGAACTAAAGGATTATAAATCATTGAAAGAATAGGGCTTCACAACTAGTTTAAAGGTAGGGAGTCGTCACTTTATCAGTCATCTTTCACGCTTCATCGTTGATTACAGTCAAAATACATTAAATTGGGACTGTCCACCTCTTTATTTCATAGCTAAAAACATGTTATTGTGTTATTGTTTTTCATTTCAGAAATCTGATCACCTTAGGACAGAAAATATTTTCTATTTTCTGATACTTCATATTAACAGTCTGCTTTTGAATTGAATTTTGAATTTGAATTAATTTTAATGTCATTATTATCTGTCAATCATGTACATCACTGTCTATCAGGTGTATGCATGGGGCTACAACAACTGTGGTCAAGTGGGCTCCGGCTCCACAGCCAACCAGCCGACACCCCGCAGAGTCTCCAGCTGCCTGCAGAACAAGGTGGCCGTCAGTATCGTCTGTGGTCAGACCTCATCTCTGGCAGTGGTGGACAATGGAGAGGTGATTACTTGGTTCAGCCTGGAGACATATACATTTCCATATAGAGCTATACATTCTGGTGTTATCCAGTGATATCCGGCCAAAACTCACGTTCTCCTCTTGTCTCTGTAAGGTGTACGGTTGGGGCTACAATGGTAATGGACAACTTGGACTTGGAAATAATGGAAACCAGCTCACTCCCTGTCGTCTTGTGGGTCTGCAAGGTTTATGTGTGCAACAGGTTGGAAACTGCACACACACACAAACATTCACACAAAGTCATGTACTACAGTTTTAACTTTTGTGTATGAACACACCACTATGTATTCTGTTTGCAATGTAAACTCAGGTGAAATACACAAAATACTTGCACAATATTGCATCATGCCAGACTAGTCAGAGTGACCTCAGCCAGTTTTCTACTCACCGTCATGCCAAAGAAGGGTTTGGAGAACTTTCAGAGTCATCAAAACGCTTTTGGAGTTCCAGGAGGGGTCGGGCTGGCAACGGATTTTCATATAAGTGGATAGAGTTCACTTTTGAATCGTCCAAAACACACACTATGAAACATCCAGATACCTCCATACTGCTCGTCCGTATTGACCCAAGTGTCCTGAAGCCGCCACATGAAAAAGTTGTTCGGAAAAAATTAATTTCATCTCTGTTTTTAGCCTTGTTGTAGTAGAAGCTCCCAGTGGCTGCGCAATATTTGCTGTGAGAATTTCTTCCGTGTTTACATCATACATCCAATGGTTTACAACAACGAACGAACATCTCGCAGCAAATCTCGCGCATGCGCACAAACATCAACAGAGCCACTGGGAGCTACTGCTACAACAAGGCTAAAAACAGAGATCAAATTAATTTTTTCCAAACAACTTTTTCATGTGGTGGCTTCAGGACTCTTGGGTCAGTACAAATGAGCACTATGGAGGTATTTGGATGTATCATAGTGTGTGTTTTATTTATTATTCAATTTAAAACTGAGCACAATTCGCCGCCATTATATGAAAATCCGTTTCCAGTCAGACCCCCCCTGGAACTCCAAAAGCGTTTGATGCCTCCGAAAGTTCTCCGAACCCTTCCTTGGCATAACGGTGAGTAGACAATTGGTGAATTATCGATTTTTAACTATCCCTTTAATCGTAACATGATATAGAACAAATACCCACATGATAATTGAGTCAAATCTTCAATCAATCAAATTATTATCAGTACATTTTCTGTCAACAGATTAATTCATTCATCTACATACTACAGTATGTAGTCTTTTGATTATGTATTTTTTAAATATGAAAACCGTCATCTGTGTTACATTTGGCATGTTAAAATGATGGACCCACATCTGAAGTTCTCCTCTCCTCTCCAGATTGTCTCAGGCTATGCCCACTCCCTGGCACTGACGGATGAGGGGCTGCTCTATGCGTGGGGGGCCAACACATATGGACAACTGGGCACCGGCAACAAGAGCAACCAGCTGAGCCCAGTTCAGATCATGACTGAGAAAGAGAGGTGGGCGGATCTCCGCCACAGCTGAAATACATCCTCCCTCTCCACTGCGTCTCAACACTGCCACTCACTGGGATTTCTCTTCTCTGGCTCTTCTTTGACAGGATTGTAGAGATCGCTGCGTGTCACTCCACACACACGTCAGCTGCAAAGACTCAGAGCGGTCAGGTGTACATGTGGGGCCAGTGCAGGGGCCAGTCCATCGTGCTGCCTCATCTCACACACTTCACCTGCACCGACGACGTCTTTGCATGTTTCGCCACGCCCGCGGTGATGTGGAGGCTCCTCTCAGTGGGTAAGACAAGACGCTCATGTGCTCAGTGATGGAAACAGTGATTAAAGCACAACAGCAGTTGTTCTGACACTTGATTGCATCAACCACAAATCATGTTTCTGTGACTAAAGTTGACAGCAAGATTTTGATTTATTGATTTTTTTTTTTTTACCCCTCCAGAAAGTGATTTGGTTTTAGTTTTGTGCAGGCAGGTGATTCATCACAGGGGAACATTGAACGATTATAATGTAATGTGGCTCCAAATGTTAATAATTACAAAAATATCTGTTTCTCCTCAGCAGATGACTAAGGGAGAGTTATAAGAACAGTCTTATTCTGCATATCTGCATAGATCCAGTTAAGACAGTGGTTTTCAAAATGGGTCCGTGGACCCCCAGGGGGTCCTTGAGAGGGTAAAAGGGGGTCCCCAACTTTTTCTTGAAATTTTACCACAATTTTTTCCCCCAGAAATATTACATTTTTTCATTAAATTTCTTGAAAGTTGTTCCAAAAATTGACACTATTGGCAGTAATCTCAATGTACACTGACTAAAAAAAGTAACATTCAGTCTCAGAACACATATTTGCGTATTTCTTGTTTGTTTTTGCAATTTTGCATTATTTATGTCAGTTTAGGGGTCCTCGATGTTAAAAAGTTTGAAAACCACTGAGTTAAGATATTACAGTAAACATAGAAGAGTGTAACATGACCAAAAGCTTATTAGTATGGCAGGTTTCAAAACCAGGTTTACAGTTATTCAGCTACAAAACAGGCAGTAAAAACATTTGAAAATGCTTTAATCAGAGATGAGCAAAAATCGTTTGATAATAAATACTAACAGTAAAATATCTTTTCCTGACATTTTCATATTATACTGTAGTAGAAACAAGGTTTTGTTTAAAGTTCTTGTTTGTGTAAGGATCAATTTCTTTGAAGGAACTAATTCAATATTTATCTTTAACTAACATTGGCGCTGTCATGTTGCAGTAGTGTTCATTAAGCCCTCTCTCTGTGAGTTAACAATATTGTGTATAATTGGGAAATACAAACTGTAGACATATTGCACATGTTTGCAAGTTTAGCTGTGCATGCCACTGACTAAAAGCCTGCAAATCAAATTAGCTTATTACTGAATTTGAATTGTTGAAGGTCAGTGTATCAGTTTAGCACTGTGTCACTCTGACCTATAATTACAGCCTGGTTATAGTTTATGTGCAGGAAACTTGAAAGATCTTTGTAAAAAAAAAAAAAAAAAACTCCTTAATATACCAGTGGTTAAAGATTCCTGCTACAGCTTTTATCTCTCCAAGGTCAGAAGCTGATGTGTGTGTCTTTGTGTATGTGTGTTTTCCTGCTCCAGAGCATGACGACTTCTTGACCGTGGCTCAGTCTCTGAAGAAGGAGTTTGACAACCCAGAGACGGCTGACCTCAAGTTCTGCGTAGATGGCAAATACATCTATGTCCACAAAGCTGTGCTCAAAATCAGGTGAGGATGAACGCCTGTCAGAGCTGTCCACTAACATCATTAATATAAAATAAAATAAAATAACATGTGTATATCCATGATCCTGTGCAGGTGTGAACACTTCAGGTCCATGTTCCAGTCTCACTGGAATGAAGACATGAAGGAGGTGATTGAAATAGACCAGTTCTCCTACCCGGTCTACCGCTCCTTCCTCGAGTTCCTCTACACAGACAACGTGGAGCTGCCTCCTGAAGATGCTATTGGTCAGACCACACACACACACACAAACCTGTCACACCCTGACATTTACCTGTGAGTTGTTCCTACTTACAGAGTCACTGTGTGTCTGCTCTATCAGGGCTGCTGGATCTGGCAACATCGTACTGTGAAAACCGCCTGAAACGCCTTTGTCAACACATAATCAAGAGAGGAATCACAGTGGAAAACGCCTTTTCTCTGCTGTCAGCGGCTGTTCGCTACGATGCAGAGGTCAGTCAGCCAACAACTCTCTCCTGTTTATGTGTTAATATAATACAGTGTCAAGGAAAAGAATGTGAACCCTTTGGAATTTCTTAGTTTTCTGCATTAATTGGCCATTTAATGTGATCCCTTCTACATCTAAGTCACAAGTATAAACGAACACAATGTGCTTAATAGGGATGCAAACAATTAATCGACTATCGATTAATTGTCGATAAGAATTTAATCGATTAAATTAAATTACTTGCAATTAATCGTTCCTTTTCAATGGGAGTTTTACTGTGAAATGTAAACAAGCAAAGCCGACATAATGTAGCGGATCTCTGTGTAAACGTGTGCAGCGCACTGCAGCACACAAGGGAGAGAGGGAGAGGAGGTGAAAAGAGACAACACTGTTACCTGTTGTAGCTATACGGGACTCAGGCTGTACCATCGCTAACACACAGACGACCAGTGAGTAAGAAAAGCCGCCGACACGGAGCTGCCTGAGGAGTTGTAATGCAGCCTGAACGCAGCTCAAACCGACCCGGTGCTGAGGCGACCAAGCTTTGATAAACACACCGGATCCGCGCTGGTTTACCGTATCCTTCCGTAGTTTAGCCGGTCACTACCGGAGCTTAATTTAAAAAAAAAAAAAAAGAGAGAAAAAAAAGCCAAACGCTGTGTTGGTTTATGTAACTTGAGGGGACAAATGAACCACATGTTTATTGTCATGCATTGCTGACCTGGGCATTGTTTCTCATTAAATTAGAAAAACCTTTCCTATCATTCCCCTTTTCCGTGCATGGTTGAAGGAAATTTGGCTCGCATCCACACTCCCACTCCCTCCTGCGCCGAAATGTCACCTTAAGTCACATAAACCAGTACGGGTGTGTGGACACAACCACCTATATTGTTGTCAGCGCCTCATCACCGCTGGTGTTAAAAGGCTCCGTTCTTTCTGCAGTCAGGTTAAAGCGCACATCCGCCGTGTTGGTAAACAAATAGTCCCTCTGTATCAACGGAGGAAACCGTGCTTGATCAGCTTGGGTTTGAGGTGGTGTGAGTGCGGGACAGCGGGGGAGAGGGGGGGGCATTCGGGCTTCAGCGCGGTACAACTGGCCCGTGTGAGTGCGTCCTTATCTGTGGCCGCTGCCAGCGCCACACGGGCTTTGCCTTTCAGCAATCAAGCGCTGTTTTTGTCAAAGTTAAAAACAATAACAGCAACAGCTGTCGGCAGCTGAGATCGCTGTGCCGTCACCATAGAAACGCAAGACGCATTAAGGCTCATTCGCAAAATACCTTTCAATGGAAACACCCGCAAATGGCAATTGCACTTTTTCGAAGTTTCAGAAATAGCCTATCGCTTTTATTTTGCGAAAATATGTAATGGAAATGCAGCGGTGTCTCTCATCTCATCTCATTATGATAGGACTTCAACCTCAGAGCTCTCTGTCCCAATAACGTGCTACTTAAACATTTTCATTGTGCTGTGCTCTTAAAATAAATTAACAAATACTAGTGTAAAGTCCATAAGGAATGTTGATCTTAAATTTTCCCCTTAAATTTAGGTTCTCAGTAAAATCGCCGCTTATCAATTAATCGATCATCGATCGATAAGGTCTATCAACTATCGATTAATGAATTACTCGATAATTTGCATCCCTAGTGCTTAACCTAATGCCACACAGATATATATTCAATATTTCATGTCTTTATTGAACATACCCATTAAACATTCACAGTGCAGGTGGAAAAAGTAAGTGAACCCTTGGATTTAATAACTGTTTGAACCTCTTCTGGCAGCAATAACCTCAAGCCATGTTCTTAGGATGTCTGGTGTGAATGGTTCTCTTTAGGTCATTCCATAGCATCCCTATTGGGTTAGGTTTTAGGTCCAAATGAATGAATCTGAAGATTTTCTTTTTAATGTCTCCTGTTATGCAGTAGATCTGTCTGTCCCTGCATTGCCACAGCAGCGTATAATGGGAGCGAACCGATCTTAGGCTGTTTACCGCAATTTTCTTTTCACAGGCAACGTCAGATGGCTTTTGAAACATATACCAGGGAGTTTGTTTACATAAAGAAAGCGGATATGTTTGTAAATGTAGCTGTAATACAAAGTCTCGTGAAGGCTGAAGTTCTCCCGTTTGTTTTCATCTGAATTAACAATGACCAAATTTACTCTTACTGATACGAAAATGTCATCTGATGTTGTCTGTGAAAAAAAATTGTGGGTTTGTGGGCTGCTGTGGCGACGCGGGGACAGACAGAACTACTGCATAACAGGAGACATTAGAAAGAAAATCTTCAGATTCATTCTTTTAGACCTAAAATATTAGGAAACTAGAGCCCCAGTTGGATTTTTGCCTGGAATTGTCCTTTAAGCGGGAGAGATGAGATGAGGGTATCTTGTTTGTAAAACTAGAATTGCTGTTAAGGTTTCCAGCATGTATTTCCTAATATGAATATGCAGTGAACCACAAGTTTTGAGCAACATGTTGTGCTCTTCTCTTTTGTCATTTAGGACCTTGAGGAGTTCTGCTTCAAGTTCTGCGTGAACCACCTGACCGAGGTGACCCAGACCGCTGCTTTCTGGCAGATCGACGGCAACTTGCTCAAGGATTTCATATGTCGAGCCAGCCGCTGCGGAGCCTTTAAAAACTGACCTCAGCCGGCGGTAACGATGGGAGCAGACACAGACGATACTGCAGGACGGCGTGGGAGTAAAATTCTCAAAGGATGTCATCACTGTCATCGCCCCCGGTTGTCTGCATGTACCTTGACTGACAGGTGGATACTCAGTGAAAATCTTTAGATTATCACTGCCCAGGCTGTTGTTCATCTCATTCCAATACGTGAGCTCTACGTGCTGACACTACAGTACAGGGCTGACAGGTAGCAGCTTCATTTCAGAGCACAGTGATGGTGGTTGTTTGCCACAGTGCCTGACTGCCTACTAAGTTACACATATTGTGTAAAGGAGGAAACTATTGCTTGTTGAAGTTTCTTTTTAACTTTAACGACTTTTGCCAGTCGCCTAATATCACTTAACTTTTTCTATTTTTCTGTTTAATTGACCAAGGTACTTCCTCGGTCTTTGCACTTGTATTTTTTTGTATGTGATTTTGTTTTACTTGACTAAGAGACCACATTCTAGTTTGGTTGCAGCATCTGGGATTCAGGTTGAGGTGTGAGACCCTGTGCACTTGTAGTCGCGAGAACAGATCGAGTATTTTGAAAAACTGGATGGATCCGAGACTGGACTAAGTCGGTGATTACTCGATTACTGGCTTCCCCGGCTGCGATGCTGAGCTTTTGTCCAGGTTGTACATCAGACAGGAACTCAGGTTTTTAAGTGAGATTCAAAAACGGAGTGATTCAGTTATAAACAGTGGATTTCACTGTACATTGTGGGTTGCAGAGGTTGGAACATTGTTTTAGTGCAGCTGCAGCAAAGCATACAAATATATTTTAGTTTGTCTGTTTGCACACAAGAGTTAAATGGCAAATGGAGCCATTAAGAATCGGTTGAATGCACGTGGCCTTGCACAAGCTGACTGGTCCTGGATGAAGATTTGAAGGGCACGTTTGCATCTGCATGACTAACACTGGTCAAAAAGAAATATTTTACAGTATTAAGATGAATAAAGATGTTGTTTAGAGATATCTGCACTACTGCTGCGAGTACTTTGAGGAACATACTTGCTTTTTTTTTCTCTCTCTCTCTCTCTGCAGGACATTTATACTCTAAAATCAATAATGTTACATTGATATGAAGTGCCAGTTACATTTTGTGACTCTACAAGCAAATGAATAAAAAGACTCTGATCTACTTGTGTTTTCTGTAAAAAAACAAAGAAAAAAATAAGTTTTATTTTAAGAAATGTATTGTAATTAACCAAACTTAAAGGATAATTACCGTTTTTTTTTTTTTTTTACAATCTGAACCTTATTTCTAGCATAAAATACGATCATTTACTCACCCAGATAACTTTGGTGTCATTAGTAGTTCTGACGAAATGAGATACAGCCGAGAGCTGCGTATAATGCGAGTACACGGGGCAGCGCAATGCAGCCTCTAAATAACACATTATCTGCCGCCATTATCATCCAGGTCAGAGGTTAGTAAGTCAACCTACAGACGCCGGATGTTGATAACGGGTAACCCCGGACTCAGAGGGGAATAGCACTTATCATAACAAAATATTGGTGAAATGAACGAGTTTCGCGGCGGATAATGTGTTATTTAGAGGCTGCATTGCGCTGCCCCGTGTACTGGCATTATACGAGGCTCTCGGCTGGATCTAATTTCGTCGGAACTACTTGTAATGACACCAAAGTTATCTGCGTGAGTAAATGATCGTATTTTATGCTAGAAATAAGGTCCAGACTGTAAAAAGAAACGGTAACTGACATGAAGCAACTACACAACACATCAACAAAGAAAAAAAAAAATCAAGAACATCAGTTTTAGTTTTTATCTTAAACTGTAATTAAAATTTGTTCCAGAACATAAATCCCCTTATATTTTTGAACAAAACAACACATCTAGACTCCGCTGTCCCAACAGCACACAGAAAATTGCTCACACTTTGTTTTTAGTCTGAACATAAGAATAGTCCTGTCCGCCACTGACAACATGGTAAAACAAACAGATTGAAACAGTTTGGGGAACAAGGATCTTGTAAGACTCTTGAAAACACATACTCATCATCACCACACTTCAGACGCCTCAATTAGACATAAACAAATTGTTTTTGTTTTTCTAGTCAGGGTCTGTAGGTCTACAATAAAATATCCTCCTTGCCATGGAGATCTCAGTTACACATGAAAGCAAATAAAGCTCAATGTAAACACTTAGTCATAGGAAGAATTTCTACATCTCACTCAGGCAAGATTCACTCACCATTTAGAGCGTAATGTGTAACAGCTCTGTGTAAGATGTCTGCTAAATGGAACTGAAACATGTTCAGCTGCTTTCTAATCATTTGTAATAATATTGTAATAATTTTGTACATTACAAAATTCAGTCTTAAATATTCAAAGTTCCTTTGAAATACAAGTGCTAAACAATTGTACAATTTTTTTATTATCTTACTGAAGGCACAAGCAGTAAAAAAAAAAATGAATATACTGTTTGTATAAAAATGTTTTAAAATGTCAGAGTAAAGAGTTTGAAATAAAAAAACAATAGTGAGAAGGAAACCAAACTGTAACCTCGACCTGATCTGAGATCAGCTGCTGCTGAATTCATCTCCTCAGTGCTGACATGACGTCTTTCATCGCTGCTGCTGCCTTCGTCAGCTCCATTTGTTTCCTCTGCAACTCTGTAAATAAAAATAAATAAATAAATATATATATAGTATATAGTCAATATAAGCCAAATTAAAAAGCTAAACACAGGTGCTTATGGACCGACCGGCATCTTTTGTTTTTACTGCTCTCTTTTTATTGTGCAAAGTTGCAAACTATGACTAAAAAAGGTGTCTGACTGTTTCTATCTCATTGTTTATACTTTCCTATTATACATTATAACATCTGAGTTATACTTTAAATGCAGTTTCTTCTGCCATAGCGGTCAGTCAGCATTTCCTTTCAGACACATCCTCCTCTGTGGCCTCAAACATGCACTTGTAACTAACAATTATTTTCATTATCAAGTGATCTATTGTTTATTTTCTTGATTAAAAAAATGTAAAGAACAGCAGTGAAACACCAGCCTCCCAGAGCCCAAACTGACCTACAGTTGGAAAGCTATGCATATTTCATGTACTATCATTATAAAAGCTGAATGAAGACATGCAGCAAATCCTCAAATATGAGAATGTGCTTTAGGAATGTTTGAAACAATGAATCGGTCATCAGAAATAGTTTTCAGGTTTAGCTGGTTCGTTTTCCTGCAGTCTAACTGCTGCAGCCCATTAGCAAATGAGTTTTAGGGCCAAACAGAGAGCCTCATACGTCAGTAAACATCCCTAAAAGCCTGGACACAAGCAACACTGAGAGACTGCAATGAAATTTACTGACGAGACAATAAAATCGTCTGCAAATAATGATGCCAAAGAAAGGTCACAGTGTCTAAAGGAAAAGGTTTGAGCCTCTTCAAAGAGCACTGCTGATACCTCACACTCTGTCTGTGTCTCAGCTCTTCTCTGTTACATTACTTTCAATTTTATCAGTCGAAACTCCACTTCATCGCATATTTGTTTTCACAGTGATGCCAAACCACTTTTGACCTAGTGAGGAATGAAGAAACCGACCCAGATAAAGCCAAACTGTTACAAGTGCACCTCACCTCTCTGCTGCCTGTCCACCAGCTCTGCCAGCTTCCCAGAAGCCTCCATCACTGTTAGTGCAAGATCATAATCTGAGGAAAGAGAGAGTTTATGTTGCAGTGTCAAGATCATAAATGAGTCTAAGAGCAGAGATGTTTTGTTGGTGTGTGTGTGTGTGTGTGTGTGTGTGTAATGGGTCCTCTCTTACCCTTCTGACTGGCCTGGTCTGACTGAATCCTTCTGGCAACATCATTCATCTCATTAATGAAATCAGTGAAGATGGCCTGTGTGCAACCCGCCGCGTTGCAGCTTTTCCAGAAGCTCGAGGAGTCGGTGCTGGGCTGTGGGTCACAGCTACTGCCCGGAGTGGGAGAGGGAGTGGGAGAGGGAGAGGGAGGGGACATGCAGATGGCTTCAGTAGGAGCTAGGGAAACAACCGATCTGTCTTGGCAAGGTGAGTCAGTAACTCTGTGAAGGGGGGGGTACTCTGGAGAGGAGCTTTGCTGTGGGGCAGCGGCTCCAGCGTCGTGTTGATCAGGACTCTGGTCTGGACTGCACTCTGAGAAAAGAGACAGTATCATTTCTGTTTTGCATTGTTGAGTAATTTTCAAACTTTCTGCAACAACAGCATCTTCAGCAACAACATGATCACGCAGAGCTTTAAGTGGCCGCAGCCGCACCTTTAGAAAATCTATGCATCAAACTTCGAAAAAAAAAGATCCCTTCGAGCTAGAAAAGCAACTTCATCGCAGATACTAAACTCAGTAAATAAAAGATGTAAGGAAGACTGAACGGTCCTGTGAGAGGACGTCTGTCTCTTACGAGCAGCAGATTCAAAACCACTTCTCCGGGGGTGAAACGAGGCCAAATGCTCGAGTTGGGCTGATAAATATTAGCATTTCAAAATGGATGACAGGAAATGTCCCATTTACTCTCAAGTTTGAGACTGATGTCTGTAATTGAAGGAAGTGTCAGGGACACGAACGCAGGAGAGAATCAAACCGACAGAGAAACGGGGTGGCAATATTCAAGTCTGTGGATGTTGAAGTCATCTGTCTAATATTTATCATAATACAGAATTTTAGTAAACATAAACGCTGCATTTCAGAGGAGCTGTTCTACCACAGGAGGAGAAAAACGTACCTGTATCTTCACTATTTTTCACGACCACTTTGGGATATTCAGGTGATGCAAACTTGGTTGCGAGTGCAGACTTTGTTGTTGCCTCTGTACAGACTTCCACAGGAAGTAGACTCTCTGAGTCCGCATCCTGTGTAAAAAAAAAAATATATAAAAAATACAATATATATATCACAACATCCTCCGAGTGATGATGATCAATCACATATAAGTGGATAGAATTTGTGATTAAATAAATACCCTTTGAAGTTATGAGAGAACACTTTAGATAAACTAAGTGTAACAGTAACAACTCACTGAATCTGTGATTGGTTCAATTTCATCTTCAACTCTGCTCCTGCTGTCTGGTTGTCTTCCTGAAGAGGAGACAGCAGGGGGTTACACACACACACACACACACACACACACACACACACACACACACACACACACACACACACACACACACACACACACACACACACACACACACACACACACACACACACACACACACTGGTGTGGTAGCTACATGCTGTATATACAGTCTGCTCTGGCTGTTTACCTGAGGTCGACTCTGGAGGATCCCCTGTGTCTTTTCTGTGAAAGCAGAACATCGACAACAAATGATCGTCCAGTCAGTGTGCACTTTACACTGTACAAACACGTTAATACAGAACAACACAACAGGCCTAATAGAAACTAATGCTTATGATTCGATATTTGTTGACCGAGTGTCAAATTCATAAATGATCAGGAACAGAGAAGTTATAATTTGATACAAACATTCACTATGACTTAAGTATGAATTGATTAGATTTTTGGAGGGTCAACGGTCACAGTGGGATCAGAGAAGACATTGTCGACCATGACAATAACAAACAAATGTCAAATAGAAATAGATAGCCAAGTACATGTACAAACATATGTGAAATATTATATTTTTTATTTAATTTATTCTTATTCTATTTTATATCTTATTGTATTCTGCTCTTATTCTGCTTTTTATTTTAGTAATAATAATAGAGTTTGTAACAAAGAAAAATCTAAATCTGAAATTATGTTCTGCAGAATCTCTGGCCATGAGGTGGCAGCTCTAGTCACGGTCACACACCACAAAAATTATTGCACAGTTTAACTCATTTAAAATAATCTTTCTGCGCTTATTTTCAATGAATCAGAGATTTGGTCTTACCCGTTTGACTGAGGCATATTCTGGAAGTAAAGAAGAATGAAAGACGGATATGAGATTATTAAACATTACTACAACAACTCTAATGATGATATTAGTCAGGGATTGAAGTGAGACTTACTTGGTGCTCTGTTAAGGAGTTAATACTGTCATCTATATCGGACTCTAGAGGAGCGAAGATTTCCATTTCTGTGTTGTCGTCTGTAGAAGAAATCAGTGGGTTAACTGGTTCAAGTTTTATACGCTGTAGGTTATGTTCTCTCACTTAAAGCCAATAGGTTGACCTGAACTTGAATCGTCGGATATTCTCTTGGCTGCAGCTTTACGTTTCGATGGCCACTCCTCTCTGGGACAGAGGACAGGTATCAGGTTATTGTAACAATTGAAGCTGTTGGACTTTTTAAACAATCTAGAGAGGTGGTGGTGCAACGTGACATGCAAGCAGGGATGGATTCATCAAGGAAAGAATTATAATTGGTGAACAAAACAAATATAGTGTAGGAAAAATGTAATACAAATATTTATTGAGCTGCATTAATGGCTGTTTACTTTTTTTTTAATGAAATAAAATGTTACATCATTTACACAAGAGTCTCAAAACACTGAAGGAAAAAAAATGTTGAACAGACAAGTCCAGGATGTAAACACTTACCCATTTTGGAAACTTAATCGCCTCTGTAACAAAAGTAAAATGATTAAAATCACTCAATCTTTCTGAAGAGATATTAATGAATAATGATATATAATGCTTTCTTTGAATGATATGTGAACCTTGGGATTAAAACGCGTAGCACTGGCGGATGAGTTTGAGTCACTGCTGCAGCCCGACGGTCCGGCCGCTGCTGCATCACCTGTCGAAGCAGAGAGATGTTTAATCTGTGACACTACGACATGAAACAGGAGACAGGAGACGATCAGAAGAGGACTCACCATTGACGTGCTTCTTATATGATGAAGGAGCATGTTTGTGACAGAACATCCTTAAAACACACATGTCTGGTTGTCAGTACTTGATCAGATATTGATGCTCATAAACTTATAAACGTATGAATGTTTATGAGCTGTGACCATACTTACATGATAATGCCGTTCGACAAACTTTCTAAGCTGATGTTTCCCTCTTTCCTCTCACAGGTGAGACAATACGCCTCATGAAAATAAATATGGAAATCATTACATCCTATACAGATGCTGTGATGTTTCTTACCGTTTAATCTTACCCACTGAAATATGATGTAAAAAATCTACACAGACAAATAAGCATAAAACCAATACTATCAAAAAATTAAAATAAAACAAAAAATCTAACAAAGTGATAATTTTCTTTTAAAGCCCCAGTATGTAGGAATTACCCCCATCTAGCGGTGCGGTTGCATATCGAAACGTATTCTTGATGTTGCATTCACGTGAAATCGGGCAGACGTCAGACAGACAACAGACGCTGCATGTAACAGGATAAACAAGCGTCTATGTAAACAAGTGGTCTGCCAGCATGAGGCAAAACAATACAGGCGTGACAATATGTTGTCATGGTGATGTCGTATTGTTTACCTGACCCACGTTTTACCGCCTTTCTCTCGTTGAGTAAAATGACATCCGGTTGGTTTGCCGACGGCGTCATTCAGGTGCCTGACTGCACCTGAATGCAACATCAGTGCCTCCGTCCTTCCTCACACCAAAGACGGTTTATAAACCAAGACCTTCCATGACGAGTCAGCTTCCAGTATACATGTCACGTGGGCTTCTGCACGGCCACGCCCCTTTAGAGAGACCAGAGGCAGCCTGGAGTGTATTGACTCCAATGGGAAAATTGAACGTGAACACAGATTATGGTCGTGTCTTTCGCCCCACAGTCACTTAAGTAAATTTTGGACTCATTTTTCACAAGCCACATCTCTTCTGAACAGTTTGACACCAAAATGGTAATTTTCAGACGGAGAGATCCGGAGAAAATCCACTTTGTTCCAGACCTGTCTCTGTCTCTACGACACACTCTTGCGAGATTGGGCACAGATCTCCTAGGCAACGTCAAACAAACGGCCGCGAACTCCCGTGAAAATGATTTAAATTATTTTTGTCATGCTAAATATGACTGTTAGTAGTGTAAATATTTAATGTTATCATAAGAAAATATAAATATCTCACTTTCATCTACCTACAAATTGTATAAATCCACACACACGTTCACAGACGAGGTGGGGTGACGGTTGGCCACGCCCATTTAGAGAGACAGGAAGTGTAACCATTTCATATCATTGTAGCAGCCTCTCATCGAGTATCTTTCCATTTATTGAATATCTTTGCTCACACTACACAGTGGTGACAGTTTTAACAGGCGCTACCTGGAAAACTTTCTCCCCGAGCCGACAGCTCCAGTGAGTTTCCGTGGTTACCTACGGTCGTGCTGCCACTGAACGTAAAAAATGGCGATGCAACATGGCAGCCTCGGTTCGGTGTGCCCCCCCTTGTATATTTGTAACGACTTGTAACAACTCATTCTAAGGTACGAGAAAGCTTTCATTTGAATAAAATAAAAGCTTTCGACTATAGTGAAATACGTATTTATGAAAGCAATATTTGCTAATAAAAAGCCAAATAAGTTACATACTGGGGCTTTAAAGGTTTGCAATTTTCTGTTTTGTGCTGAACTATAAGCAGTGGATTAATAAATCAATAATCACCTTCACTGATCCAGCTCCACTAGGATTTTTTACAGAACCATTGTTTTCTGATCCTGGAACATTGAACGCATCACAACAATTCACACATGGGGGAAAAAAAGAGTCACAGAAACAACAACAACAATTTTTTTTTTGACTTATATTACTTACTTTGTGAACGATGTTTGAAGCAGAGAATCCTGATGCATGAAAATGGATAACATGGACATTTTAGGAAAAATTTCATGTGATTCAACTTTTTTCTACAGATAAACATGATATGTTGCACTCACCCGTACTTCCCTTTGTCTGAATCTTCAATGATCTCAGCTTCTTCTTGAACTGCACAGGGGTAGTGGTATGACCTCCTGCACTGTTTGACTTCACACCCCACAGTGGCGCCTTTTTTCTTACAACTTACACAATGCTATTGAAAGCAAACTTGTAAATAACAGCTTCAAACACACAATTAGTGTATTAGATCTACTCCAGACCTAAAAATGTAAATGTCAGAAATATTTACCAGTTTGTTTCCTCTTTTGACCTCCTTCGACACATCTTCCACGGAGAAACCGAACAGGTCATCGAACACTGGTGAGTTCTGGCAGTAAATACCTGAAGAATATAACTGTAAAACATAAAGAACACAAGTGAGTAAACGGTGACACTTTAATTCAAGGATTCAGCAGTTAATGACACACATGGTACATTCATTTAAAAGCACAAATGAAGAGTTTTATTGCTAAAGTAAGCTCAGCATTGAAACTAAATTCAGAAAATTCCCACATAATATTTATGATATATAAACTGTCGCCTCACAGCAAGAGGGTTCTGGGTTCGAACCCGCCGGCCGGCTGGGGCCCTTCTGTGTGGAGTTTGCATGTTCTCCCCGTGCATGCGTGGGTTCTTTCCGGGTACTCCGGCTTCCTCCCACAGTCCAAAGACATGCAGGTTAGGTTATTTGGCGAGTCTAAATTGCCCATAGGTGTGAATGAGAGTGGTGGTTGTCTGTCTATATATGTAAGCCCTGCGATAGACTGGCGACCTGTCCAGGATGTACCCCGCCTTTCGCCCAAAGTCAGCTGAGATAGGCTCCAGCTCACCCGTGACCCTAGTGCAGGATAAGCGGTATAGAAAAAAAAAAAAAATGAATGAATGAATTTAAAATTCATTATCTCTCTCACTAAGGCTCAACCACCAGATAAAACGGCAGATCGCATGTTATAACTGAGAAATGTTGATTTTAGAGATGGAATAGTTGTGAATGAAGATGCAGTAAAAGTTTTTGTTGTGGGTGAAGACGATAGTCACCATAAATCATGAGCTGATCATGATCATGTGACCATCAATAGTCCAGTTAATGATTCCACATGTAGGGGAGAGTGGGGTAAATTGATCAACCCCCCGTTCTTTCCTTCCATCCATCTCCTACCTCCCCCTTTACTTAATATTTCATCTGTCCAGGTTACAGGTGAACACAAACTGCAGGGACTTGCTGCTGAGCCACCAACTCACTGAGATTTGGGGAGTTTTGCAATTACGTCGCATCTTGGGAAGAATCCCAGATATTTTTCTTTGAAAGTAAAGTTTGGCACACTGTAAACAACTTTTCCTGTTTATAGGAACATACTTACTGTAATCACAAACATACAGAATATTGATTTAATCATTTGGACATATACAGCCAAAATATATTCACTAAGTGTATAGAATATGTGGCTCAACTTACCCCTGGCCAAATGGATCAACTTACCCCACAGCAACCTTGGCTTGGGTTTATTACTCCCACAGCTAAAATTGTGCACTTTCATGCTAAGTTTACTACCTCATGTTGTAGCTCATAGATACCACAACCCATGTATAAAACAAAATTACAATAATCTCTTTTAGTCTAAACACAATTCTCATAAAATTTATGATCGACAAAATCCACTTGCGAGAGTGAAAAATGATTTTTGGGTCATAAATATTAAACCAATTTACTCACATGGTTCTAACCTTCACAGACTCCATGAAATGATGCTATGTAACTATAGGGACGTTTTTGGCCAGTTTGAACTAATGAAAACTAAATTCAGAAAATTCCCAAATTAAATATATATAAAAATGTCAATAAGTTGAGTTGAGTGACTTAAAGATTCATGATCTCTCTCACTGAGGCTCAACCACCATATTTAAAGCCCATTTTGCATATATTTACATACATTTGCAAAAATAATTTATGTTTCAACCATAACTTACACCTATATTGAAAGAGAAATATGAGGATGAGGCTGCATAACTTCTGACTGGGACATAAACTCAACTACTTTCATCTACTGATTGAGTGATTTTAATCGATTATAAGTGTTTTTCCTGTTTGTCAAATAAATCACAGTTACTGAACTTAACGTTACATAACTTGACAGTTTCAACTTCCAACTTTCCCTTCTTTGTTTGTCTGTTAGCGTAGCTGCTAAATGTAGCTCAATAGCTTGTTCGTCGGCAGTGAACTGGAGAATCTAAACAAATGAGATATGAATGATACTTTGCATATTTACCAAACAGTTCTGATGGGCCGTGACTTGGTCTTTGGTCGACAGAGCCCCGGTTGTCCTCGTCTCCTCGGACCGCTGACAGAGGACACAATGGACTTTCCGCCCGGGGCTCATCTTCACCATCTTCACCGGCAGCTCGACTCGTCTTTAATCCTTTTTCGCGCCCGGTAACGATTAATTCAAATCGTCTTGTTCCTCTTCCCTGCAAAAGCTTTTCAACTAACATTTCCACGGTGCTTCCCCCGCCGTGTTTGCAGCGCCCAAGCGGTGGGTTGCCAGGTAGTGACGTTAACCCCCCCATCCATCGCGTTCCTCCAAAACAACACAGGGTATTTCTTGTGATCTTGTGGGGAAACGACTAAAATTTCTGGTTTCTCCGCCTTTATATCAAAGTCAAAGTATCTTTATTGTCCCAAACAGGTAAAAATAGGTTTGCAGCCAGGAATATGCACACGCACGACATTCAAACGCACTGCACAGATGAAAAACTGTGCAAATAAACATCTATATTGATATATCTATTATCTTTTCCGCATCATATAATCGATGATACTGCCTGTTCATTGAATATTAAGCTGAGTTCACTTTATTCTTCACAACTACGGTCTTAACGAACTACGGTGGCTCTGAGGGACCAACGCTCTGCAACTTATCCATTTTGTACTTTCTGGTGTTAAAATGATAACGTTTCATTCAGTTCAGTTCGTCTAAAAACAAATAACTTTACACCTTTTAAATTACTTGGTTGTGATAGATTTAAAAAGAAAAAAAAAGATAATAATCTACCCTTTTTCATGGTATTATTCATGACTTTGTCTACAAAGTGTAAATTGCGGGTTTTTACAAAACCTGGCAACTGAGTTTGTCAGTTTCAGTTTCATTTCTGGTCAATGAGTAAAGGCAGCTTCTGGAGAATGAGTTTCCAGTTTTTCTTTTCTTTTCTTGACACAAAAACAAATCAATAATTGGCTCGACACATTTACACACGGACACAAGGACTGAATTATCACAAGTTTATATTAAAAAAAATTAGACAAGTCACAGAGTAGTGACATCGACATACTTAATGTACAATATAGCATCTCCGATAACAAACATTTCATGACAGACGGATATTAATGAACAATATCTACATTCAGAACATGATCCCTTCACAGGGAATAAGTTAGCACTATACAGTGATCTCTGATTATTCACACTGAAAAACAGTTTTAGACTGCAGCGAACATGAACTATCCACAGAGTTAGACCATGAAGCCATCAGGGGCCCGAAAAGACAGAAGCTCATACACAGTCAAGTCCGGACAGCTGGTGGCAGAACAGGTTTGCAGTGACAGAGGCTGACAGAGAGAAACATGGCAGACAGGAAGTGAAATAAAAAGAACGAACAAGGAGAAAATATGATAAGAAAATTAAAAATTGACAAGACATACAGTATGTGGGCATTTTGAGCCCTTGCAAATAAATTAACACGTGTAAAAGGGGAGAAAAAAACAGAGAACAAAGGTGATCAGACCCTCAGAAAACATTCATTGAAGCTAAACGAGCTGTATGCCTTCATCTCTTTTCCTCATTTTATTTACATTAACACAGGAAATGTAAACTAATCGAGTGAATTAGGGTAGATGAAAAAAAAATCATCCACATTTGATCAATCATCTCTCTGCATTTTAATGAAAACACAAATAGATGCATTAACTGAGATCAGTCCTGCTGGCCCATTCATACATCTATTACATCATAATCACACAGCTCCTGCATAAGAAACAGACCAAAGTGTGTGACTAAGGGGCAGATCGCTTTACGACACTATGAAATCACCGTATGTAACATATTCATCTGTGCTGCGTCCTCACTGTGCAACGGCACCACAGTCAAATCTATAACATGTGCCACTCTCGTGATATGTGGGGTAACAAGTGCATGATTAAAAATAACGATGAAAAAATACAGCTTTCTGTGGAAACCTGACAAAATACTTATGGAGTAGTGGTGTTGGCGTTACAGCACAGAGAGCCACATGATGCTAGCATTGAAGAGGGCGGTTTGGTGATGGAGGAAGTGCTCGGGAAGGAGGTTCAGGGTTTGATGTCGGAGAAGCTTGTGTAGGTCTCGCTGCAGCTGGATGATGTGCTGAGGTTTCCAGAGCCACTGCCTTCTGTCAGAGTTACAGATGTACTGAAGGTTAATGTTTGGGATATAAGAACACTCATTAACTATCAGGTCATAAAGGGATAGTTCAACATGTTTGCCTATTGCCATAATCCCTATAGTCATATCAGTAGGTTCATTACCTTTAATTATCGGTGCATGTTGTATTGAGATCAGCGGGGCAGAGACGTGAGCTGCTCCGTGAACACAATGGAGGTGAACAGTACAGGTTCCCTACCCTGTCCCTCATCAAACTCATCAAATACACAATCCAACAACTCCAAAACGCTCTGGTGGACAAGTTGTGACCTGCACATTCACCACGCTATGAAATAATAATGTAACATTAGGAGACAGAGTTGTTTACGGGGCAAATGCATGACCAGAACTACATTACAGACACGGCTGCTGGGCGGAGTGATTTCAAAAGCGCAAGTAGTTCTGAGTATTTGCTTCATGTGTCGTAATGTTACATAATTATACATGATTGTTTCATAGCGTGTTGAATGTGCAGGTCACAACTTCTCCACCAGAGTGTTTTAGAGTTGTTGGATTGTGTATTTGATGAGTTTGATGAGGGACAGGGGACTTGTACCGTTCACCTCCATTGTGTTCGCTGAGCAGCTCAGCGATCTCAAAACAACATGCACCGATAATTAAAGGTCATGAACCTACTGTTATGACTATAGGAATTATGGCAATAGAGGAATTTGCCAAAATGTTGGACTATCCCTGCAATGCGTCATGCACTGCGCTCCTTTTGTTTGAATACCTGAGCTGGTGAGAGACTGGCAAGACTTGGACTTTCCAATGAGTGTGATAAGATTAGCAGCAGCGATCCAGCCCTCCTTAGAGGAGCTCAGGTTACGAACCAACCTGCATGACCACACACACACAAACACACACACACACACAGAAATTAGTATAATCATAATGCTGCTGTAGCTTTTATTTCTAACAAGCTCCACTAAAGTTTGTATGCTCACCACTGTCCATCATCTCCCTCTTTGACCAGCTGCACCACGTCTCCGTTTTTCACCGAGAGCTCTTTTTCATAGTCGGCTATCACTGTGTATTTCCCAGCGCTCTGTTCACAGACAAGATAAATAGCAGACAAACATTAAATAATCAGATCAGGTCAGATAATGTAATGTCTATATGGCTATTAATACAAATGTTATTGAAATCACAATATGCAATACCCAAGATATATGAGCAGCATTTATTTTTGATTAAAAAAAAAAAGGTACAGTTAATCAAACTAGAAATGAATCAGAGTCTGCCAATTATATTCTCCAAATAAAAAGGGAACATGGCTGTCCCATACAAGCCTACACACCTGATGTATAAATATGAAACTACTGTATCAGCATCTCATTAAAACAGATGACTCATGCCACTCAAAAAAAAAAAAAAAGTGAGGAAATACAATGGGAACCTTTTATGTTCGTCTCCACATAATTTGAAAAATGTTCATGAATAAAAAACTTAAAATCTATGTTTACAACAATAACTTGACACTGCCCAGTATATCAGTGGTGTGTGACAATGTGTAGCTTTTCAGCTGCCCCCAAGTGGCCAAATCATGGTACAGAAAAACAAAATAAAGCAGTGGTGAGTGAATGGAACAAACAACTTAAAATAAAATTAACTTAGCAGTGAAGAATCAATGAATACTAGATATTAGGGAAGATCACATGATATGAATAACTGAGAAACGTTGATTTTAGAAATGTGTTATTACATTTCATATTTGATAAAATGTTTTAAAAACACAGAAATGGAATACCATAAAAAGGACATAGTACAGAGGCTACAGTCCTCAATGCAGTCGGCCCTTTACTGCATGTCATTCCCCCTCTCTCTTCCTCCCCATTTCCTGTCCCTCTCTATACTATACAGTACTATCCAATGCCCAAAAATATACTTAAAAAAAATGCTGAAAAAAATGGATGTTTATGGCCAAGAGAATAGTCAACATAAATCATGAGCTGATCATGTGACCATCGATAGTGCAGCTAATTATTCCGCATGTACTTGTTTCAACAGACCTTTAGCGTCACATGGTTTCATGGTTAGTTGAGGTGTTTAGTAAAACGTTTTAAGACTTATAATACTTTTCTGGGACCACAACTAACTAACTAACTAACTAACTAACTAACTAACCCAAATCCTGCTCTAACCCAAAGGCACAGAGAGGAAGTGAATTCCCATTATTTGACGTGTTTGTCACACACAAGACTCACCAGCTTCTTGCCGTTGTCGTCCTCTGGGTCAGAGTTAAGGGGCTCCTCGGCGCTGGAGTAGCCGTCGTGCTCCTCTGAGGCGTCCAGTGACAGGGAGGCTTTGTTCCAGCCTGAGGAGGAGAGGAGGAGGAAAACACAACAGGTGCTTAAGTTTACATCAACATGTAAATTCACCTGCTGTCAGGACGGACGGATGTGGGAGGAGTGACCAGTAGTGAGAGAGCTACAAGAGTGAAAGAGTGAAAGGCAAGAGAGGAGGTGAAGCAGCTAATCCCAGGAATCCCAGCATGACACAACCAGCCTCTCTGCTACACTGCAAAAACTCAAAATCTTTCCAAGAATATTTGTCTTATTTCTTGTAAAAAATGTCTCATTTCTAGTCAAAACTAAACTCTATAAGACTCATCACCTAAAAATTAACTTGTTTTCAGATAATTTTCACTTGTTTCAAACTAATTTTCACTTGAAATAAGTAGAAAAATCTGCCAGTGAAAGCAAGTTTTTTGTGCTTGTAATAAGAAAGAAAAACTTGCCCCACTATCAGATTATTTTAAGTGAAAATCTGCTTGAAAGAAGGAAAAAGTGTCTAAAAACAAGTTACTTTTTAATGTGATGAGTCTAATTTTAAGTAGAATGAGATTGTTTTGACTAGAAATAAGACAAATATTCTTGGTAAGATTTTGAGTTTTTGCAGTGTACGTATTTAATCATCAACTCTAAGCCAGGGCATGCAGCTCTAGACTTTACACTCTGACTGAAACTAAGAAGTAAAGTGACAGGCAACTGATGTCTCCATATCAGTGTGCGTTTCTTTGAAAGAAACGTGAAGACTTCAGATGGACGGAGACCATCTCTAAGTATTTACAGTAGTGAAACAGTGCACCCAACACACAGCCCGTGCCAGTGTACCTCTCCACTTTGTCTGTAAGAGACTATTGGTGCTGAACCACCTGGCTCTGCTCAGGTGGAGGGGCGGGGGAGGACCTGCATCTGAGAGACAGGAGGAGGCAACGGAAACACAGCCAGTCACTCTCCCTGCAGCGGCTACAGCCAGTTTAAAGATCAGCAGCTATAGAGACCACGGCTGTGGTCCGAAATCATGATGGATGAACAAACACCCAGGCAGCGAAGGCACATCGTTTTTTCTTTTTTTAACTGAACAACAGACCGACTCACCTTTGAAGCCGAATGGTGTCGGGTCGCTCTGGCGTTTCGTCTTGTGATCGGGGCTCGTGGGGGATCCTGATATGAAGCAGGAAAAAAAGGCAAGAATAATTGTTGAGGAAAGAAATAACCATAGCAAAAATATTGACAAGAAAAAGCTAAAGGAGTAAAACAAAAACAAAAACAGAAACATAAAAGACGGAGAATGATAATGATTTAAAGAAATCCTAACACAGGAACTGATTTTAATAAGGAGAACAAATAGGAAATACAACTCAATGTTGGAAACACAACATCACGTGGCACCAGACAGAATGACGCTGGGGTCTAGAGCTGTGATACCTGCCAACTGGAGGACTGTCATGGGTAATGTAAAGCTTTTATCATCAGTAGCTGTGGGTTCTGTGGAGGGAAGCATGCAGGTATGTGTTTGACCTACTGAGCAAACATCTTGAAAATATATCATCTTTACTCAGTTTGGTAGTTATAGTTTGACATTTTTGGAAATTATACACTTATTTGTTTTCAATATTTGCCATAGAGTTCAATGAAAAGACCAAAACAGGTCCAAAAGTCAACAGAAACCACCTGCCAACACTTCTATAGCTCACTAACAAACATTTTATACATGGTTCGCTCAACTGCACAAAAACTGAACGAATTGTCTCAAGTCCTATCATCACATTGATTTAAGAGAGATTAATAACTCTTAGAAAAAGACCTCTTAAACTTCCACAGGTTTTAACTTGTACAAATGCAGAAGATGATGTGATGTGTTGGATAAGAACTGAAGCCGGCCTGCAGTTACCTTTCTGAGCTTTGAGGTTACTGAAGCCTTGTAAAGTAAAGCGCTTTTTAGCCACAGCAGCTCTGTCTGAGGTAGGGCTTGTCACAGCCTCATCTGACCCAGGAGGAAAAACAAAGATACAAAAAAGGGAAGGAAGGAAGGGAGGAAGGAAGACGGTAAGTTAAGCAAGTGCAAAAGAAGAAAAAACAATAAAGAGGGAAGAAGTTCTACGTTTAAGTGGTTAAGACAGAGGTCTATCAGCAGAAGAGAGGTGTGGCTTGTACAATACATGCACTACAAGTGCTAAAGACAGATTGGTTGAGAAAAAGAAGTTAAAGTTACATTTGTCTATTAGTGCTCACCTTTTCCAGTGGGCTTTGGTGAAGAGGAGTTGACATCAGGGCTGCAGGGCTCAGCTTTCTTCTCCTCTCCCTTTTTAAAGCTCTTCTGACCGCTCTTGAATGGACTGTGGGGAAAGAGAAGTGGACGGTAAGAAGCCTGAACAGGAGGAGGAAGGAACCGGAAGGACTGTGGCCCGACTCGACTGTGCCACCACCACAAATAAAAACCCACCTGAGATTTACTGTAGCACTGGGCGCAGGGGGGAACTGGAAAACCTGGTCTGGTGCCCTCTGCTGGCTTGCTTCTGAAACAAAAGGGTGTGTAGGAATTAAAAACTAGGCTCTGTCTTTTTACCATCATAACAGAGAAATCACAGGTGTCTCAGTTTCTGGTTAAATATAAATACTAGTGTGACCATGAACCTGGAATTGGATATTAATGTAAAGAAATGTGTTTGTGATGAGGAACGTCGTCTTTCCGTACCTCTGCATGCTTGCAGCTGAGTTGTCAGAACCTTCCTGATCTCATTCACCCAAGTGGTTTTTACTTCAGTTGTTGGTGCCTGAAATAGGACAGTTAAATATTAAAAGGCTGAAGCTGAGCACTGTTACCAGGAGATCGACAGACACATGTGCTTTAAGGATAAGCCTTGTCTTTATTATTGTATACTTCTCATTAAGACTCTGTAATTTCATAAAACCTGATGTTACCAAAACATTTGAGCCTCACATTAATAAATGCTGGTGAGAATGAATGGGACTAGGACACATTCAAAATGTATTAATTTAATTAGGTTTCAGACCATGATTCTCTCTGACATAGAGGGGACATACAGTATATTCTCGCCATTTATAGACAATTAATGAATTAGGTGCTGATGTAGATCATTTATGGGGTTTGTTGTTGACAGTTAAAAAATGTGAAATAGCACTAAACCCTTAATTTCTACGCATCACTCACCTGAACAATATAAACCTCTTCTCTTGAGTTGCACCAGACTTCAAACTTCTTGTTGTCTCCCTTTGCGTTCTCGGTGATGCCCACAGCGCTCATCTGTTTAAAAAAGACAAATTAAGGTGGAAATTCAACAGATTTTCTTAAATGCAAAAGGATGATAGTTCATGACAGAAGTGCTGAGGTCACTGACATTCAGAGACTGTTTGAAGCTGTATGAAGGAGCCTTCTCGTAGCCTTCCCCGTTCTCCTCCCGCCTCTTGCAGAAGAGCAGAGCTTTCTCGTGGAGGAAGAGGTGTCTCTGCATGGGCTTGAACCGGGCCAGGTCCTTGACCTTGGCGTGACCCTTCTTGTGCTCTGTCCACACGCTGAATGACCCCTGCATCAGCAGCTTTCCCAGCTCACTCAGATTACCCTGGAAGTGGGAAGACGTCGTTAAGACAGAGATCTCTGACCAGACCATGTACTACTTATAGTTCAAAGTATAGTACAGAGGCCATAATTTAATATTAATGCATTATTTAATCAACTGAACCTCTGATTTATTCAATGTATCTGTTTTGTGTCTATTTCATGTTCTGCATATGAGACAGTGTCCATCTGGAGAGTCTATATCCAGACATGATGTCTTTCTGAGTAATGCGTCTGTACTTGGGAGCAGCTGCCAAGTGCATGTCTCCAAATGTCCCATTGTGTCCTTGACCAACAAATCAAAAACAGTTGCAAGTCGAGTACGACACCAAAGTGTCTAATTTAGAAAAGTTACAACAAACAAAAGTCCTTTCAAGGAAGCCCTGAAATATGTATTCTAACCACCCACCAATATATGCTGCAGATATTTACCAGGAAGTGATGTATTGAAGAACAAAGATTATACTTATTGATGATTATATTTAGTCCTTTGGACTATTTTGGCATCATTCGATTACAAGGTCAATTTTCTATTATGAGACATTATTTTTCTGTATATCATACTATATTTAGATATCTAAATTTGAATTATTTTTTTAGTGTATATTTAATGACTGGCCTGTGTTTTTGTTTTGTTTTTTGCATTGCTCTTGTCACTGTGACAGTATTTGTCTCTCCCATTTTGCATCCTTAGATCATTTCCTTCTTTTAGATTGCTGAGATAATCAGGCCAGTGAGACAATCACAGGACATCACAGTTTGGCTTTCATAGGATATGTGTTCAAAGACAAAACCCAGGGTGTCTGTCATTCGTTTCTGTCCCTATATCAAGCATCTGTTCTGTGACTGATTTGCCTGGAGACTGTTTAATGTCTAACCTCATATCCTGTAATGGCGATGAGGTGCATGGAGTCATTGACGGCCTTGAGGATGCCTAGGATGGAGGTGAGGGCCTCCTGCAGGTCAGCAGCCCCCTCACGCCCCTTACTGTACTTCAGCATTTCCTGTAGTACAAAGATAACAAGAACTTTATGAATTAAAAAAACTCAGATACCACACAAAACAATGTCACAGTCCAGCTTTAGATCTGTTTCCAGCAGACAGGATCATACCTTAAGCAGCAGCTGATACTTGGTGATCCTCTGAACAGGCTTCAGCAGATAAGAATCTAAACCCAGTTTATGCTCCAGCTTTTTCTGACACTCCTAATTCAACAAAAATAGGGAAAGAACATGTAAATAAAACCACACAGATGAGAAAAGAACGAAAAGCTCAAAACCACAGCGAATCTGTTCACCTGGAAGAAGGCGCAGTCTGAGCACTGCCTCCACAGGCTCTCAGAGCGAGGCTTGTTGTGACAGTACTTCTCATAGATCTGCAGGTCTGTCATCTGAGGAAGGAAGAGCAAATGGTTTGTGTTGAGGAAACCTCATTAACAGCTGGATTCACAGCTGGATTCACATCTCAGTGCTAGTGGAAATCTCATAGTTCACTCACCCTCTCTATAAAACACCTCCCAACCAGCTCTGGGCAGTCGGTGTACTGCTCCAGCTCCCTCAGGAACGTCCTGGAAAAGACAAAAAAGGAGAGAGGAGAAGAGGGGTAAGAAAATATATATAAAAAGTATAAGATTGAGAGATCGAAATGCTGTTTCTACAAAATGTGGAGTCACAGTGCAGGTGTCCTCAACGGCAGCCAGAGGGCGCTCAATCACCTCTTGTGAAAGTGGTAAATTTCAGGCATGTTGCCAAACAGAATCTCCTTTTTGTTCTGCAGAGGAGCAGGGATGAGCTGAGACATGGCTGGATTGTCCATCTCAGAGGCATATCCCTGCAACACACACACAAGAAAACACACACATGACGTACGCAGGCACAGGTAAGAGAGGGAGAATATGAATTTTTCTGGAGAGAACAAACACCTGCAATACACAGAGCAGCTCCTCAACGTAGGCTCTCTCAGTTTCTAGCAGCTCGTTCATCACGTGCCTGCAGACAGAGGGAGGACGGAGTGAGATATGGGCAGTAAGGCAAAAAAGAAAGGGATCAAATAAAGGATTTTGTGGATGCGAAGCGCTATAGATAATGAGATAAGTTTTCACACAGCCCATCTGCTGTGTAATTCGATTACAGATGAAAGAGCAGCGGCCGATCCGCTCACCTCCTGAGCACTGCCAGGTTCTCCTCCTCCTCTGACAGAGAGGCATGTCGGCTGTTACCGTCTCCGTTCTGCAGTTGGCCGTTTCCCTGGGAAAAGAAACAACAGCATTAGGATCACGACGATAAACAACAGATGATACAAACTGAAGAGAAAACACTTGGAAAGAAAGAAACTCACTTTCTCACAGTTGTTTCCAGAGTCCGACTCTGAGCAGTTCTTCTCCTGCTGAGCTCTGTGTGCTGCAGATGAGGAAACAGAGTCGTTATTTTTCATCATTTTTAGGTCATCAAAAGTAGCAGTCCAATGCAGTGTTTGAAGCATTGCAGGCTTTGAGTAGATATAAACAGATATTTGATAGTAGATACGACTAAAAACAAAGATCCCTATGCATTTAGCTGAGGTCTGGTGTTTTACCACTTACAGCTGAAACTGGAGGAAGAATTGGAAGTGGATTTGTCAGATGTGTTGGTTGGCGGCTGCAGCAATTGAGTTTAATTTTGTTTTCTATTGGATGTTTCATGTGGCGTTGTGCAGAGTTTTGTTTAGTCAGATAAAAGCAGATATTGATTTACGACATATGGAAGATGCAAAAAGATTAAGTCGACTATTTATATGAAACATTTGGATTAGCTCATCCTGGAGAAAACATGTGGGAGATGAGAAAACAAGATATCAAGAAAATCTGGAGATATGAAATATCTTTTCTTTCATCCTGTTCTTGTTTGACCATTGTTCATACATTATTTTATAAAAACCATAAGGTGATACATATTTTCCCATGTGGGATGGACAAGACCGGCATACACATAAATAATAATGAATTAACTAACTTTACATTGGTGTCATGCAATGAATTAGGAACATAAAATCCCTCTGCACACATGAGGCTGTGTGGGAACTGACCAGGCGAGCTGAGAGGGGATTTGATGAAGGCCTCAGGTCTGGGGGCTACAGGCTGCACCGGCCTGGTCTGTTTGGCTGCGAGCTTCTTCAGGCTGACCCTCCTCTTGTCGAACATCTCCTGCATAGACACCTGCTTCTGGAAAGTCTTCTCCACTTGGTCCTGACACACAGGAAATCATCAGAGTTAGTTAGTGGTAACACTCAGATGAGAACAACAACAATGGTCACTGGACGGTCAGTGTATATTTTGGTCATTGGATTTTCTTTTGATGAATAGGAATTAAAAAACAGAAGACAATTGGTTTATTTGATTTTCATTTTGAAATACAAAAAGTCAAATTGAAACACAAAGCATTCTTCTTTTTGAGCGTCCAAGAGCAATTACCTAAATTTTAAGAACAGTTTGATTTTCATGTTCTATTTCAAATAACAAAAAATAAAATCTCTAGACAACAGAAATTAAAAGACAGACCAAAAACACTGATTTTTTTCATATTTTGACACCGGATGTTGTCATTTCCAAGGCAAGAGCACCAATGAGCCCTACAGTCCCTGTGTGTGGTTCTGTAGGCCAAAAACAGGTCTTTGGAGCCCTACTCAGATATGATTTTAAACATGGCAAAACAAGGCCTGACATCTACAGAAATATCACATAAAAGTGGAAGAGGATTTTCTGCAACAAGTTTGAGGAGATTTTGAGCTGAAAAAGGCAGAAGCTTGATGGGAGTCCCCAACGTATCTGGAGTTAGAGGTGGAAAAAGTCATAACTGAGGTTTGAAACATATATATATCTCCCCTTTGCTTTTCTTCTACAGACCAGTCCAGCCCACGGTCTTGCCTTGAAAATGAACTTCTGGTGTCGGAACATGGAGAAAAAAAAAGGTGTTTTTTGGTCTGTTTTTTAGTTTCTGTTATCTAGTGATTTTATTTTTTGTTATATGAAATAGAACATGAAAATCAAACTGTTTTTACTTGTATTTCAACATGAAAATCAAATAAACCAATCTTTTTTTGTTTTTTAATTCACATTCATCAGAAGAAAATCCAATGACCAAAAGATCCACTGACCCTGGACATTCATCATCGGTCACTGCATCAAGTTGTTTCTATCTGAAATGTAAAGACATGATGTGCTTTGGTTGACCCTCTCACCTTGAACTGCTGGTTGAGCACGGCCTCATATTCTGTCCAGATGGCGCTGAGGTCCTTCAGCTGGTTCTGGCCTGCGTTGTCCAGGTAACGCTCCAGCTCCTGCAGGGCTAACTCAGCTCCCTCGTGGGACTGACACTTGTCCACTGGCTGAGAGGCCAGCAGGTAAATACCATCATCGACCCATTTAGAGGCCTGAAGAAGACGGAGGAGGAGGAGGAGGAGGGAGAGGTCAGAAACAAACCAAAGAGCTACACCAGCTGTGTGTGTGTGTGTGTGTGTGTGTGTGTGTGTGTGTGTGTGTGTGTGTGTGTGTGTGTGTGTGTGTGTCGTTTCCTCACCCTCTCCAAACACTGATGCAGCTCCATGGCTTTGAGGATATGGTCCTTCTTGGCCCTCAGGCTGCTGCTCACGCTCTCGCTGATCGCTCTGAGCTCGCTGCATTTGGGCTGGATGGAGTCTTCAGCGTAGTGCGAGTTCTGGATCAGTTCGTCTCCCTCGCGAGACAAAGCCAAGGCTCGGTCCAACACCTCCTGTGGAGCGACAGCGTGGCCTGACGGTTACTGCCACGGCCAAAGGTGTCATCCAACAAACTCAATATGATTCTAACTAAACCTGCTACGGACGATGATCAGCCTGAAATCTGACACTCGCTTTTTATGTACATATTCCATTCAACAGGATTTATTCATAGGAACTATGAGCATATGAACTGCTAAATTTTATTCCTTTTTACCCAAAGATCCTGATACACAGGGCTTCTAACTAAGCACACAATCAATACTTATGTAATAGATATTTGTTCTTGCTCTTCTATGAAAATCAAGGCCAACATGAAAATGCTTCATATGTGTATTTTGATTCAGATCTGATTATGTAATGTTTGAAACTAAGTTAAATAGATAAATGGTTGCCTTAGAAGGACAAATGCTCAGCTATCCAGCAGTTCACTAAACAACCTGCCATTTTGTATAATGACAATACATTTGCAGTTGTTTCAGTCATTTAGATCAAAATGTAAAGTGGTAGTAACAAACTAAATTTCTATTTCTATTCAACCTCCTCATGATAAAAGGTCTCCCAGACGTTGAGCTTTATTAGGCCTAACTTTAGATCATTTATAAAGAGACGCAAACAGAAGTGAGAATTCAACAAACCAAGATATTATTCATCTATTCACGCTACGGTTGGACAAAGCTTTGATTGTGAAGGGCGGAGTATCACTTACACAGACTCTCTCCTCATAGGTGGTGAGTTCACTGAAGATATGTTCGGCGTGGGCCGGGCTGATCCCGACCTCAGAGAAGGTTGCAAGTTTCTCAGACACCTGATCCAGCAGAGCCCTCACCTGCAGAAGAAAACACCACAGTCAGCGGATCAAGTTAACTGAGATCCAAGTGTGGAGGATTTTAACCTGCGCTAACGGGGCTCCAGCTCACCTCTCTGTAGTTGTGTTCAAAGTGGCGCAGTTGGAGACACTGCTCCAGTTTGGTGTGGTGCCTCACCCAGAACTCATCGAAAGCCCTTTCAGTCTCATCCAGCTGAGACAGCAGTCTGACAGAGGAGCAGAGGAGCAGAGGAGGAGAGTAAGAGACAGCGATGGAGATGGAGTGGAAAAAAAGAACCGGCAGTTGAGCAGAGAGAAAAAAAAAAAGGCAGTGGGGGTTGAATCGAATAAAGTACAAAATGCAGTACAGATGCTGACTGAGGCATTTGAATATTTTTTGTGTGTTTTTATGTGTGTGTGTGTGTGTGTGTGTGTGCGCATGCTGCGTAATAGAGCTAATGCCAGTTGACAAGCGAATCAGTGCCGTTAGTGCTGCTCAAAATACTGACTGACCTCAAAGCACACTGCAGAAAACACAAGTCTCCTGGCTTTACGCACCGCTGATGACTTAACTAAAGTACAACTTACAGTATTATCAAGTGACTGCAGTGTGTTACCAAAAGTCTAATGATATAAATTATCTATTATTGGTTGTGTCTCAATGTGAAAAACAAAGAAAACTGCAGACTTTTACTCATGAATGGCCAAAAAATCACTTTAGTGGTGCAGAGGTACAAGCTGTGTTACTCGATTCATCCGTCAGAATCGGTTTGCTCTGTTATCTCACGTGCAGCTCTAACCTTTGCACCGTGGCCAGGTTCTCCATTTCATCCTGGTTCATGTTGTGGTCGGGGTCTCGCACTACAGGCTCGTTGATGCTCTCCAACAGCCTGCCCCCCTGACCCAGAGCCACCAGCAGATCCTCCTACAGACAGAAGGCCGCACATGGATAACCCAAACACACAACCAATGCATTGTGCTGTATATATCTGTAAATATAGAGAAAGAAATAAAAAACTGTGCATGTGCATAGACAGGGCTTTACCTTCATTTTGTCTTTCTTGGTGGTGTGTGTGCTGAGCAGGTTGGTTGTGGCCTGGATTTCATTTGGGAGTTCAGTTTCAGCCAGCTCCGTCCCAAACGACTGCAGGGTCTGTGCCGTTTTCTTGACCATCAGCGCAAAGCCTTCGATAGCCTGACGCAGACAAGACACAACAGAGAACGTCTCCATGAACACTCGTGATGAGTCCAGAAAATGTGCAGTGTCTTCACTGTTTGGATTCAGGTGCTGCATTATGATGCTGATGTACAGAGATGCGAGGGTATTTTTTGTTGACGAAGTGCTTTGCTGCAGCATGTTTGGTTTTTATCAAATCTTAAGGTTTTTATAGAAGGTTTCAATCTTGTTTTTGTTTTGTTTTTTATTAAAGGGATAGTTCAACATTTTGGCAAATCCCTATAGTCTTAGGCGTAGGTCCGCTACCTTTATTTGTTGGTGCAAGCTATTTTTAGAACGGCGGAGCAGAGCCGTGAGCTGCTCAGAGCTATGCTACGGAGGCTAATGGAATTTCTTGGTTTCCCTCATCAAACTCATCAAATACACAATCCAACAACTCCAAAACACTCTGGTGGACAAGTTGTGACCTGCACATTCACCACGCTATGAGATAATAACAGAACATTACAAACAGAGTTGTTTTCGAGGTAAATTCAGAGACTGCTTGCTGAAAAACTGCCCCCGACGGAAACGTGCATCAGCGGTTTTGCATGAATTTACCTCTAAAACAACTCTGTCTTGTAACGTTCTGTTATTATCTCATAGTGTGGTGAATGTGCAGGTCACAACTTGTCCACCAGAGCGTTTTGGAGTTGTTGGATTGTGTATTTGATGAGTTTGATGAGGGAAACCAAGAAATCCCATTAGCCTCGGCAGCGTAGCTCTGAACAGCTCACGGCTCTGCTCCGCCGTTCTAAAAATAGCTTGCACCGACAATTAAAGGTAACAAACCTACTCCGAAAACTATAGGGATTATGGCAATGGGCCAACTTGCCAAAATGTTGAACTATCCCTCTAAGGTTTTCATAGAAGGTTTCAATCTTGTTTTTCAAATTAACTTTCATCACACCATCCTGTCCATCTCTTATGTATCTTGGCCTGAGCTTCCTTTATATTTCAAACCTCTAACTATTTGCTTATTTAACTTTATATATACAGTACATTTCCGCCATGCTACTTGTTCAGTGTGAGGTCTTGTGTACATACAGTGCGGTGAGAGATCCACTTCTCATGACAGTACTCCTGCGTTCCCCCGAGCTCCTGGGTCAGCTGGCTGCGGTCGATGTAGGAGTGTAGCTCAGTTATAGAGCTCAGCATGATCACCTGAGACGGAAACACACTCTTCACTCACATGTCCACATTAAACATTATGCGCGACGGTCGGAGCCTGAATCAAAAAGGTGAGGGGCGACTCGCACGCACCGGCACCTTCATCTTGAACTCATCCTTGTTGAACTTGAAGAGGATGTCGGACAGTGTGCGCTGCAGGAGGGTGGTGGGCCTCAGAACCAGGACCAGCTGGAGGTTCCCAGGGAAGGAGCCCTGAAATGAGAGAAAGGATGAAGACTGTCGCTGATGTAACAAAACAAACAGGATCCTCTTCCTCCTCCTCCTCCTCCACTCTGAGTCAATTATACATCACGCTTCGGCTGAACGTGTCCTGTTCTCAGCCGGTGCTGCTTGTGTATTACGCCCTCCTTTTGTCTCTCCCACATGAAACCTCTCACTCAAACACATTCAAGCCTGTACACAGAGTGTGTGGAGAACAAGTGAGTGAGAGGGGACTGTGTGGGGGGATGTGGGGTATCCTGAGGCAGAGACATTAATCTTCATGTCCCCAAGATGCTTGTGCATGAATTAATGAGGCAGAGAGATCCAGCACCAGCTCATGCATGTGTACAGTAACAAGAATACAGGGTTTTAGTTAGTTAAGATTTAAATTTGCATATATTTTGATGCATTTATTTATGCAGAGACCCTTTTTGTAAAGTTTATGATTTATGATTTTGGGCTACATGAATTAAACAGTCATCTCAAACAGACATACACAACATAAAAGTCAATAGTCACTTGGCTGAAACTTTTAACTAGACACTGTTGGAACCACCATATGAATCCTCCTTGTATTTATCACAGTGCGTGTCCACCACACACACACACACACAAACACACACACTCAGTGCAGCCAACAGAACCAATAAAATGCCAATTTAAATGTCAGGATTGACACCCACTGACAGACTTAAGTGCTGCTGCGAAAGCACTTGGATGATGGTCGAGGGTGGACGCAGATCTACCCGCCCGAGGCAATGCAACTGTTAATGCAGCTTTAATTAGCTAATGACCTAAACGGATGCTTTGCCTGATTGGCTGTCCTCCCCTAAGTGAGTTGAAGAATACTGTTCTCAGCAGAAATAAAAACGAAGATGTCGTTAATAATAATTAAAAAAAACGTAGGATAGTTTATGGGATTAATAAATCAATTCTGTGTTTGTCCCTGCTGACCTAGTGGAAGGAAAATTGTGTTGGAAATGATCACAGCTGTTTCTAATGGCGTTAACACCCAACAAAGACAGATATGATGTAGTTCTCAGGGTTAATGTTTTGATACTGTTGCAGAAGCAGAAACTCACTACTTCTTCTAATCTTCTTTTTAATAAATCAAATAACATGTTAAAGGGATAGTTCAACATTTTGGCAAATTGGCCCATTGCCATAATTGCTATAGTCATAGCAGTAGGTTCGTTACCTTTAATTGTAGGTGTAAGCTATTTTTAGTACAGCGGAGCGCAGCAGCAGGCTGCTCAGAGCTACGCTATGGAGGCTAAGGGAATTTCTTGGTTTCCCTCATCAAACTCATCAAATACAAAATCCCAAAACTCCACAGCGCTTTTGTAGACAAGTTGTGAGCTGCACAACCACCACGCTATGAGATAATGACGGAACGATACGAAACGGAGCCGTTTTCGAGGTAAATTCATACAAAACCGCTGATGCGCGTTGCGTTCAGGGACAGTTTTTCAGCAAGCAGTCTCCGTATTTACCCTGTATTTACTAGGGCTGCCCCCGACCAAAGATTTTGTTGGTCGACCAGTAGTCGTCACTTATGGCGATTAGTCGACTAATCGACCCCCCACCTTGAGGGAAAAAAAAAATTTCCAAAAAAAAAAAAAAAAATTTTTTTTTTTTATAATTTCTTTTTTTTTTTTTGCCCGCGGTCAGGTTGAGAATTAATTAATTAATGCTCGTGACTCCGGCCGTGTTGGGTCCGAGATTCAACAACAAGCCGGTCGGGTTTCACCGTTATTACCGGCAGAATGCCTGTTTATCACCAATAAACACAGTAGATGAGGAGGGTAAAAAGTTACTGAGCTCAGGCTGTGTGAGGGGGTGCGGGGGTGGGGGTCCGCGGCGTGGAGCGGTGCGGGCATAGACATATGTCTATGGGTGGGGGTCTCTGACTGCAGCGGGGACCATCATGGATCCGCTCCGTGACACTGCGACTGACCGCCGGTGAGCGCTGTGGGACGGGACCGGGGCTCAGACAGCACCCGCTAAGGGTGACAGCGGTGATAAGAGAGAGACTGCCGTGCCGTGTAAAAAAAAAAAAAAAGTGTCACGTCACGACTTCCTGTATCTGGCCCTTCAAAATAAAAGCCCAATAGCCTTTCCTATACAGTTCAGTCATTGATGTTGGCTTAATTTTGACAAGACACGGCTCCAAATGTTTTTTTCCTGCGACCAATCGACCAATGAAATTTTGGTCGGCTAATGATATTTTGGTCGACCAGTGCTTGGTCGACAATTTGGGGGCAGCCCTAGTATTTACCTCGAAAACGGCTCCGTTTCGTATCGTTCCGTCATTATCTCATAGCGTGGTGGTTGTGCAGGTCACAACTTGTCTACAAAAGCGCTGTGGAGTTTTGGGATGTTGAATTTGATGAGTTTAATGAGGGAAACCAAGAAATTCCATTAGCCTCCATAGCGTAGCTCTGAGCAGCCTCTGCTGCGCTCCGCCGTACTGAAAATAGCTTACACCTACAATTAAAGGTAACGAACCTACTGCTATGACTATAGCGATTATGGCAATGGGCCAATTTGCCAAAATGTTGAACTATCCCTTTAAGAGTCAAATCAACATCTAATCGAATGATCTTACCTGTTAATCAAAGCCTGATACACGTTGATCATTAAAAACACGACTTCACCACTGCACTCAGCGATGTATTTGTGTTTCTTTATGATAAACATGACCACTGCAATTTATTGTAAGATGATTCCTGCTGTCATGGATCCTTGAAACCCCTCAACTAACACACTTTTAATTCCCGTTTGAGTAATTTTTGCTTAATCCTATGCTGCCCAGTTGTTTACCCTTTAACACTGTTGTGTGCAAACCCCAAAATGAAAAGGTTTCAACACTTCACACATCTACTCGGGCCCTCCTTTGAACTAGAAGAAACACAAGTCAGTTCAAAACACACTTGAAGGGATACCATGGCCAAAGCAACACATAGGAATGATTATTTAATTAAATACTCATGGCTACCAGTTGGTCTCAAGTAAGAATGAATGGGTTTAGGGGTCAGGGCCACAGTCAGGAAAGAGAAATAGGAAACTACTGAGAGAATAATTCAATTCTTTGAGAGACGATCTCTGGCCTTTACCCTTTAAATGTGTATTGTAACCATTCAACCATGCTGCCTGACAGTTGTGGTCATGGTCTACTTGTTCTTTGTCACTGGCCAACACACACACACACACGCACAGATGCACACACTGGGAGAAGAGTCAGATAAATGAGAGAGGAGAGTCTGCTTCAGGGACTGACACTTCATTAGGATCGGGGAGTAAACACACATTGTGTCTGTCATCAGATCAAACTCAACCATGCACAGCAACGGGCGCTTCTCATGAAACACACTGACCCTCATTCTCCTGAGCACACGTGTACACATGTGTGTGCTGCTGAAATACACAGCCAGACACACACAAAAAGGACAAAGGGATTCATTCAGGTCTCCACGAGGAAGACACAACAGCAGATTAGAAACTCCAGTTTGCATCCTGATGTATTTAGCAGCTCGACTGAATCGGCCCAAACAGGACATTATTGCAGGGATGAGTGAATGCCCCTTATTACCAGCCTGTCAGCCCGTGAGAAGTCCCCCTTCTGGGATTAATACAGCTCGATTTAATTTGAAATGAGTGAGTGGGTCTCTCGTGTCTCTAGGGACCGCTCATCCTCTCTTTCAGACGTTTCATGTTTTGCCGTAGCAGCCCCTCGTGTTCAGTTATTATCTCACTGCCACTAATGACACACTTGTGAAGATCTGTCCAACCGAAAAATATGAAGTAAATTACATTTTGTACATTTTTATTTCTCTACAAGATTTCTGAAAAATGTAAATGTTTATCATATATCGACAACAATAAACACGACAATGAGTGTGTTGAGTTAAGTGGGTAAAGCTGGAAAAAACTGTGTGGCAGTCGGCTGGTTGGCTTGTTTCATCCACCCCCCAAAAAGATGTGCTGAGATTGTAGGATGGGGGTGATTTTCTCTCTTCATCTCTCAGACACACACTCGCACTCGCACACAAAAAAGAGGAGCAGGAGGTGGAGATTGAATGATTGGTTCTGATGCTCTGCAAACAGATTCCCCTTATTCAGCAACATAGATGGCATGTCACATGGTGAGATGGACCATTAAGTGGAAAATAAATGAAAAACCTCATCGCAGAACAGAAAAATGGGACTCGAATTTAGGGTGAAACATAACATGAGTCTCCTGAAATCAGACTGAGCATTCATTATTATTAACGTAGCTCACTTTTTTAAAATTAAAATTAATTCAGTTTAGGCCTTTTGTTTGAAAAAAAAGGACAAATAAGTGAGATTGAGGTGAACGAGTGGGGGAAAAAATCTGTTTCATTTGGCGTGGGACTGTTTATTTTGCCCCGTAGCTATGGAAACACATGGCAGGCTGTGATGGGACGGAGCTCAAGGATGGCCTTGGCTCATATCAACGCTTCCCCCCCTAGGGTGGTGTTGATGATATTAGTGGAGGAGCTGTGAAAAGGATGCTCCAACACCTCCCTGTGGCCTGACGAACATGGGAGATGGGAGATCAGTGCCTCTCAAACCTCTGGTCCTCTCATCTCAAAAGAGGCCGTTTCTCTCTCTCTCCCACACAGACACAAAGACACTCAACAACACAGACAATGCACGCAGAGAGAAAGTGCACGGTCACATCTGCAGACACAAAAGGCAAACTTACTGCAATACGAAGCAGGGTCCCCTTAACGGCCGCCCATTTGTCTTGCCGGCGATCAATGACCAGGATGAAACCCACGCCTGTCGACGACAAGCTGCAACACACAGAGGGGCGGCGTGTTTAACACAAATTACAGAGAGACAGTTCAAGGGGTCAGCACAGCAGCACAGTGAAGATGCGATAATCCAACTAAACTTCATCCAGATTAGCACTTTAAAGAGGGAAAAGGAGGAATCCCACAAAAAAAAAAAAAAAAAAAAAACCATAACCGTATAATTAGAAAGAAATTAAAACATACAGTGAAGAAGCCGAGTGCTTGTTCACAGCTCGCTGGTTTGTTTTGCTCTTTATCTTCTCAGACAGCTGGTGCAGTCCATAAAAGGAGATGCTCTGAAGCACCTCCAGATTTCTTGGCCATCAGCCTCCAAACCCCCCGCTCTCTCCCTGCGCACCCACAGTCCCAGTCCCCTTCCCCCTGCTTGGTCCCAGATGACACAGAGTGGGGAAGGGTGGGATGTACATCAACAATCAATGACAACCACATGTGCAGCTCACCGGTAGATTCCCCCGGTGCTCACCTGAAAACATGATGCACCTACAGCATTGGTGGTGACACATGGACACTTCAGCACTGTCGGGACCTTCCTTGCAAATATATATCCCAGTGATCTTCAAGTATTCGCTGTCATATCATCTGCTCTACAACTGTTTACGGCTCAATCTGGGGGTGGCAGCAGATGGAAAAAGGTCCTCCTCCTTGCAACAACAAAAAAAGAAGAGGAAATAAAAAAAAACAAGAGGAGTTGAGCAGATCCCAGCGCGTGCCGCGTTGTTTGAAGGGGGAGGGAGTCGATTGCCTCAGACCATTACAGATTTCCAGCCTCTGCATCCCCTGTGCGGCATCTGTGAGGTTAGTCCAATGAGACACCGGGAGCTGCTGGGACACGAGCCAATCGGAAGATGGCTGCAGGATGACAAGCAGCTCTGGTAGCTAATCGGTGAATGTTTACAGAAGTGAGGGTGGGAGCCGGCTCAAAGAGGATGCCACGATGAAGCATGAGGTTTTCAGCTGTTTAGGAAAATACTGGATGTTGATCCGTGTCTGCCTCTTTACTCTTACTCTACTCTCTCACTGTAACATCCACATTCATTATGACTCTTCTCATCCTTTCCTCCTGCACTTTTCCTCCCCCTTTCATCTTTTCCTATTCTCTTCCTCCTTCATCCCCACTTCTCGCCTTCTGCGTACAATCACCTACACAGACTCTCACAGCCACTCGGGCTTTCAAAGCACAATCTGCTTTACATCTCAGCCGCAGAAGTGGAGGAGGAGGAGGAGGAGGAGGATGGGGGAGGAGGGGGAGGGGGAAGTGGGGGGGACAAGTGCTTTTCTGCCTTTGAGACGTTTACGGCTGCTGTGAGGGTGGTTTATGGTGAATACAGCAGCACAGGTAAAGAGAGAGAAATAAGAGTGTGTTGAAATGTTGCTCTGCAGCTGATACCAAACAATCACCCAAACTGTCGCATTAATCTTTTAAATAATGCATCTCAGGGTACATTAACTCATAATGTGTGTTATCTCTTCTGTTGTGTTAAACTGGCTTTTCTGCTAAACCTAAGTTAAGGCACATTTAAACAGCATTTATATAAATTTCACACTTAAACCATATCGAAACACAATTTCTTATTTTGTTTTGCAATACAAGGTGATATTGAATTTATGAAAATATATAACGTGTTAAATATAATTATCATAATGTGTTGCAAACAGACCCCGTCTCACATAAAGTGATTAAAAAATTCATAGAAACTGCCTGGTGGATGTTGTGGCTGCACATGCGTGAGACCAGCGTTCCTAGTAATAATTGGATTTCTCAGGTCAAAGTGTGTAGAAGCGCTGCAAGCTGTGAGTTGAGCTGTGGAAAAGCTCTGCCTAATGGCAATGCAGTGATGAAGGAAATTTGCTGCATGGATGCATATGCAGACTTAGCAATACACACACAGCTACCCCCTCCCCTCCTTCTGAGGCACTGAGCGGAGCAGTTTGAATACAAGAGCACTGGTATATTAAATTAAAAAAACATTAAATAACCATGAGCAAAGAAAGCAGAACAAGTCTGCTCAAATACCTTAGCGTTAACTTCATCTTTTTAACATAAACCAATGCGTGAGTGCACATATGTAGAGTCAAGGAGAGAGGAACGTCATCGGTGCAAGGACATAACTTTTCGTGTGTTGCAAAGCCTGATATAAACTAATTAGGATCCAGAAAATCAACCAAGACAAGAAGTTAATTCAATACATCCTAGCAGTCAGCCGCAAATACTGTATCATTTATGGTCCATATACAACATGACTACAAGCGTGCATATGTTTGGTATGAGAGAATTAACCTTAGAAATCAGGCCTGCAATTGATATTGATTCCCATGATATTCATTTGAAACCAGCAACAGCTGTTCAAGGTCATAATGCACAGATGCAGGACACTTGCCCCTGGTTGTGGATATATTTGCCCTGTCCGAAGGGTGGGGGTGGGGGGGTGTTGGCCGGTCCCTCAGGTAGCTCCAGCCATCTGTTTCTGTGTCCACAACAGCTTCTGTGCATGACCTTCCCTCAGACGGCCGTAACCTCTCGACTCCACAGGAGGTGAATTTAGACTGTTAAAAATAGATCCAAGTTGTGTTTGCCTGTTCGCCGCTTTCAGCTTCGATTTAGGAGAAACTAATTCTCATCGCCATGTGCTCTGAACAGTAGCACAGTCAGTGTAAGCAATAAAAGTCAAATCATGACTGGAATAATTATAATAATGTATTTTGATCCTGCTAAATAATCAAGGGAATATTGTAAGCCACTTGAGACCAACTATTCTGTCATAAAGGCTCTTAAACACAAACACATGCACTATATGCCTTCACACAGATGCATGTGCATGTGTGTGAGCAGTTCGTCCCACAAACACACACACACGCGATCTGACATAAGAACTCTCTGCTCAGCTGTACATATGCATTATTCAGATTCAAACAGTCAGAATTGCTGCAGTTTCTATTTTTGCACATTATTCCAGACAAGATGGAGGAACGGTATGACGGACAGGAGGAAAGGCTAAATTAAGAAACTAAAAAAAAGAAGAAGAAAAAACAGTCAGAAAAGTGAACAGGAAAAAAAGAGACAGTAGATTGTTTTCTGGGATAAAAAAACAAACGGTCACCTGTCCCCTTGTCTGGTCTCGTCCACCCATGTGTGAAAAGACAATCAACAGAAGACTGATAGAGACTGAGGACTGAGACTTGACTGTCTTATTAATAATAAAGGAAATGCAACCTTTTACAGATATCTGCAGTGAACAGGCTGTGTCATCCAAAGCTTCTCCTTCCAACATCTTTATGAAGTGAAGCTGTGTATCTATCTAAGTCTCCACTGCCACCTACTGGTCGACTGGCAGAACATACACAACAGGATCCTCAGAAGCTCATTATTCGTCTTTATACGTCACACTCAGAGGTTATGCTAGATGTTTTCGTTGTCTGTCATTTTGCCTGACAGGGTCATAAAAAAATCATGATCTATTTTTACCCATTTTTGATTTTAAATGATAATAAAGATTCAATCGCATCCCCAGCTGGACAATGGGAACCAACATGGTGATGTTACTGAAGGTTAACCTGCTTTCTATCAGGACGGCTAGCTAGTCCTCACTGACACTTATCCATAAACACAGAAATACATCAAGTCTTCTCTGTTAGTCTTGCAAAATAACGTCATCTAAAAAGGCATAAATATGACGGCTAAGGGAAGAGGTGTTGATTGCAATCTGTCAAAATGGCAGATGGCTTTCAGATTTTTCCATCACAGTATATAGGACAGTATATACATAGTCCTTCAATGACGGAGAATATTCAGTTAACGCGCCCCCTGGTCACACTATCCTTTCTTCACCCACCCATCGTCACTTCACTAGATGTCTGTATGCATGTTGGGCGGCACAGAGGTAGAGATAGAGGTACGTGTGTGGGTGTGTAAAGCACTTTGAGTGGTCCTAGAGACTAGAAAAAGCGCTATAGAAGTGAAGGTCCATTTACCAAGTCTTTGGTTTGAGGAAGAAAAAACTCAAGAAGAGGCAAATGCCAGACAGTAAAAAAAAAACCTCCATCAGTCTCCAACTCACCACACAACAACTTTCTCCTTTGACTGAACCATCAAGAGATGAATTATAAAAGTCGACAGAAACACCAGGAGAGTGACGTTAAACGAGGGGCAGGGAGTCAGATGGTGGATGGTGAAGCAGGAGTTACTGTAGCATATCAGCAACAATTTCAGATTTGAGTGCGTGTGTGTGTGTGTGCGTGCGTGCGTGCGTGCGTGTGTGTGTGTGTGTGTGCGCATGTGGAAATAAGCCCAGTGAGAGACTTTACCTGGGAACACTAGTTAAATAGGTCAGCACGTTGTGAAACTCTCTGTCGGTGATCTCTCCGAACGCAGGGAACTCTGGGAACACGATGACGGGGCTGCCATTGTCTCCTCTCCCCCCTGGGAAACAAACAAAAAGAGGAATACTGATACTTCCTACAGGGATGTATAGGAATTACATAAGCTCTTTGTGTGCATTGTATCGCTGTGGGTCAGTGTGACAAGTCATGATACAGGACTGTAGCATTTAGAAACAGTGCATGATGGAGGTGAACAATTAAACATGTAAAAATCTGCTCCCTCAGGGCGGCGAGGGGCGGCTCAGTTTGATTAGATGTGATTTGTCGTTTGGAAACACAAACACAAACAACCCTGCATGCGCAATGAGATTTTGGTGCTAAATCCTGATTGGTGCACAGAAAATATGTGACACAGCTTTTTTCCGACTGAGCCCTGAGCACTTTAATCCCATCAGAAGAGCAGAGAGAAAAACAGAATTAAAAACGCAATAACAACAACAACATTTCTAATATGAAATAAGTCAAACTGGCACTTGGTTGTGTTGCTGTAGCACCCCATCACTTATATTAAGACGCCAACTGAGAACATGTTTTGAGGGCTTATCTCACCTCTTGCACATGCACATGTACACGCACACAGACAGACACACAGACACACACTTTCACTTCTTGTGTGGAACAGCTGCTCAGTCAGAGCATGTGACTAGAATATCAATCTGTGTGTGTCTTTTCTTCTCCCATCACTATAGCAACAGCAAGTGCATGGTCATGGTTTCAACGTCTGCTTAGATCTTTTACTGCAAAATGGTTCCCGTCGAGTCTGCTGCAGCCACAAGGTCACCTCACATATACACACACACTCACACTCACACACACACAGAGGAGTAGCTGTTTTACAGCACTGCAGGACCGGGGCTATAATAATAATAATAATTGGTGCCACAAATATCCCGCGATCTCTGCAGCAGATGGTTCAAATATTGTGAAAAGACACCGGAGGGGATGGAAATAAGACGTTTATCACATCCTGGACATTTAGAAGCAGAGAGTGAAATGTAGCTCTGGCAACAGGAGCAGAAACGCACTTAATATCTGGACCAGAACTGGTCGGTGAAGAGGAAAAAGGAGAGAGGTGACATTTGAATAGCAAATGAAGAGCAGCAGGGAGAGACAGTTGATGTGAACGCTATGCAAATGGAAAGTTAATGTATATATGATTCCTGAGACAGTAGAGATAAGGTAGATGATAGTTAAATTAAGACAGAAATAGACAAAAAGTAGTAGTAAAAAAAGGCAACAAGGAGAAAATGTGACACATGTGAGAGATATAAACACAGAGAAAGAGTGAGAGTGTCACCTGAAAGAAAGGCGAACTGCTTCTGGAGGTCGGGGGTGATGTCAGCAGCTCGGAGAGGGCTGCTGTCCAGCTGCATGATTTCATCTGGAAAAATACAGAAAGACGAGCCAACGTTAGTGACACATCAGAGCTGAAGATGAACAGCATGGCAAAAAAAAAACCCCACACACAATAAAAAAAAACAAAACCTGAGGTCAACTCAGCTTGGTTTCATTATCAAGCTTGTTTTTTTCTTTTTTGCAGCATTTTCACACATAACCAACTTGCTCAGATGATGTAAAGTTGTCTTATACGTGCTAAACACAGGAAGATGTAACGCTTCAAACATTTTTACAGAAAATTTAACCCTTGAGTAGCATTTCAGTAGCAGTGGTGATCACACACCCCCCCCCCCCCCCCAAACCCGGCCCTGTACGCCCTCCATGTGGATTAAAATAATCAGATTTAACATTCATTCCCCCTCAGTAGGAAACTGAGATCCTAATTATACCGGGGCTCAAACCGGTGGCTGCACAGCAGACACTGATGGGGGAGGGGGGGAGGGGAGGAAGTGGAGACAAGAACAGTCTAGCCAGTGACTTTTTATCCAGCTGACACACTGTAAATCTTTTGTGAGTCACTACAAGATCATTACACATGTGGTATATTTTATTTTATTTTTAGCAGTAGCATAATGAAGTGAATGTAGGGCTGCACTGTAAACATCTGCGTCTGACAGCTGCTGCTGGTCCTTATGAACACGATGCAATTAAACATAAACAGCCTCCTATGCAGTGCATTGATCTGTGTTCATGAAACTCCTGAATGAAAAGTGGCCGCAGTTCAACTTGAAACAGAGCTACACAGCAACGGGAAAACAGATCAATACAGGAAAATTGGCAAGGTGCAGTTCTTTGGTATTAGATTATACACGGACCCTACTGCTTTGCTCTTTTCTTTTCTCTCATACTCTTTTCACATTCACGTGTATGTAATGCTCACATCTTATAATTTACAGTAATATTCGCTTTATGCTGCACTCTACATCAGTGGCATCTGAAGTAAAATCAGGTTATTTATCCTCCTGCATAAAAGACACATTTCATATCACTCAGTTTCGTGTCTCTTTGAACCCAACTGCTGCCTGTTATGAACATTAAACAGTGTGTCATAACAAGAGGCCTGAGGGAAATCATAATAAGCTACTGTAAGGTAAACTCATTCTCCCTCTGGCACTTTGACAAAGAGACATTTTGTGTTGAGATGCAGTTCAACAAAACCAGTAAAGATGAAACGCTGAATAAGAATCCTTCAGCTGTCGTATTGTAGGCCTACACGTTAAAAGATGCCAACTTATTTTATATCTAGTTCCAGTGCTTCCAATTTGATACTGTAAAACAGACTGCGGCTGTGAGAATGAAGAAACCAGAATGAGCAGGAGGTTAAAGGAGAGGGAGGTTTCTGACTGTCGCTGACTAAATCCTGTAAATGTGGACCCAATACAAACACAGACAGTTCAAGTGTGTAACGGCACAAGAGCAATATTGACTCTTCAGCTTAGACTGACTGTTTGCTCCCTCGTCCTCAGGCAGTTTCTATACTGTACACGTCATGTCTTTATGGATCAAAAAAGGATTATACCGTAAGATTAAAGCGGTTACAAGTATAGTCTTTCATTTACTTCGACTTGTCAGCAGAAAACTCAACTAAATACAATCTAAAAAGATAATAATGATCAAAAAACAAAATATATCTGTACCTGCTGTGTGAAACATGACAAAGCGATGACACCAGGCTCAGACCCCGACCAGAGACACATCCACCCAGACTGACAGCTTCACGCTCACTGTGGAGCTCAGTCCATCACAGGAATATCACATTATATCCCTCAACGTTACGTGTGTAGTTGTTGTTGTTTCCCCTCTGGTTCCTGTGTGTTTAGATGAGTGTCTCTTAACAGAGCTCGTCCCCTCTCAGTTTGCAGTTTGAGCCCTCCTCTGAGTGCAGCTTAAACAAACCCCCCAAAAAAAGCTTTCTGTTTCTCTTTGTTTGGCCATGAAACCTATCAGGTGACTTCGCCCCGAGGTGCCACTACACTGACATCCATTGCTGGCTCTCTATCTCATGTACAAACACAAACACACACACACACACACTCATAGAGACAGGACTCGTTCAAGTGCATCTTCTTGGTTTGGTCTCCTTTAAACTCCTTTTCCTCTGGGAGCAGCTGGTGCCATGCCCGTTGTGTCAAAACAACATCAATCAAAGATGTTTCCTAATCAGGGGACTTAAAGGAGCATACCAGCTTGTTGACAACTGTTCAGTGAAAACCTCTTACATTTAGCATCCTCCCTGTTGTTCCCATGAACATTTCATCACCTTTGTAGCAGTGAAATCTGTCGTCTTATCTATTCTTATCAAACCGCTCAGTGTGTTTAGTTCAACAAGACACTGCAGGTGCAACAGAAACACTCACGGTGCTGCACTCAATCATGCTTTGATATCCAACATATTCAGGTCTGCCAAACAGTATTTGTGGCCCATGTAGTGAGATGAACCACCCACCCACTCATCCACCCACCCACTCAATAAGGGCATCTCTTCAGCTGAGGGTGGTGTAGTAGTGTGAATCTCTTGTTTTTCTGCAACAAAACGGTTGCAGGTTTGATGATCGTGTGCAACCAGGTCACAGAGGAGTGGGCGAGTTCACGGCTAAATTTATGTTGCACGAATCCTTTGAGGATGATGCATAGTGTGTGTGTGTAGTGTACTATGTCCAGGAATACACACACACACACACACAGACAAACACTGCAAATACACATGTGCAGGGTTTTTATACAAATAATTGACTTGGCAGCTGCAAACCTGGAAGTAACAAATTAATAACTCTGTCTCACCGTCTCCCTCTCTGATTCGAACAGACAGTTACAGCAATTGTTTCCTCTCCTCCTCCTCCTGCACTGGAGATGCCTCTGTCTACGACCGGCTCATCCATTATAAATTAAAAGCCTGCCTGTTGCTCGACAAACATTATTGATCGCGCCGTACGTACGCTCTCTCATGGATGGTGCCAGTTTGTTTGTTTGTTTTTTTGTCATCATCATCAGGAAAATGATCTGCCCTCAGAGCCAAATAATCACTGTTCTGCCCTCTACTCCTACCAGACGTACAGGCAATACACTACCTGCCATCTTGTCTATTGATGGAGACCATTTCCTATAATGTGTAGTTAATTAGATATTGATTAGTGTGAACTGACTGATTGATATCTACAGATGCCACTTGAGATGCAGGTTCCTGTTCTTCTTCTTCTCTTTGAAATTAACCCCAGGCAAGGGTGTGTGTGTGTGTGTGTGTGTGTGTGTGTGTGTGTGTGTGTGTGTGTGTGCACCGAAATGGCACAAGCAGATGGAAGTGAGACGACCATACAGTATATCTGTGGTGTTTGTAACTCGGTAAAGCAAGCAAGCGTTGCCATGTCGACGATGGGCCGGCGCTCGCTGGCTGGCCTGAGGTGTTTAGGACACAAAGCTGCTGCATCATCTGGCAAACGCTCGCAGGTGCTCACACGCTCCTCGTGGACTCAAGTTCACACAGAAAACCTCCCATCAGTTCCCACTGCCCTGCCCTGCCCCGCTCTGGCAGCCACGCCTTGCCCCCAGCAACTCCCACACATATCAAATCAAACCCAAACCCAACCACCGCCCCACCCCCCACCCAGACCAACAAGAGCTAGACTTTGTGTCCAGAGAGGGGCTATTCTGTTACTGAAAAATCCCCTCCTGTAAGAAGTCAGATTTCAGTTTCAGTCTTTTTTGTTCCACATTACAAAATACTATCCTGCTGAATGTCCTATATATTTGTCTTCACCCCCCCTCCACGCACATTTTTCTCCACTATTATTTTGGAGACTTCCTCCCAAATTTCCACTGGCTGTTGTTGACACAGTTATTATAGGCTACTGTCCTTAAAAGGCCCTGTGGCCATCTTAGAGGCAGAGGATGAGCCGGTATCAGATGCTACTGTACTGTTCAAACAAAAGGACAGACAGTGAAACCACTGAAGTGTGTTTTTGAAATTTCTTTTCTCATATGTGTGCACTCATCAATGAGTATCGATGATGTCACAATGATCCACTTGAAGTTCAGCGACGTGTACGTATGTACGAAACCAAGTTTATCATTCGTGTCTTATTGGCTCTGAGGTGGTCTGAACTAAACTCTGTATATTGACACACAGGTAACTTCCTCCCAACAGGAAAAGCTCCGTGATGATGAAGGTTTAAATTACATTTGGTGTTTATTTTGCTCACATTTGCCTGTATTAAAGATGGCAATGTGTTTGCTGTTTTATCCGTCCAATAAAACGCTATAATTACGGTGATTTTTTTTCCCTGCTCTTTGCTGACAAGGTGATTCTGCTAATGGCAGAATACACACACACACTATAACACACACATATAAACGCACTCATGTACACACCACCTGCTGGTTGAGGCGCTAATGTTCTTTAAAAGGCTTAACGATAGGGATTAGTGTCCACTCACGCTCACGTTTGTGGGTAACGAGTCAAACGTTAGTGGGTCACAGTCACACACCTGGACCGCCTGCGACTACTGATGCAGATTAAACAGGACTACAGCAGGAGGATGAACTCGGAGTTCGCCAGAGCAGAAAGGACACAAACACGTTAAAAAACATCTAAACTATGACGCAAGCTGGTTATTAGACTGTTAATTAATGTCTAAGCCAGAGCTGATTTCTGCCTTCATAAGAGAAATATGAGTTTTTTAAAATATATTTATATATAACAAACTCTGAATGATGAATGGATGATAGTTGGGAGGGAAAAGAGCAGAGACCAGAGGAAGCCCGGGAACAGAGGAGTGGGGGAGGGCAACAAGTGGAAATAAGGGGCTTACATCGTCATGGTCATGGAGGAGGGGGGAGTAACAAAGATAAAGCAAAGCGCTAAAGCTGTGACAGGTGAGTCTGTGTGATATCAGGAAAGAGGCCGAGGGGCGACAGGGTTCAGATGATGGTTAAAAAAAAAAACACAATACACACAGTTAAAGAGGTTAAAGAATAAAGGAGGCCACTTTTTTTTTACAGAAAATATGATTATCCTATAGAAGTGAACCAAAAATACACACAACAGAGTCAAAACACCAGCTCTGGTTCAGATGATATAGATCTGTTTAAGAGCATCGATACATCTCCCCATGGTTCATCCATGGATCACTGTTGTATCATTATCTTAACATGAGCTATACCAGATCCACATCTGTGCTTAACAAGGCCAAGGCAAGGCAATTTGTATAGCCCATTTTTACAAACAGTTTGTCTCAAAGGGCCATCACAACAACATCCTCTGCCCTTAGACCCTCACATCGACTGAGGAAAAACTCCCAAGAAAACCATTTTAACAGGGAAGAATCAGGAGAAACCTCAGGGTGAGCAACAGAGGAGGGATCGCCCAGGATGGGCAGACGTGCAATACTGTATATGTTGTATACAAACAAGAAAACAGTTTATAACACAGAATATGGAAAAACATGGAAAACAGTTCTCTTCTTCTATATTTAGTTGATAAAAAAAAAAAAAAAGAAACAGATAAACATAGATATGAGATATGATATCAGTCACAGACACAATAGGCAAATGCGTTCGCAGCAGTGAATGAGAGCAAATGTAAGAGGGCAGGTGACTCAGACAGAAGAGAACAGGTGGAAGATGTGAAGTTAAGATAACCAAGCTGTGGTTAATGTGACACAGGAATGAGGTACCGTAGGTAAATACCATATGGTGACACAGAGACGTGGGAAAAAACATCCTGTGATACAAGATAGGAAAAAAAAAGAAGATAAGAGGAAACAACAATAAAACGTCCGACACCTACCACGCAGCCAGTGGCAGCAACGTGAAAATCTGTAGTATCTTTCCACCTCCTCCAGAGAGATCCTTACAAGACTCCCACCCTCCTCTGCTGGCCACAGACACACATCAAACGCTCCTTCACCCTCTTCTTCACCTTCTTCTTCTTTGGCCTCTTCAGTTGGATCATCAGTCTTTCCCTTTTTAACTTCCTCTTCCATCTCACCCTCCTGCAGAGTTCGACTCCCTCCATCTTCTCCTGTGCTTCCTTCGTCTTGCTCCTCGTTATTATTAGATATAGAATCTGTGCGTCCTCCATTTACGAACCAGTCCAGCTCCTCTACATCTGTGCACTCGGAGCCTGCGCTCACCTGCCCTGCTAGACTCAGCTCTGAATCTGCCTCCATGCAAAACCCAGAGTCCAACTCAACCTCCACATCCTCCTCCATCAAGACGCCCAGATCTGCCGTCTCCTCTCCTCCCATCCTATTGCTGCTGCTGCTGCTCGCGGCCTCTTCGCGTCCACTCCTCTCCTGCCGCACTTGTTCCATGCAGCTTTTCGCCACGAACGTTATCACATTAACAACTTCCCTCTCATTCTGGCTCCACCTTTCCACACTCGGCCTCTCACTCTCTGTCAGGCAACAGGTGCTCCACAGCCTGCAGGCCGTCACTCAGTGACTGTGAGGACTTCCTTTTGCTACCTCAGGTTACCCTCCTCCCCTGTAGACAAAAGCTACAGTGTAACACTCAACCCCACCCTCCCTACTCGCCCAACTACCCCCTATCCCTCCCCCTAAAGGACAATTACCTGACCCCTCCTGGCTCAACAGCAATGCCTCTCTAACCTGCTGATGTATGACTGTGTCTGAATCCTCTACAAATGTCCACAGATGCTTTACATCTTATCTTATTCTGCAGTATGATGTGTGACAGTGGTGAGGTACTATAGGTGCTGCAGCTCCCAACCCTCATTTACCTAGGCCAACAACGCTCCTCGCTCCTCGCCTGCCTTATCTAAGGATATGTGGACCAAAAGTACAAAGCCTCCATTCTGACCAGCCCATTCAAACACTGCCTGCATCCCCATTTAACCATTCACAGACAGCATCTATTCAGAGCCTCTATTCTTGTTTATACCACTCAAAAGAGCCCATTCTTACAAACTTACTGAAAGACTTAATTCTAATGAGACCTCTCAAAGGCCGACTCTGTCTCTTAACAGAATGTGGCAATTTAGATTCCTTTTCAATGGGTCGTGTAAAAGATATATTTCAGTTCAAAAGAGCTGATAGACACCACTCTGTCTGTCTGCTCCTCCTGCGGCTGCAGACTTCAGCTATTAAAACAGGTCCAGTGGTGCGAAAAGGTTTGAGCAAATGATGTTTATGTTGAGAGCATGTGTGGAGAACTGAGTGTGTGGGGCGCAGGCAGTGTTTAACATGTGTGTTTGCTCTTGAGGTCATCAGTGTCGTAAACCTTGAGAGATAAAAACTAAAGCCATTAGGTTCGAGAGCTGCACAAACTTAAGTGCAGTGCAACTCGAGAACAAAAGGTAAAGACCGACAGATCGACTCTCAGGCTGATTTAGACACTGATTCACAGTGTTTTCATCAAAGGCCAGTGTGTTAAGTACTGAAGATGAAAGCAACTGCTCTACTGAATACAGGCTTTTCTCCTCTTCAGACACGTCTCCATCAGCATAAAATGACAAACAGACGTGATTAATATACAAACTAATCGTGACTCATTACTTTTTCTCCACTGACGACAACAAAAACAATGTGATCCCTCCATGATTTCCAAATTGTCAGTGCTGCCAAATATGTTTTGTTTTAATCAGTCACACAAGTCCACAAGTCAAGCCAGTTATTGCTAGTTGTATAACCTAAAAAGAACAAGTTTGTCCATTTGCAATCTGTAGGACACACGATACCGTCTGTGTTTAGATTCTCAGTTGAGCAAGGAAACACATACACACAAACTTTAGGAAAACAGGAAACAGGAAGAGGATCATTGGCTGATGTGATTGTTTTTTTCTATTTAAATGTTTTTTAAAGCCTGTTTCACTGTGGCCCTCATGAAGTTGTTCCATGCAGTTTTGACTTTCTCAGACGTACAATACTTCGACGGCAAGAAAGAGGATGATTGGGACTGCAATATAAACTAGTCTAAGAGAATTAACCAATAGGATGCAACAGTTTCTACTAGGACTATACACACAGTAGCTACTTAGACTGATTTTCTGTAGAAATAACTATGTTAGACCTTTTCCACTTGTTCCAAAGAATTAAATTGCCAAGTAAACACAACTGCTTGGAAAAGATCAACCAAAAAAAAAAAACCTGTAAAAGCAGGGACCTTTTTTTCCTGTTATCAGTGCTTGTGGCCTCAGTCTGCAGAATCAAACAACTGAAGAGTCAACAACATGATTCCTCTTGTATGCATTCCCCTCATGGCTAATGACTTTAACAGAGCTGAAGGGAAAAGGAGGGGGAAACTTTCCCCTAAAACCACACAGCAGACAAGGAGAACATGTCCGTGTGCCTCACCACCTCAGTCTCTCCATGAGTTCTTGCGGCTGGCAGGGCTGAATGGGATGCCAGCACACATACCGATGAAGATATTCAGTGACACATGCGTGCACATACACTCACTCAATCCATAAGTGACCGTTACAGAAATAGCTAGGTCCGAACAATGACAAATTATCTGGGACAGTACAAATATAAATATCTAAGGATGACCTCCATGACGGATGAAGCAGCACCACAAAAACCAGAACGGCTTTTTAAAAAAACATGCAAGTTGCTGCACTGTACATTATATTAGCTTACACATGCACAAACGCACATACAGAACCACAGTTTGTCCTTGTTATAGAAAAATACACAAGTAGCCCACTCATACAGAAAGACAAAGATAGCATCCATACATCTCCTGACTCACATGGCTTAAGTGGGACCATCGGCATCCCACTATCCCACTGCGAAGCTCTCCTCTTGGCTTTCTTCACCATGCTTTTTTCGCCGTGTGTTGGAAGGACCAGGGAGAGTCCGCAGTGGCAAAACCGAGGTCTCCAAGTGACCACAATCTGGCTGACAGGACACCAGCTTGAAAACTCAGCAGCTTTAATCAGCAGTTCCCACTCCTTTGCACCAGCTTCTCTGCTGGGAAGTTGCTGCGTGCAGCAATTTTTGCATTTGCTGAAGAATCTGTTACCGCTACGGAAAAATGTCAAGGCAGCTGTCGAGATCTGTGTGTTGGAAACCGAAGCGGCTGTTTAAGCTGTGCAGTCACGCACACACTCAAACACACGCACTCAGACAAACTGTTATACACACAAAGAGAGACACAGAAACAGCTCAGTGGGGAGCAAGGGAAGCCCACAGGAAACAGTGTGTGAGGCGCTGGGCATGATGCCCTACAGAAGTCTGGCTGGAGCTCCAGTCAGGAATATATTACAGAAAAATACACACACACACATACAGATGCATGCTCGGGTGCATTCATGTAGTCTCAAATGCAAATACAATGCTGAGAAGTTGAAAAAGTGAGCAAACACTACACAGTCTCTCTCCCTCCCTCTGCAGCTCTTACCGTCCCAGTCTCTCCAGGAGTTCCTGCGGCTGGCAGGGCTGAAAGGGAAAGGAGTTCCCAGTCCAGAGATGTCCAAGTTCTGGATCAGATGACTGAGCCGGTTCATGATCCTGTACGACGCCTCGCCACCCTCCCGCAGGATCTCATGCAGAGCCATGAGAGCCGGCTGCTGTTCTCACACACTCAAACAAACTGTGTCATCCAGAGAGACCCCTCGCTGCACCTGCAGAGCTCCGTGACACACTAATAGACTCCAGAACGCATCTGACAAATGCAGGCATGGGGAGGAATCCTTTCTTGTTGCAATGCTCCGGGGGTCACTCAGGATCAAGCCGACATGCTCTCACATACATCCTGTGAGGAGCCGTCTGCGGTGGCTACATAGAAGACCGGGGTGTCCTCTGCAGAGCCACATTGGAGGCTCGAGGTAACGGCACAGTGTGGAGCCGGCACAAGCAAAAAAGAGCTGAGTCACTGTCTGCACAACCTCTGAAACAAACACTGTTCACACTGAAGGTGAGAATGAGGCCCCACTCGGCTCTGCACAAACGCACACAGACTCTGATGCGCACACAAACCACGTCGTCCGTGCAACTATTGACAAATCAAAGTGGCATAGGTTTCCAAGGAAGGCTGGGAGGGGAGGAGGGCGGAGGGGAGCAGAGGGCAGCCGGTGGAGCACAAATCCCCTTCTGCTGCTCGGGCTAATTATATTCCTCCACTCCTTAACTAATCTGCCTTTTCTTTCCCTCTTTTCTGTCTCCCCTCATTCTGCCCTGCATTCATTCCTGTTGGTGCAAAAAGCAAAAAAAAAAAAAAAAAAACACTGCACAGAAACAAATCGGCTGCAGAATTGAAAAGAGAAAAAACATTATGGCGTACATACTCAGCTCTGAGTGTGACGTTGCTCAATATGTGGCCAGTAACTGAGGTGAAGGAGCAAACATGGAGGTTCACCTTTGATCGAAGACAAGAGCAGGTTGCTTTCTGGCAGGATAAAAAGTATAAATGTGTGTGCGTGTGTGTCTGGCTGTGTTGTATGGTTAAAGCTGGCAAGGGAAAAGCAGTTTGCAGTTTACAGGCTTAGAGAAGAGAAGAGAAATGAGCTGCTCTCTCACCAATACCGATGCCACTATAGGGGACAAGACACAAAACATCAGGTTCCTATTCAGTGACATTCACCCTCATCGCTCCCCCTCTGTCAGTTCCCCCGTTAATGAGGTCTGATCCTTCCTTTATGGCATTTCACCACCTCGCCCCTCACTGTGTGCACCCACACTGACTTCACACTTGTGCATCAATGCATGTAGTGAACACAACTGTATAACACATACACACCAAGTTGCCATCATGACTTATACACAATGCACTGATACTTAGGGCTGAAGTCAATTCACAAGGATCCTTAAATACAAAAGACGTCAGGAATTGACAGTCATGTTAGCGGCATGAGTCTGTACTTAGTAACAGAGGTACTTTAAGCTGTGTGCATCCTAAAATGACAAGACCAGCAAGCATGGTAATGTTTAGCAAGTGGCATCACCTTACCACTTGTTAGCATGTTAACATTTGCCAATAAGAAGAAGAACATGGTGTTAGACAAACATTTCAGTGACAGCAAATTAGGAATGGCTATTTCCTATGGGAAACAAATGTGAGAACTAATTCACATTCGTGGTAATCTATACAAAAGGTCGGATCGGATGGACTTTCTTCCTTTTCTCCTTTTTTACTTTTTCGTTTATCACCTGATATGAACGCATCAAGATGCCTCCGGTAAACATTACATGACTGTATGATGGTTTTTTATCCCTGATGTTATGTCATGTTTCTTTTCATATTTCATATTTCATTTTTCACATGATCAATTACATGTACAGTACAGGCCAAAAGTTTGGACACACTCAATGCATTTCCTTTATTTTCATGACTATTTACATTGTAGATTCTCACTGAAATTCAACTAAGGAACCCTGACAAGGCACACCTGTGAAGTGAAAACCGTTTTCAGGTCAGGTTCACCTCTTGAAGCTCATCAAGAGAATGCCCAGAGTGAGCAAAGGGTGGCTACTTTGAAGAAACTAGAATTGGTGGGGGCAGAGATAGAGGAGGAGGAGGAAGAGGGAGAGGAAGAAGAAAAGAAGAAAGAGAAGACAAAGAAGAAAAGACATGTTTTCAGTTATTTCACACTTTTTTGTTAATTCCACATGTGTTCATTCATAGTTTTGGTGCCTTCAGTGAGAATAAAGGAAACACATTGAATGAGAAGGTGTGTCCAAACTTTTGGCCTGTACTGTATATAATTAGAGGCTTGTTTTCTCACCTGTTTTAAGTCTTAAGGAAGCTTTTCTGACCCGATACGTTACACAACCTTTTTTGGTGATAATAAATTATTGCTCTGGAGCTGTTGTTGGTGTGCGGACCTTTTTCCTATTATGTACTTGTGTTGTCCGGCACCCAGCTTTTAGACTTAGGGATGTGCATGCTTTTTCTACTTACCCATTTTTTTGGGAACCATGAATGTCTGAATGTCTCTCTCAAAGTGTTGGACAGATTTGTAGCCACCCCAGTGTTACAGCTCTGTGGGTGGCAACATGATAATCATCTGTTTGTACTGCCAGAAAGGAAATACTTGTTTATTTTGAGAAACATTATGGAAATAAAAACTTTCAGATTCCTCTAGTCTGCACACAGTTTACAGTACATTGCAGCCGGCCTCAGTAAAGTACGATGGGTTAAAATGACTCTGACTCTCTGACGGTTGCTGCCTAGTAGGAGACTAACGGTGACCTGCTGGACCCATCTGGCTGTGCACCTGCTCTCTCTTTAGGGATGAGCAGCACAGCTCACCTATAGCGCGGCTGAATGAACCCTTGACCTCGAGATGAAAAGGAACCTGACACTTGCATTGTGTTAAAAGTCTCACAGCCGACCTTCCTTTTTTGATCTTTCAAGCCCCCCCAATGCAACAGAGGATTATTTGATCAATAATACACTTGTGAGAACATGTGGCTGCTCAGACACTTTCAAAAACGTCAGCTCCTCTCTCACCAACTTCAGAAGTCTCTCCCTCTCTCTCACAACACACAAACACACGGTGTGAAACATACTAGTCATATCAGCTCAGAAAACACCTCCATCCTCAAATTTGTCACTGTAACTAACTACACAATAAATGAAATAAACCCCAAAGCACTGCTGGCAGCAGATGAACACATTCCTGCTGGAAAAGCTGAGACCTGTGACGCACTGAACTGGATGTGTCCCTTTAAATCAACTGGAAGTAGGTCAAATACCCAGTTAGAGAGTCGAGGAGAAGCTGACTGTGATTAGAGCTGCAAGTAACAATTACTTTCATGACTAATTATTATGTTGTTGTTTTTTATTCGAGTAATTATTCTCTATTAAAAATAAATTACCCATCAAAGGGATTAAATATGCATCATGTTTTTTTTTTTAGACACACGATCTGAGTGACTCTGTGAGGTGTGTCAGTCTGGATGGATTGCCATGACATTTAGTAAATACATTCAAGGTCCGCTCGGGGTTGCATTGATTAACGTGTTGATCCATTATCTCATTTAGCAGCATCATCAGGTCAAAATGCAACCCATGGTCAAATTAAATTAGCTTTCACACACGTACTTCACGTTGATCTGCAAAATGTTTCACTAGAAAGCTGAACATGGTAAATGTTTTGACAGTTGGTCTTGTTTCTGTGCGACAGTCAGAAATGTTTATTCATTCATAGTTATATGAAATGAAGAAACACAATTATCCATCAAATAAATCATTGTTGTGTCTAAGCTCAGGATGGGTGATTAATGTTGACACAATTGTAATTCTTATTTAAAGAAAAAGGAAATATCCATAATGTGGAGCTTATATCTCTCTGATCTGTATCAGTCTGAGGATATTGCACATTTTCACGATGACATAGATAGTCCCCGTCCTGTCTGGGTAGAAGGGCAAACACTGGGGTTCTGTTTTCTGCATTTTAACAATACATCCACTCCTTTTCCAGTTCAGGGGCAATGAGCAGTTCCCCAGATTAGACAATGCTAAACCCTTTTCATCCTCAGTTGACTTTGTTTTCCTGAATCTCTCTTTTGCTCACTCTCTTCCTCTCTGCTGTCTTCTGCGATCAGCGTTACACTCTCCTCTCTGAGCCGATTACAGTTCTCATCCTCCTGCCACAGCAAATTCCTGTCACATTTCCTTATAAACAGAAATACCACCAACGACTTCGTGGCTGCAAATGTTTAGTGCATTAGTACTGTCTGCAAGAAGCCAGTCACGACAACTGCTTTTCATCATTTGCATTTCATTTTTTGCTTTTAGCGTGTTTGTGGTGGAGTGATGCCACGGTAATGTCTGTAGTTTGAGCATTTTCATTCTTCTAGCTTGGTCATGGCCACATCCCCCCACCCCCCCCCCCTCCCTCCTTCCTCAAGTCCACCCACTCACTGCCATACTTTCACCATCTCTGGTGGTATGAAGGAGAGAATTGAACAGGAGCCCACTGTGCTCTATAAATGATTGCAGCGAGAGCTACCGCCCAAGAAAACCCCAAATCATGCAAAAGCAAAAGCAAAAAAAAAAAGGGCACAGTCTGCAGTATATGTATCTACAAAATGTAATTTCCCTTCACTGTACCCTCTGTAGCTGTATATACACAAGCATTTCAGGCTTGTGAGAGTAGCTGTGTGCTGACAATGAGTGGATTAAGGGAGATGTCTAAATGGATCAAAAGAGAAGAGAAGCAAACATCAGAAATCATATTAGTGGCTTAAGACAAAGGAGAAAAAGCTGTCCTTTAATCAGGAGTGATGCACCAGGAGCAACATAATAACAGTCTGTGGAAAAAATAGGGTTTTATTATCAACCTCTAAAAAGGGTTAGGATATAGCTCTTTTCACTGGCTAAATAAAGACTCTGCACTGCGGCCAGAATTGAAAACGTAAAATGTTTTCAATACCGCAGCTTTGATTTATGTTTTTCCATAGGCTATGAACACATACACAAGTCTTTGTTAAGTCATCTGCCTACAGTTACAGTAGTGTATAGATAATATATAGGTCACTGTGTCTCCAATATCTGCCTTCATCACCTATTCAGAGAAAATATACGCCTAATACGGTAACTGATTAGGGTGGAGTGCTGAAGACACGAGGCCAGTGAGGTACCGTATCACAACACAAATCAACCGCTCGGCTGCTTTTACTGACATCCGTGTATAGATTACATGTCAGATTATATTTAACATGAACTGTCTTCAATTGTAACCATAAAGGATTTGTGACAACCGGACCACTTATCTGTTATGTAATGTGTAGTAATTTCAACTCATGTTTCACACAAACTGTGTTATGGGATCATGATATGGGTCAATATCACATTCCCCCATTGCAACCACAAGCAGGGTTCATCACAGAAACACAGCCTGCTGCTCTGCTGACCAAACACCTGCCGAGCCTGAGGCAGAAACATAAGCACATTCAACCTAATGTGGTTTCCAGCAGAATCAGAGTCGAATCTTATTGACATGTTGATCCAATCCTTCGATCTAAATCCATCAAACCTGTGACCTAAACGCGCATAACACAGGAACACGACTGTAGTTTGCATTGGGTGTGTTTTTGTCACCCACCTATGCTTTTGCTGACGGTCCTCAGTCTCTCCAACAACTCCCCCAGGGCCATCTCCTCTGTCTTCATCCACAGGATCATCCTCCAGAGGGACAGCGGAAGACCAGCTGCCCAGCCAAAAGACACTTTCACGGGAAGAAGAGACAGCTTGCCTGCTTTTCTCTGAACGGTGCGTCGGAGAGCAGATGATGGTGAAGAGGACGGGAGAGGGGGGACTTGTCGCGGTGAGAAGCCCAGCCGAGTAGAAGGGAAGAGGGGGATGCAGCAGGGTAAACAACCCGAGGATGTGACTGCCTGCAGTCTTGTTTGAGACACAAACGCCGGAGGAGAAGAGATTTCAGAGAAAGGGGGTGTGTGTGCAGCTGGGCAGTGTTGGGAATGCGTGTGAGAGATGGATGCTTTCAAGGATGGAGACGAGAGGATGCTGCAGACACGGATGTGGGAATGATGCTGAGGCTGCGAGGGCTGTGACAGCTCAGCTGCAGTGACGAGTCGTCCGCAGACCACAGGATGCCGGCGATGGAGATGGGGAAGAGGTGGAGCGGGAGGCAGCCTCACTCACATATGCAAGCTTCAGCTTCAGCACACATGATGGTGCAAACCTGTGCAGACCTGGCAGACAGAGGGGGGGAGGGGAAGTGAAGGTCAGCGTTGCAGTTTAACACAGACAACCGATACAATAGTGACACCCAGTGTGGAGGAAAGGCATGACAGCTGCATCATGAAGCATCATGACATACACACCTACTACTGGGGGTCATGCACCATTGATTATACTGCACTGCCACCATGTGACAACACGTGGTTATGACAACAATCAGGGTGGGGCGATGACAGTCATTCACACACTTTGCCACTTGTCTGTTATGTTTTATGTTCACAGATCCTCCTGTGTCGGCTTCTGTTTGTCACTATTTGGATGTCTGTACAAACACTGATACAGTTTAACCCGAGTAACTTTATGAGTGCAGTTTTACACAGTTTTTTTTAATTCAACCTCAACACTGGTGATTTGATAATGGTTTTGAATAAATTTCTCTTAGACACAAGAGGAATATTTTCACATGCAGAGACTTGAATTTCCTATACAGATTTTTAGAGGTTTACAATGGTTACAACTGGAAACACTGCAAGTTATTTGTGAACAACACTTTACAAATTCCAACCCTTTAAATCCAAATTTGAGCCCATATATGTTTTGAATTATTGGCAGCTGTTCAGAGTGTATATCATTTAAACTTAAACTTAATATCAATTAACTCTGGTTCAGGTTATATGGGAAATATCACTGAGGAGGCCACACACAGCTCCAACTGCAAATACTGTTCCCAGGAAGAATCCCGGAACAGACTTTCAGAGCTAGAACAGAGAACAGATAGGAAAATAATGGCACTGAAATAATTAGGCTATATTGAAAAAAGTTGTGTTAGCTCTGGAGCAAATAGCCTATTGATAGCCTACTGTAGCCTAAAAGGTTCCAGTGAAAAAGAAAACTGAGGCATAACACTACAATCTTGTTCATTTTTTTTTTATAGCCTATTGGTATTGTTTTTCTCAATCTCAAAGGTGTAACCTACTGGTTCTTCTCAGTAGGGTCGTGTCACTGTTCAGGCGTGGGGGGGCAAGGAGGACCCCATGTTTTATTTACACCCAGAAGCCTGACAACCACAGCCTACCTTGGCAATGGTTTCCACGGGATCGCCATTCAACCAATAAATGGCTTAATATTAATATATTATGTTACTTTAACGATAACAAGATATTGCAGTTTTGATGGTTACATTTTTTGCACTTTACTTGTTCACCTGAGTCACATCGCCTCGAGCTCCTTCTCCACCTTAAAAAAAAAACGCGCCCATTTAACCCGCTTATCGCGAGTTTAAAACATAGGCTAGATGGTAAAAGGTTCGACCAGTGGATGTATCAGATATCATCACATTTGATACGATCAGTCAACTCATGTCGAGCGAAAGGCCAAACCGCGATCGATACACTTCTATCTCTATGGCTCTGGGCCAACAACAATCGGAGACGCCCCACTGACACTCAGGTGTCTATGGGATGCAAAGTAGCCTATGTAGCCCCGCCCACTTTGTCACTTCCGGTTCGAATGTGATCGCATCAAGGCTCTATTATAAGAAATAGGCCTATAATTAATATCCATGGATCCTATCCCTCATGATTTATGATAATCACTATCTAACATGTCTGAACAACTCAATTTAAGTTTTACTTCAAAGTTTATAATGTAGTTTTGTTCTGTTTATCCAAAAAATATTTCGACTGATATGATTCCTACCTTCTTGGTGTAAATAGCCTGACATTATAAGGGGGAAAAAAAAGTCTTACTACCTGTTAGGTGGAAGTTGAAACACGATTAGCATGGAACCTAAAATGTAGAAGTAAAACTTGCCTTTGTGAGCAGGTGTGTCGCTGATTAAGGTCAATGAGGGTCAGGTGTGTTACCTGGCATGTGGACACCACCCACTGGACATGCGGGGCATGACAGGGTCTGAAATGAAAGGTTACATAGATAATGGTAGAACAAATGCATAAATGACAGAATAAAGCTGCTCCTGTGACATTATGAATACTAAAACACGATCAAAGGCCAAGTGTTTTCACTCTTTCTTTATTACAAGCAGAATGACAGTACAGTGCTTTGCCCTCGTTTGCTACAGACAGGCTGGCAAAAAGTCAACAAGTGAACTTTTACTCTTCACCCCCCCTCCACCACCCACCCCCACCCCTCCCATCAAAATAAAGGTTATTTCTCAAAACCTGTTTAGTAATACAAACAGTGCTATACTGAAAGTATGATATGAGGCGTGCTACTCAGAGCACATAAGTCGACATTTCAGACCTTTGCCCAGCTCAGGAGTGACAGGATGAGCACCTGCTGTTGTGCTGATGGACTTAGAAAAGCAGTTTGACATTCTGATCAGCAGTAGAAGGCTGGTGTGATAAACCCATTTGGAGACAGAGGCCGACACCTACAGATAGTTCATTCCTTGTCAAGTTATTCGGTCACTTTTTTTTTTTTTCTCATCCACTACAATCTTTGTAGAAAAATAACTTGTGAGGAAGAGTGAACGCTTACAAACCCCAGTCGACAGACAATAGACCTTGTTTTTAGGGGAAAACTGATCTCTTGTAGAACAAAGTGCAGTGTGTGTAGACCTATTGGTAAATCTCTAATGAATCATATAATGTATATGTTGCTCTTATTTTGGTTACAAACTTAAACACACATTTTAACAGAGTTAAAATATATTCTTCTCTCTGGGATACAAAAGTAGCAAAAGAAATTCTTATGAAGAACAACACAGAAATGACAAAAAGTAGTGAAAAACTGACATGTGAATGACTTACTTAAAAAAAAAACAGTCTGAAGAATGACTACAAAGAACTCCCCATCACATCATTAAAGTACAGCGAGGTGGGACACTGTAACACAAGCACATTGGCCCTTCTTTGACCAGTGTCAGGATGTTGAACCCCAACAGGTCCAAAACACTTGTGGAGGTTTTGTGGGCTCTGAGTTAGACAAATCCAGACCTCCAACCAAACTGATAAATCATCTGTGCCCCAGTAAAAAACACAGAATCTCTGTTTTGTTTTGTTTTTTAAAATCTATACATGCTGGCAGATGGTGATGTGTACGAAAATAAACTGTATAAACATACAAAAATGCTTGAGAATCTGACATTCAAGACTTCCAGAGTCAGTCACTCGCTATGTAACGCAACAGATATGCTTTGGACAAAGAGGACTTCAGATGTTAGAAATGCAGAAAAGAGGTTCATCCATAATGAGCTACAATCTTCAGCTGGAGGACATGATGGACAAATCAGTTCAACATTCTCACTGATTTGATTGTGACATCGCCGATTCAAGTCTCCCTCCTACTTTCAACAGACTATATATATATATATTTATATATATATTTAACACCCCGTCTCACTACAATATACATATCAAAAGTTTTTAAGTTACATCCATACATAAACAGTGACTGCCATCAATAATTTTAGAACAACACAGAGAAAAACTCATGGATTAATGCAACACAAGGGGAAAACCCCTTATAATGTAACTATACATGACATTGGCATTCTTACATTAACTTCTGCATAACACACACAGAGCATGGCAGCAAACGCACAAGCACGATGCAACAGTGAGGAATAAGCGAGTCATTCGGGACATCATGAATCAAGAAGACTGTTGCTGTTACCCTACATGGCCACATGGAGGCGGGAGTGGGTACAGTGTGCTCATTGTTCAGGGGGAAAAGAAAAGGTGTCATGATATAGTTGGTGATGAATGATGTCTGGGACGAAGAAGGAGGATAAGGGACGACTGAGAGAAGAGCAGATCGGCGTGCAGCAGCGAGATACGACATGAAACACAGGCAGATAAGAAGGGAAACAAAGCGTGACACTATCATGAGGGTAAAAGAAAGCTGGAAGAGGAATAATAGGCACACTGTACCAGACATATATGCCCTTTGAACCTCCGTGTACACTCATAAATTGACCTAGAAATATAATCCACTGAAAATGGGTATCTATGAATCTATGTATTAAGGCAGGGTGGTAGAATACTGCACATCCCTCTTCAGATTTTCCCCATTTCTCTCCTCCAGCTGATGTGTGTGTGTGTGTGTGTGTGTGTAAGGCTTAGTAAAACACCACTTCCTCTATTTTTTCTCCTTTTTTTGTTTTTTTAAGTTTTTACACATTTCTCCTTTGGCTCCTAGCCTGCTGCTGTGTGGTTACCTGTAAGGCAAAGGTGTGTCATGTAAAAACATACAATAACAGGCAAATTCATGCATACACTCACGCACATGCACACGCATACCTAAAGGGCTGAGCTAGATGACTTGCCCCTTAACTTGGCCAGACCACGTACTGTACATAAATGTTTTCAACAAACATTTACAAAAGAAGCAAAAAAAAAAAAGGACACAAAAGTGAAGGAACAGGCAAGAATGCAAGACTAAAAATGAGGACGAGTAATACAAAAATGCCCGATGGTTGACAAGTTGAAACTCAACAGTTCCATTAGTGCAAGAAGTAATGCACCTTCACATATGGTTCCCCTTTTGTTCTTAGACTTATTCAAGTAAGAGTTTGAGCAGGAACTTTGATGAGACCAAGACAGGGACAACACTGAAATAAAAAAGAAAATGTCACCAAAAGAATGAGTATGAGGAGTCAGGGTAATATAAGATCTAAAGGGTTGTCCACTCAGGTGTATTCCAGAAAATGCACATGGTGAACTCGGCATGGAGCGCCCATGCTTTGTGAACATGTTTTGTATTTCGTTCTATAAATCCCTTGATCCTTGAGGTGCAGATCTTGGTCTCATATCTTGGGATGTAGTACATGCTGTGTGTTTTTTTTTTTTTTTTTAGCCGACAAGAATCACATACAGATAGTTTCAATGTTTTGCATTTTGTGTTCACACGGAGGTCTCCGGCCCTGGAGCGTAGTAGGCGAATCCTGCCCCTGAGAGACGGAGCGTTAGGGGGCTGAGGGAGCACAAGTCTGCCCCTCCCCCTTCTGCCAAGTGGGCCAGTAGTTTCTGGGGCAGGGGGTCAGACCTGCGGAGCGACAGCGTCTCAGCGGCGCCAAGGTGGAGGTGAGAGGAGTCCGAGCTCGTGCCTTTGTAGGATCGACGAGACGACAGTGGAGTCAACTCGGCCACGCCACCCTGCGAGAGCCTCTCGTGATCCTGCAGAGAGAGAGAGAGGGAGGGAGGACGCACCATCACGAGACAAGTCAAAACGAGAGAAGACGAAATGACGACGACAGAAACAAGCAAAGGACTTCCAAATGAGGAATATGAGACGGCTTGATGCAAAAGATCGAACAGCAGGGCTATGATCAGAAGGTAAAGGTTTGTTTTAGATATCTAGACTTTTAGTTTTAATGATTAATGACCCCATGCCATGGCCCAAGTTCACTAAACAAGATGGACAAAAAAAACTAGACACCTTTTTTTTAATGAATAATAAGACACCCTCTGAAAAGTCCCACCATGATTAGTAGTCATGTTAGATTGAGCATGCTGAAGACAAGAAGACAGATTTCACACTTGCAATTTCACCTCCCAACACCAGATGTCATGAGTGCTGCTGGTACAAAATGACCTTTTTCTGAGTATTAAGTTTGCTGAGCTGCCTGAGCAACCTGGGTAAATGTTTTTCCAGATCAGTTTTGTCCATGACCTCATTGTTGGATTAGGTGGCCAACAAGTGGCACGGCCTGATAAAACATGACCTTGGTTACAAACTAAACCTATATCAAATCTCTACAACTTGACGGTCATTTCATATGGTCATTTCAGACCCTTAAACAGTGGTTGAAAACAACCCAGACCTGCTCTCATGGGTAACCTCTTGGTCTTTTCTACTTTGTATGGACTTTTAACTTTGATTTCTACATCTCTTATCTACTGTACAGTAATTGTCATGGTGTAATGTATTTATGTTTTTTTTATGATACCTGCCTTAGGACAACTGTGCTAACTCCAGCATATTTATGTTGATGCTTCTCATTGATTAATGTGCATTGTCCTAATCAAATAAATGAATAAATAAAAAACAAATAAATAAAAATTACATAATAAACCTCCTTTGATCCAGAACCTTCACTGTTAGATCCTCAACCTTTCTTTGGCATGTTTTCTAAGCTCTTGTCCAGGAGTCACAAGTCTACAACTTGTTGTCGCCCACGTCACCAGTTGTAACGGCTTTTAAGTGGCCGGGTCTACTGTAATAAAGAGAGGATAAAAACTTCTAATTTCTAATTTCTCTGCTACTCAGATCAAGTTAATTCCCAACTGACATGCGGTGAGAAGCACAGCACGCTTTGAAACCAGCACTGCGGAGTTAATTGGATATTGTGATTCCTGAAAGTAGGTTTGACAGGAATAAAGTTTTTTTTTGTGCAGACATACTTATGCAGGCCAAAGCCCCCACCCATCCCCCGGCCCTCGCCATAGAACGACAGCATGCCCCCCACACAATGCACAGCAGCAGGAAGCATCCCTGGTAGCAGCCAGCATTAACAACCCGACTCCCCACTGGCAAAATACCCTCTGTGCGCTGTTACCATGGTGACCATAGCCCACCTAGAGGAGGTGGGGCGGGGCGGGGCGGGGGGGGACTCTAGGGTTTGCCGAGCAGGGTGCTGTGGCTGTGTGACATCATGGAGTCATAGGTCCTAGTAGCAGCAGCAGCAGCTTTGTCTCCACTGTCTCCCTCACCGGTCCTATCAGGGCGGAGCGGGTCCTGCTCAGCGCCTCCCCCTCCCCCAGCAGCAGGACCAGCAGCCACACAGCCCTCCAGGGCCCCCGCTGCCCTTACCTTCCTCTGTGGATGACGTTAAAGGAAAGGAGGTGATAATGGGCTCTACTTATACTCAGAGATACTCATGTCTACTTATATCCTGCTTGCGAATAGATTCAGTTACAAGTTAGGCTACGGCCGACTCAGGTCCTCATGTGGCTTCATGTTAGATGTCAGTCTGTCCACACTGATGAAGCTCATGTGTATTTAACTCTGTTTAATTGTGATCTGATGACCCGAGACACATTTCAGAAATACTGCAAGTGTAAACAGCACTGTCGACCTTTAGCATGTAGCTTATGCTAATCCTTGATTTGGGATTGCAAAGCTTTCTTACAGGAAAGATTAGTTTTGCTAATCAGGTTAGATAGTTAATTCTAGTCTGAAATGGTTTAGTAATGCAAATTAATTGGGGCTGCTGCGACTAACAAATACTTTTGTAGATAATAAACTGATTTATTGTTTCATCTAAAAGTATATCTTCAAGGAAATGTCAACCAGCAAATCCTAGCACAACACCATCCAACCAACCATAACGTACTATCTTAAAAAAAAACAACAACAAAACAAAAACAAGACAACATGAAAGACACAAAAACACGGTTACATAACATTAGATATAAAAAGGGGCAAAACCACAATGAAAGGATGTTTTCATAGGATACCATGAATGTAATCCGATCACACACCAGACAATCGTGCATCGTCAACAGCGCCCTGGTTGGTTAGTTTCACATTAGGCGAGGTGTGGAGACAGTGATCAGTGCAAACATGCCACCATGCATACAGAGATGAGGGCTTAAAAGAGAAGAGTCACCTCCTCTTCCTGCTCCTCTCTTGTCTCTCTGGGCCAATCAGAAACTCATTCTGCTGGAGGACTGAGAAAGCATGAAGATGGTGGACGGCTCCACAGTAAGGCACGGGCGAGTGGACTGCAGTTACCACGAGAGTGCGAGTGAGTGCGGAGGGCAGAGTCACAACCACACAGGAGCGGTGGGGAAGGAAAACAAAGAGGGGAGAAGAGACAGGGGAGAGTAATGAGGAGGGAGGACGAAAGAAGAAAAAGGAGGATGGCAGTGGTGAGGATAAGGCATTAAAAAGGTGATTGAGTGGAAAAGGGAGAAACAATGGAGGGTGGTGTGAATTTTGATTAGGGTGGTCCATTAGGGTGCAGTAACAAGGGAGAAAAGAGAAGAAAAAGCACAGAAAGAAGAAATCTGTCAGACCCTTCATTCATTTTTCCATTCATGGTGACGCTTGCTTCACAGGAAGGTGAGGCGAAGCCACAGCGAATACGAGGTCACACTAAATCACGCTGATGCTCAAAGCTTTTACAGATCTTAATGGTCTTCCTCAGTGATTAATAGAGTGGAACAGCTTTGAAGCTTAATCTTATGGTTCAATACTATCAAAATATTGAGTGTGAACAAGAGTTCAGGATTTAAGTATTTCAGTTTGTGAACTGAAATGCAAAAAAAACAAAAAAAACAAATACTTTTATCTTTTAAAAACTTGAAAAAGCAGTTATTAGTTATAGGTTAATGGCTTCAGCAAAAGCAAACTTTTGAGAAAATTAGACACACATAATTTGGAAACAAGATAATAAAGCTTCAGTGTCAGTGTGGAGTTGGTGCAACGACTTACCTGTGCACGTTCGGTGGCCGTGGGACACATGGCCCTGCAGAGGACCTTCTTGATGACATCTGGCAACAAGCTGACTGTAATAAGTAGGATGATGCTGAGCCAGGCGGGACCACTCGAGAGCATCTGCATGAACACGTAGTACATCCTCTGGTAGTTCAGGAAGGGCCTGTGCAGCAACAGAAACAGAAATAAAGACAGAAGCGGATTGTTTTGTTTTTTTGTTTAGTTTTTCAGAAATGGTCTAATCAAGATAAAGGTTACAGATACTAAAAAAAAAGAAGAAGGATGTTATACCAAATGATGCCTCCCCAGAGAAGAGAGAAAATAACATAGAAAAGTAGCGATCCCCAGATGACAAAGTGATTGATCCAGGTCCAGTGGTGTGTGTCCAAGGCAAGCTGAAAATAACAAGAATATATACATAGTAAACATCCATCCAGTCAATAAAGGCATTGACTTTGCCTTTAGGCTTTACTGTTGTACAAACTGGGCAGCCAGCGCAGTCGATCATTTATGTAACATAATAGTTAACATGAGCGCCCCGAGCTTAATGTCCACGCATACAGTCAGGCACACGCACGTGCAGCGGTAATGAAGCCTTTTCAAATGGAGGGATTATTATTATGGTATTATGCAATACAATAGACATGAGTGTTTGTCTTTTTTTTTCCTCTTTTTTTCCCCCCACCCAGATTTGATACCACAAAAACTTGCTCACGCACCTTGAGCGTAACGGTGAACACCAGCACAGTGAAGACCAGAGTCCCGAATGTCCAGTTCCCAAACATCTGCGAGTGGGAGAGAGGAAGGAGGAGGTTAGTGGCTACATCGAATCGCACAACCCTCCTCATGGATTAGTGAACATCCTACAGGTTTTGTTTTTTTTGGTTTTGTTTTTTTTACAGTGCATCTGCGAGCACAGACAGACAGACACCTTCACGTCAAATCTGCTGCAGCAAGAGATAATCTGTCAGGAAAAGAGTACTCCCTGCGACTTTCTTTTGAGGCACGTAAGGCCCAATAAGTCAAGAATATTTTCACTTTGACCTTTCAGCATCCACATTTTTCTACCTGATGAAATCCTAGGGAGGTTTAAGCAGACATCAGACAACGGTGGACAGATGGAATGAGAGTTGGGAGGAGATAATGAAGGAGGGTGGAGGGAGAGAAAGATCAAGACAAAGAAACTGGGGAGGAGGTTTTTTTTTTTTACGTAATAGGCACAGCTGGTTGTGTTGGTACCAGTTACTGTTACTAGAATTCCTTCATTCATTACTTCCTTTTCCTTTTCCTTTTTTTTAAACCATGTTTTCTTTTTGTTTGTCAGAGAGCACACAGGGTGAGAACAATCCAGCCGCCCCATGTATGCTGGAGCAGACAAATTAAAAACTAACCAACCTCAAACACAGCAACCACACACACACACACACACACACACACACACACACACACACACACACACACACACACACGCGCAGACACACACACACACACATACACACATACAGTAGATGCACAATCACATTAGACAGAAAAACAAACAGATGTTGGATTTTAATCTATAGCACATACTAGCATTAGTTTATTTACTGCCACAGATAAACACAAGGATAATGTGGGGGTGGGAGGGAGGGAGGGAGGGAGGGTGGGGGACATCTAAGGTTTCTACTATGTCAGTGGTGGAGTTGTTAAGATCAGGTACTGTGCAGGATTCAGGGCTTTACAGAGATTAGGGGGAATAATGGAGCACAAGAAAACTACACATTCAAATGAAAGTGCATGGATGATGTGAAGTGAGGAAGGATGGAACTGGATGAAACGGTCAAACTGAAAGCTTAAACGGTACGACAGGAACTAAAAGAGCGTGAAAGACAGAGAGAGCTGACAGAGAGGGAGACAGGCTTACCATCTGTGTGTTGGTGGTCATAAGCTGAGGAGGAAGAAGAAGACGAAGAAGAAGAAGAAGAAGAAGAGGAGGAAGGAGAAGTAAAAGAAGAAGAAGAAGAGGAGCAAAATAAAGAGAGAGGAAGCAGAGAGAAGGAGGGGGAAGAAAAAGAGAAAAGAATCAGGACAAAGGGTAAAATGAATTTCAGGATGTTTCAACTTAAAAAACAGGACCAAAGGCAATTGAAAACAGTCGACATGATACAAATTAACAATACAGAGAAAGATGCTATTGCGTTGTCGATATGAATGGAGATCCAATGTTGCTGACCTACAGTATAAGGGAGCCCCCAGGACAGAAACCTTACTGTTACAGGTAACAGGTAACACGGCCACCAAGTCATCCCGTAACCCTTAACTTCCTATTTCATGAGAATCCAATGGAGATGAATGAGTGTTTGTAAAAGACAGCACTTTCCTTTATATCCATTATCCTCCTTTAATTTCCCTACCGGACACCTTGAACCCCACACAACACTGTTTTATCTTTATTACTACTACTGCTACTCGTTCCAGCGAAGAGGCTCACCTGGCCGTTGCTGGTGAAGGTGGTGTTGTCAAACAGGAAGTAGGCACCGAAGAAGAAGATAACGGCGTCAAACACACCCAGGCACGTCCAGTACAGGAAGACAGGCCAGCGGAGGAGGGAGTTCTTCGCTATGTCCCTGAAAGAGATTTTTTATTTTTTCAATTTTAGAAGCTCAATATTCGGGGATGTAAGGTGGGTTTTTTTGGGTTTTTTTGTCACCATCACCTGTACAAGGAAGGATCCCGTTTCAGTGTCTCCATGGTGACGTGCTTCTCAACCAGGCTGTAGAGGAGGATTGGGAGTGAGGTGAAGCTGATGTTGTACAACGTCAAGTAGGCCGTGTCGTACAGAGGCTGCAGGGGGACGAATACATACGACATCAGACATATAGAGCTTGGAGGGCATCTTAAAAAAACCAGAGTTGCATTGTTTGATTTCTTTGTCACTCATCTGACATATGAGAATCTTTCCAAGTTGTTACAGCCAACAACAGAGTCATATTTATATATCTAACATACATACAGAAATATTAAAGGGACAGTTCAACATTTTGGCAAATTGGCCCATTGCCATAATCCCTATAGTCATAGCAATAGGTTTGTTACCTTTAATTGTCGGTGCAAGCTATTTCTAGAACGGCAGAGCAGAGCCGTGAGCTGCTCAGAGTTGTGACCTGCACATTCACCACGCTATGAGATAATAACAGAACGTTACGAGACAGAGTTGTTTTAGAGGTATATTCATGCAAAACTGCTGATGTGCGTTCCTGTAAGGAACAGTTTTTCAGCGTGCAGTCTCTGTATTTACCTCGGAAACAACTCTGTCTCGTAACGTTCAATAATTATTTATGTTTAATTTAATTATCTCATAGCGTGGTGAATGTGCAGGTCACAACTTGTCCACCAGAGCGTTTTGGAGTTGTTGGATTGTGTATTTGATGAGTTTGAAGAGGGAAACCAAGAAATCCCATGAGCCTCCGTAGTGTAGCTCTGAGCAGCTCTGCTCCGCCGTTCTAAAAATAGCTTGCACTAACAATTAAAGGTAACGAACCTACTGCTAAAACTATAGGGATAATGACAATGGGCCAATTTGCCAAAATGTTGAACTATCCCTTTAAGAAAACACCACTGTAAGTACATGTTCAAAATGAATTCTTCTTTTAGGTCTATATTGGTTTCCACAGCTTCATTGTTATGTCTTTCAGCTGGTGTTCTGCATGAATGTCAAGAAGATTTATCAGAGCTTTTAGACATTAAAATACTCTGTAGAGTTGAGGACAACTTAAGAACAAGGTCATGATCATTTCTTGTGTAAATGAGCAACACCTTTTACATGAAACATTATCATTTGATCCCTTCATGAGAAATTATGAAAGAAAATATGGATAACTGCAGCCGTAAAATAAACAAAAACTAAGCTAGTTTACTATGAGGACATTATGTGGATAAGCAGTCAGGATACATTACATACATACTACACTGTGTGTCTGTGTACTGTAAACCAAACGCAGTATAAACTACTTACCTGTTGGGAGAAACCGCAGAAGAACTGGTACAGGAACTGGGGGAAGATGAAGCATACATTCTGGAAAGATTTAAGAGTTGGAAAAAGAACAAGTAGAAAAAGTGATAAGCTTGTGACAAGTACACGGGGAGAGATTTGAAGAATCTAAAAATGCAACTATCTACACATTTCTGTTTAAGCAGAGATTGCGCTATAAGCTCACTGAGTGGGCCGCACAGAGCTGGCCTGCCAAAAGGAAAAAATGAATCAGTTGGCAGGGCACTGCTTTCTGTGGAAGCCGCCCACACTGATCATCGCGGCCATGAATCCAGGAGAGGATGTTGCACCAGGGATTCATGAATCCAGTAATCTGTCAGAGTCGCTGAAAAATCTGCTTCTTTGTAACTCGGTGTTTCACTGGGAATTACGATAAAGTGATTAAAACGTGTGAGCCACTGGAGTACACAAAGCATTTGTCTAGTACCTTGTAGAAGAAGTACTGAACAAGCTCAGCAATTCGGATGTAGTAGTAGTGGCCGTGGACGAGCAGCATCTTTTTCAGGTGTTTGAACTTCGGGATGGCGTAGTCGCTGTTCCTCGCCGCCTGTCGGCCCTCTTTACCCATGATGCCTGAGGGAAGAAGAGAAGTCGTTGGATACAATCTGATCGGAAATGCAACAAAGCCAAAAGTGAGTCATTGCTTTTTTATTGGCTTAAATTGTAAGGTATATTTGAGCTTTTTTTTTTTAAAGGTAAGTTGTTAAAAGCTTATTGATGATTTATACATTTAATTTAAAGTGAAGTTTTCCATTAAATAGCACTACTATGTTTATTATTGGAAATATCTTAATATAAATGTAAATGTAATCTACTGAATAAACAATTTCAGATATTCTTGTGTTTGTTTACTCTGAGTAAAAAAAGCCATTTGGCTCATACAGCCTCATCAGATTTCTTCTACTGAAGCTTTGTAAATCGTCTCAGTCTCGACCAGAAACGTCTTTCATATTTTAATGGATGATTTAGCAAATGTTCCACTAATTAGAGGAGTGAAATCTGCTCACCAATGCCCACATGTGCTTCCAAGATCATGCTGACATCGTTGGCTCCATCACCGATGGCGAGGGTTATGGGGTGCTCCTTGGACGCTTTAATTAGCTTGACGATCTACAGAAAACAAAAAAAAAAAACATTTCAATCAGTACAACTGTTTGTCACTTGGGAAGGTGCCTGGAGCCCACTGGTTGAGAAGTGCAGTTCTGTCACCTGTGCCTTCTGCAGTGGAGCCATGCGACAGCAGAGCACGGCGCTACAGTTACGACAGATCTCCAGAAAGATCTCTCTGTAGTTGCCGTGGCCGCCTGCACCCTCCTGGTGAGACTTTAATACCGCAGACAGAGTGGCCCCATCGATGATCAGCCCAAAGTCCAGGCAGTCCACTGACAACCTGGAAGAAAAGATCACAGAAACCTTGAAAAGGAGGATTGATGTGCATAACAACCATCCAAAAGGAAAGATAAAAGCAACAATATACTGAGAGTAACTGCCATGAAGCAGGTGACCAAAGCATGGAAACAACCAAATACACCAAAATTAAGAGCATGGGTATTAACAACAGAACAAAGTTTAGAGATGGAAAGACTAACTTTTATAAATAGGGAACAAACACATATTTGGATTAAGCTATACTGTGAAGAAAGGCTGATCAAAACAATGGGAATAATTAAGGTGAACTAAGTGGTCCTCCCCCCAACACTAACACTCACAAGCACACACACACACACACACACACACACAGATACATGAACACGCATACGTACATGCACCACCTCTTTTACATCTACCCATAGATATTTAGCTATTTATATTAGATATTTATTTTCCAATTAGTTTATTTTATTCTATTATATATATACTGTATATTTTATTGTTTATTCCCCTTCTTTGAGATCCTCATTTGGGAAATACCTCAGTTTGTCTTGTGTATTAATATGTTTTGTCTGTTTTCTTTAGGGTTTGGTATTTACTTTGTGAATATATACCTGAAAAAAAAAGGGAAAGTACAAAATCTCATACCCAGAAATCGAGCGCTGTCGGAGAACGGTCCGGTTCAGTTCGAACAGAACATCGTGCAGACTCTGCTCTTCCGTGCGTTTCTTGGTGAGCTCCAGGATCTGCGTGCTGCGACGGAACAGCTTACTGGCGTAGCAGGTCGCCGCCGCCGTCTCCATCTTGTCTCCCGTCAGGACCCAAACTTTCATCCCGGCCTTGTGCAGCGACTCGATGGTGTCTGCAGCTTTCTCCTGGAGCCTGCGCGTCAATAAGTCAATGAGAGTTTCAGCCTCCAGTCGGGTAGGTTAAAACATCCATCAGAACTTCGATCAATTACCAACTGGTGACAACTTATCGATGCGTGACCACCCCTGTCTCTGCTCATCACCAGTTTATCTATTAGCAACTCAAACTGTCAGTCAGCTGGGGTCAATACTGGGGTCTGCTCTGTCAGAGGACAAACACATTTTGCATCACAGCGTCGTGAAGAAAAGGAGCAGTTTTAGTATGAACACTAAGTCACCCATCTGAGCCGAGGCTGAGTCTTTTTTGGCCTCGTGCGTCACGACAATACTTTGAAGATGACTTCATGACTCATTAATCTTCCCTTCTGTCTCCCCGCTTTTAAATCCTTCCCTTCCTCTCTCCCCCTCTTTTCTTTCTCTCTCTCTCTCTCCATGGTGACCAACCTGTCCTCCACTGCTGTTGCACCCAAAAGCACAAAGTCTCTCTCGATGATGTCATAGGCGTGTGCCAGCCGCTGCTCCCTGTCCTGCAGGGCCATCTTGGCGTCATTCAGGTGATGACATGCCTCCTCGTACTCCGACTCCGACAGCCTCCGATAGGCCACGCACAGAGTCCGCAGCCCCTCCTGGTGTCACAGTGTGGAGAGAGATTAAAGAGAGCCGTGTTATCATGAAAGTCATGTGACCTCTTCCGCTGAGTGTGTTATTGTTAGATTAATATGGGCTTTGGAAAAGAAAATACACAGCGCCAGCACTTTAATATTATGGTTCTTTTAGATCTGTGCAACAAGCTGTAAACACAACATTGGATATACAGTATATTATAAAATTGTAACAGCAGTGTTAGTGTTTGTTGTTGCGCTCACTTAATGAATGTTAGTTCAATGTTCAATCTCCAATAAGCTTTGCTTTGGTTTTCAAAACTCCTGAGGGAAACATCTGGTTCATTAACCACTAAATGTTTCGGCATGTTAGTCGCTAGCTCCGCCTGCTATTTGCTGCTCAGCAGGGAGAATACAGTTGAGTTTCAGATCGGACGTGAGGTCAATCAGAGCAGTAAGACTAAACCAAGACAGTAAAAATGTGGGCTGTAAACCAAAAGCTGCTAAAACAACGTCGTAAACCAGAGCGGGAACTGCAGAGGTGTGTCATAACTCTCTTTGGTTTTAGCAATCAGCCACCAAAGTCAATCAATCAGCTCACTGCTAATATACTGATATTGATTTTCTTCAAACTGCTGATAGATGCCTTTTACTACAGTATGATTTTAAAAAATGAAATGTGCATTTAAATTGAGCTCCTAAAGTGTTTAATGTTTTGCTGAATTTAATTCTACGCAGTGTGATGAGTCCCTGAACCATTTTTATGAACCTATATTTATGAAAAATGATTTTCATATGAGGCAGAAGCTATAAGGATGCATTATAATGCAGATTAATTGTGTTTATGCTAAAGCTGGACTGATATGATGTATTATGTTTTGACACTGGTTTAACCTTGCACACTTACTACAGCATTCTGCTCCACCCGTGCCTTCACTTGCTCCACCTTCCCAGACACCACCCGTGGGAAAATGGACGAGTCTGCACCCTTACAGAAGAGCAGGTATTCTCCTGATGGTGCAACAAAAACAAATTAACAAACTGCAAAACCGTTCTCATGTCTGAATGTGGATTCATAAAATGTTTTAACATAGCTCTGATCACAGTGAACATCTTACCTGAGCTTGACTTAACTATGACACTCATTCTCCTCCTGACAGAGTCGAAGTTCAGCACATGGAGCAGCAGAAACCTGGAAAAGAAACAGCAGAGGGTTGTCTTTATGCTCATTCTCTATCCAGAGTCTTGCAAATTAAGTAAAACATCACGTACATACTGGCTTTGAATGGACTCTTGTGTGTAGATGTGACAAAGACAAATGTCACATTCACTATCTGTCTGAAGATGAATTATGTTTGATGGCCTTTTATGTAACTCAGAGGAAATAAACCCCTGAAGTAAAGGCTGAAAAACTCAGATTGAGGTGCGACAGTTTAGTCAAGTACACTGTAGACTGATGTGGTCGTTTTGTGCAGGTTCATATTCCCTCTAAAAGGGTTAAAAACAGCATAAAGTGTGAGAACCTTTTGCCTTCCTATCGCATCCTGAGTGTTCACATCACTGGATACAACCCCCTCCCCTCTCCAGCTCCCCTGCTTCCTTAAAATAGCTCACTATTGACAGGCCACTGCAGAGAGTGATGGAGGGAGAGGACGGTTACATGAACACTTCCTATGGATCACAACATTAGACACTTTCCACAGAAAAAAACGCCCTCTAATTGAATCTTGCTGTCTTTCATTCTTCCACATCAGTCGGAGCATTTTTGATCTGATTGAGCAGTTTTCTAAAAACATCCCTCTGCCTCAGTCTTTTGTGGTTGTGTTTTTTTTTTTTTTTTTTTGCAATCTCTGTCCAACATGAAACACAATCCGAAGGCCTTTTCCCTCCAGGCAGTTGATGTATGACCGCAGCTCCCATCAACCGACTTACTCCTGCTTTATCTCCTGTGGTGTAACCACAGCAGACACTTAGCGGACCAACCTTTCAATCTCGTCGTCTTTGTTGAGGATCTCCATGTAGTTGTCTCTCAGCCTCAGATAGGTGTAACCCAGCCTGGGAACAAGAGGGACAGAAAAAATGATTCATATCAGTGTGACAGTGAGGTATCCATATACATATGCAGTAGTACTCATATCCATCAAACTTGGAAAGGCTGCAGGTGTTGTGACGCATTCGGTGTAACAGGAGCACAAGCTTTGCACGTACGCCGCCTGCTTTGCTTTACATCTGTGAAAGTGATATCAGAGAGCGAGCTGCACATCTTTCTAAGAGCTACCTTCAGACTCAAAACAGCAATGTGTGTTTTCCTTTTTCCTGCAGTAATCAAGTCTTCCTCCTTCTCGGGCATTGAGGGAAAGGGAAGTAGTTTACCGGGGGTGCTCTTTCTTAATTGACTGAAACTTGTTATTACCAGGCTGTGTTGCAGCAGAAGTTGAAACAAGACCAACTTTTTTTTGATTGTCCCTTTTTGCCAGCTACACAGTGGCCTCATTGAAATCAATGAAGGAATTGTTATTGACACCGACCTAATGACGAACTAGGCTAAACTTCAAGGACAATTTTGTTTGTGTAGGATCTTCACTCCATTACACTGAATTCAAACTGAAAGGTTTTCCTTCAGTGCTATAATTTAGCCTAACCAGTGTTTAAAAGAGGTGTTTTATTATAGGTGGCTTTAGTGTAGGGCCATCCACCCCTTATGTTGGTACAATGCAGATGAATGATTATCTTAAAGTGGAAAAATGTATGGAAAAACTGTATAATTTTCATGCCTGATATAATTGCTCTATTTTAAATGTGTAATTAAGTTTTTAATAACTTGTCTATATATATTCACCTTATCATTATTACTCATAACATCTTTCCAAAGACCAAGGATGACACATATTTACAACCAAAATTAAATAAATAAATACAACATCAAAATGATGCTGTGGGCAAAATAAAATCGGTTCTAAGACTGAACCGAAGGCAAAAGCCCCCTAACAAAGAAAAGTGAAAATGGCTGCTTGGCATGCCTGGCAGTATGTTGCCTTCACATCGATCTACACTCCTTTCACTGTTTATCTTGTGAACGTAAACACTTTCAAAAAGATAAAGAGAGACAGGACTTTTTTTGGGAATTTGCATTTGCGATGTGCTGAAATGCAACACAACCTAAAGCACCACTGCTCTGGGACAGTGCATAATTAAATGTAATTGCATTGAGTTGGCTTATAGCTCATTTGCATCTACTTTGAGAACTTTGTGAATTTGTGCGTTTACCTTTTCATTCCCTCCACCAGAGCCACCTCATCCGGCGAAGAGGAAATGTAGAAGGAAGTGGGCTTTCCCTGGTGGATGCCTCTCTTGATGCCGTCCACCGTCTCCTCCTCCTTCACCTGCACCGTGTGGCACAGACATAAAGCCCGGAAAAACAGATCTTCATGTTCCTAGAGATGCAGACAAATACAAAAACACAGGAATACATTGATAATTAATCTCCATTTTATTAACGCAGATGTTAATTCATTTCAAAGATGCATCATTGATGTAAAAGTTTGGTGCTTTGGTTTTTTCCCCCCACAAAACATAGAAATAAAGCAGCACATCTGTGAAATCTTTTGCTCAAGTTTTCTATCCATTTAAGTTTTGGCAGCAGTGCTCTTCTCTCTCTCTGGTCATCTGTGGTGGATACTGCTGACTATACAACTTTTCTTCTATTAAATCTAAACAAATCACTGTTGCTGCTGCCAAAACTGCAAGGCTCATCACTTTCCTGTGTATCAGAGGTCTTTTTTCCCCCATGTAAGACATGGAAAACACTGAGGGGTTACAAAGAAAATGAGCTGGGTATACTGTAGGGTTTATATACTGTATTCATCAGCAATGGAAATGCAAAATAGAGCAGTGTTTATAATAAAATGTCAGAGGAAATTACCGCGCTGATGCTCCTGCTTGAAATATGACATGTTAATCTGCGAGTGTTTCCATTCGGCAGCCAAGTTAGTGCAGCCAAGTTTCAATTCAGGCTGGATTTAGAAGCCTATTTGCTTTACAAACACACGCACGCACACTTACTCTCCTGTATCCTCCAGGTGAGGAATCAATCATGTCTATACTGGAGGCAGCGCTGAGGATTTGCCCGTTGCAGATGGCGTGCGGGATGTAGACGTTCCCATCGACACAACATTCAATAAACTCCATGTTGTTCTCAGTCAGAGTGCCCGTCTTATCAGTAAACACATACTCCACCTGGGAGGGAGGAAGGGTAGAGTTAAGGCCGTGCCTGAAAAGAAAGTTTACAGTCTGACAGTGTATGCAAATGTGTGAGAATGTGTGTGTGTACCTGGCCCAGCTCCTCATTCAGATCAGAGGTGTTGACCTGAGCGCCCTCTCCCAGCTCTTCGTCAAACATCTCCTCATCCCAGGTGATGAAGTAGGAGCCGAGGAACTTCTGCATCTCCACCGTCACGTACATAGACACCGGGATGATGTAATTAAACAAGACCATGAAAGCCAGGAAGTCTGTGAACGCTCGGATCACCTGGGAGGACGAAAGACAACCACTATGAAGTTTTTTTATGATCAGGCAGCAGTGGTGTGTTGTTGTGTGTTTTTTGAAGTCGAGGCTGATGAACGGACCACGTGCCGCTGGCGCTCGATCTCCGTCCTGTGGTTGTACCAGGGCTCGTCTCGGTCGGGGGACCACTGCCAGGCGTATTTCAGAACCGTGTTGATCACCGCTTTACTGATCAGGATGCACAGATACACTATGAGAAAGGCATTCATTGACCTGCAGAGAGACAGAGCGAGGGGAGCGAGGGTCAGGGTCAAAGATCGGGAGCTGAACTAATCTAACATGAATCAGACATTTAGACACGATAAAACATACTTTTCTACAGCAGAGCGCTTTTGAGATTTAGACTGGTAATTGAGCGCCATCTTGGTCTCCATGCCGGTGTAGACTGCAACAGCTGAAGGGAGAGAAAACACAGAGTTACCAAGACGATAATGACATCAGCCTCTCTGTTACTTAAACAGCATGAATCTGCGAGAAACTACCATAAATATGTTGTGTGTTCTTCAGTGTGGCTCCTCTAAGGAGCAAGTTCTCAGCCCCAAGTGGTCTGCAAGAATAAAAATCAAAAACACAATTTAAAAACATTAAATTAGTCAAAAATGTCAAAACTAAAGAATAAAGAATAGTAAGTGGACTCACCTTGCCACAGGCTCTTCTTTGTCTTTGTAAATATTGATCCGCCCCACAAATCTGTGAAAGGTCAAGGTAAAATCAAATTAAGACATAAGAGAGATTCATCTCTGAGGTCTGTGTACAAGATGCATCAGAGAGTGTGTGTCAGACTCACTTGTAGAGGTCAGGCTGAGGTTGTTCACATTCAATAGTGGCATGTAGCGAATCCACCTCCTGCTCCGTTCTAAAGGCCATGGTATCTGGTATAGCATAATAGGTCTGAGATAGAGAGGTGGAGGAAGGGGGAAGAAGAGGAGGAAGACAACAGAGTGAAAATGTCACCCATTGCCGCTAATGAGAGCAGGTTTAATCTGACTCCTCTGCCCGGCTTCCTGCAGGTTTCTAAATGACCCGGAGAGCCAGGTGGGTGAGCTGTGATAAAGCGCTCCTCCTGGGTCAGCGGAGGACACACGCTGGGAGGGTGAGCGCAGCGGGAGGTTGCCCCGGGGCCGCGAATCAGGAGGGTGGATGGAGCGCTCCACGCTGCATTGTGTGTGCGTGTGCTCAGCCATGCATATGGTCATGTGAGTGACATCGGTGAACATCGGAGAGGTGAAAATGTGAACTGTGGTGTGTGACGGTGTGTCACCTACGTCTTTGTGCATTTGTTGAGTCCGAGTGCGTATTTTGATTTAAAAGCATAAAGCTGCAACGTTTTTTTGTTTTTTTTTCCATTTCAATTAATCTGCTAATTGTTATTGATCACTTTATATTTTGGTGTTTGTGTTGGAAAACGGTGATAAATACTCAGCACTATTTCCTCCGACCTATGATGGCATCGTCAAATTGCTTGTATTTGTCTGAATAACAGTCCAAAACCTGGGTGGGCTGTTCATCACCTTGACAAGTAATTGTCAATTGATTATCAAACTAGAATGACACTCAGTAGAGAGCAAACCTGTGTCAAGGCCAAACAATTCTACATCAAATTGTACAAACTCATAGATGTCGACACTAGAAATATTTCTGATATTTTTTAGATTAATTTAACAAACATTTTGTAATCTAAGTTCTCTAAAACGTAACCTCTTCTATAACCAATATTGCTGATTGATTATCTGTCAAAAAATCTAAAATATGAAATAACTGGTCTACTGTAGTTGAATGTGACAACATGGATGTAAAAGCAAATTTAGAGCTTTTTAAGACAGTCGGTTTCTAAGTGCTCTTATTGGACTTATTGGAAAGTTTCCAAACTAAAAAGTAAGATAAAAGTAAGAGGACACTAAAACTAGCAGACACCATGGAACATAGTGTGAAACTATTGTATAGGATTATATAAGATTATATAAGAATGAGGAAGAAGTGAGACCTACTTTCCAATAATACATACATACTGTACCAGCAGTAATGCTGGTGAGAGCATATTGCATGGTAACACTGCTGTTGATTTCTTTTTCTATAAATTATATAAAAAAGTTTTTTTTCTTTTTTCCACTAAAACACAATGTCTGTAATTTTAAAAGAATGAATGTATTATTTGATTAAAAAAAAAAAAAGTTTAGATCCAAAGGCTGAACATTTTGGATATCAAAAGGCCTTAAATATGGCGTGATTTCACAGACTTTTCAAACACCCATGTGGATGTCTCATTTTAGGGATTTTAAGATGATCAAGTAAAAGTTAAAGCAGAAGTAAGTGGTCCGGTCGTTTTCGCTAATGCTGCGTTCCAGGCAGGCTTTTGAAATCGTAAATTACAGTCTTACAGTATTACTTCAAGTCACAACTTACGACTTTGTAGCGTTTCAGGCAACCCACTCGTGTTTTTCCGACCTGTTTTACCGGTGAAAGTCACTATAACGGCCACTCGTAACTTCTGACCCGTGAACTCGTACCAGATCGAACTGGTACGACTTCACGATCGGAAAAATACGAGTTTCCTTGAACGCACCATAACAGTCCTCGTCCCTACGTCGCCACATTCACGGCGTCCCTTGGCTGCACACACAGCCCTGCATGCCGTTCTCTCTCCTCATTGGATAAAAACTGTAGGATACGATAAATGTTTTCTCTTCAGCTCAGAGCAGAGCAGAGGGACTGACAGACCCGTGTTTCAGACCAAACACTCTATGTAAGTGATTGCTGTCGGAAGATATAACTATTTAAGACTTATATTAACACAAATATATCACTTACTTCTGCTTTAAGTGATAATTATATAAAAAAAAAGTGTGCACTGGTGGAGGCACCTTGTGACTCGACTCCCCGTCCAGGCTGGTGGTGGTAACGTAGCAGGTCCCATCATGGCGGCTGGAGGAGAGCAGGATGAGGTCACAGGGGAAGGTCTCGTCCTCCCTCACCACCACCACGTCCCCCACCTGACAGAACAGGACAGCACACAACACATAATGACTTCCACATCCATAATAAATGACAAGTATTTTGACAAGAGGGTTCACGTAAACATGGAGTAAAAGACATACAGACAGACCTGCAGGGTAATCGTCTGCTCATCCTTTAACATCCCTCCATTTTTTTTTTTTTTTTTTCAAAGGATTAAGAAGTTGCATAACAGATTATGCGAGCGGAGCAGCTTAAGCTTTGATAAATCCCATCTCCACGGTGACCATACACATGACACACGCTCCCTGATTTTGCATGATTAATATATTCATCATTATTCCTGCTCCCAATTCACACTATAATCCGCTCCTTTTGATCTACAGAAGTGAGAAACCTTGGTAGCGAAAAAAAAAAAAAAAAAAAAGCAAGAAGACGGAGACACAGATGGAGAGAGGCAGAGAGAAAGGACGGGGGCAATAACAAAGGGAGACAGAAGGGAACTACAACTACCACATCACGGCTGTCTGCCTCCGCCACTCAGACTGGTTTCACGTTGCATAGCTGTCATGTTATATATTAACAATTTGTGTACAATGTTGTCACGATTTCTGTCTGAAGTCACTGTGACCTTTGACCACTGACAATAAAATAATGTAAAATGCAAAATGTTTGTTGTGTCAAGGTGTTACTGAAATATAATGTCCATGAGAATGGGATAGGTGGATAGATAATTGGACAACTTGCACTGGTGCAGATGTATATAAAAACACACACACACACACACACACAGAAGGAGAGTTTGTGTGTGTGTGTGAACGTAAAATGTCTGTCCTGTGCAGCTCAGTGAAAACTACTACCATGGTAACACAAACTAATGCTCTGTAACCTTTAAGGCTGTGTAGCCGTGTGGACGCCTCGCTCTAAAGAAGACCCTCAACATCCCACTCAGTCTCTCTCTGCACACGCCACAGGAGCAGCAGGAGCAGACGCAGCAGAAACAAGACGGACCTGCACCCCCCCCCCCCCCTCCCCTAAATACCCTCTTGACACAACGGTGGAACAAGACTGAAGATTACTATACATCTACATAGGAGGTGCTGAGCCAGACATTCACATTATGCAGTCTGACGCCTCTGTTTTCATTCATGTGGAGACGATATGAGAGACGATTTCTGCAGAGCAACATGCAAGCTCAGTGAAACTGGTTCTTGCTTTTCAACAGAAAATCTTGACATTCAACCCCTGAGTTTTGCGTCAGGACCACAGCCACTGTAAATAAAAACTCAAACTAACTGGCATCTTATTTCCTCTACACAACCACCGTCTGTTTATCATTCTTGCACTCTGCAGCAGTGGCTGAAAATTAACCCTGGAGTCTTTTGTTTCCATTGTTGTATTTATGCGGATAAGTACTGAATGGCCACTTTTTGACTGGTCAGTTCATAGCCACGTTCTGACTGGTTAGTCGTTTTGCAGCCTTGATTGGTTGATCTGTAGCTGCAAGTTCCCTCTAAAGTGGAGTAAATACAGCTGAGAAGGTGCAGTTTCAGAAAAGTATGATCCCATAAACACAGTCATTGGACAGTGGTCCTGAAACTGCAGCCTTCCTCCTGTGTAGGAACATTATATTGTCTCCCTGAGAAATACAACAGAGGAAGAGCTTGTGTGTTGGTTTACAGTCCAGCCAAACTACTGTAAACATGGTCTAAGAGGATTCCTTACGTCACTTTGTTTTAAGAAGACGAAACAGTCATCTGAAGTTATACTGTACTGTAATGTAATACTGAACTCATGATTAAATGAGAGAAATCCCTTGTGCATGATTATGCAATTAGATTTTTGACAAGGCCCAGAGCAAAATTATATAGAAAAACTGTTACTGAAGTCTAATAATATTAAATATTAACGCTGAAAAGTCATGAAAACAATCAAAAAATGATTTTTGACAATGCCTAAAGCAAAATTATATAGAAAAATAGTTACTGAAGTCCAATAATATTAAATATTAATGCTGAAAAGTCATGAAAACAATCAAAAATTGATTTTTGACAAGGCCCAGAGCAAAATTATATACAAAAACAGTTACTGAAGTCTAATAATATTAAATATTAACACTGAAAAGTCATGAAAACAATCAAAAATTAGGTCTTACGCAATTAAAAATCTTAAGTATTATGAGACATATCCAGTAATTAGCCTGAACATGAAGACATCTACTGTTGCATCATGATGACATAAGAGAACATGAGGGAATGATGACAGGAATATCCAAACTCATGAAATACATCAGTCCTGTTCATCCCCTAAGGGAGCTCTTGCATGGCGTGCCAGGGGACACTGATTGTCCCTTTACTCCGGTTTCAGGGAAGTTAATTGGTGGGAAAGACAAGAGAGAGAACGCGAGGAAGGAAACAGCGTCGGAAAAGGACTGCAGAGAGGAAAAGGAAGGAAGGGGGGGGGAGTGAGAGCGACAGATATAGAAAAAGTGAGCTCTGCAGCAGTACAGTGGTGTTGCTTTGTGACCTCAGGTGCTTTATTGCTCTAATGAGGCCGTTCTTCTTACCCGTAGCTTGTGACTCTGTGTCCTCACCACCTTCCCCTGCTGCACCACGTCCACCGGACACTCGTTTATAGAGCAGTCAGCTTTGTGTCTGAGCCAGTCCTCATAGCCCTGAGAGAGAGATGCAGCGGGAGGGATGCAAGAAGAGAGAAAGGAAGAGAGAGAGGAAGAATGTAAGGGGGGAAAGGAAAGGAAGAGAAAACCAATGTGTTTGTTGGCAGGGTAGAAACAGGAAATATAGATTATTGTGCAGAGAGAATCGGGGCCAGAGCGTAGCATGAGATCAAGAGCGAGAGGGAGAGGGGTGAAAGTCATACACTGTAATTAATTAGCATTGTGCTCCCTGAGCTTAGTGACCTCTTTCCTGGATTTCTAGCCAACACGTCATGTTTTAGATTTATGTCCCAGTAAAACTCAGGCTTCCTTAGCCAGAGCAGCTTCATCTATCACTGATAGTACCCCATCCCTCAGTGCTGAGATGTGGTGGAGAGGAAGGATGCATCTCCCAGGGGCATGGGATACTCAGCTAGAGTGATTAACAGAGGAGACCATTCATTATCATATTTCTCACATCACCAGACATATTCAATGGCATGTCCTTTTCGCTGAGAGAGGAATGCGTATATACAGATAATAGAACAGCCGACTGGTAGAGAGTGTGTTTGTGTGTTTGTGTGTGTGTGTGTTTGAGGCTGGGAGTTGGTGTTTGTATGTGTGTGTGTTTGTGTTTGTGTGTTTGATGTGGAGGGATCATTGGAGGGTAATATTTCCAGGAAATGCGAGTGTGTTTGTGTGTGACCTACCTGTTTTATGGCGGTGACAGTGATAACAAAGAAGAGGGGCAGGCCGCTGGTGACTGGGCTGGTGGGGGTGTCGATGATAAGCTGCAAGGGAGAGGAACAGTGGGGAGGGGGAGGGAGAGAAAGGGGGAGGGAGGGAGGAGAGTGGGAAAGGATGCCAAGTAATGCAACGCTGAGTAAGGAACTGTAGCAGGGAAAAGCTTCTGTAATAACGAATCAAGCACCAATCTCACAAAGTTAAAGTATCCAAGTAATCAAATCTTGTTTTATGTGTCCCCATCTGCACTTAACAGGAGAGCAATACAGCAAAGCGGTCCGCAAAGAATACAAACACCCCCGCTGTGTGCCATGCCCAGTTTGTCTCATTAAGAGGGTGCAGTATTTCACATGCTACTGATACAACAACATACAGGACACAAAGACCCAAGCTGTGGTTAAACTGCCGCCCTTTAAACTGCTGCTGCTGCTGCTGCTGCTGCTGCTGCTGCTGCTGCTGCGTAAGAAATCCTCCTGAGTGATTTTTCAACGTTTAGTGCAATGAAAGTGAATCAGGGAGAAAGGCTGTTTCTCTTTGATTCTTAGTCTTTTTGTTTTCGTTTTGTTTGTTATGATGTCTGAATGTTTTTTTTACTTGTTTGTTTTAGTTGCTGAACTGCTTTTCGTTGTTTTTATATCAACGATATAAAATGATACTAAAGTCTAAGAGAAAATATGAGATGAGTGAGTCAAGTCAAATTACTGACTTGTCAACAACTATTGGAGGAACTGCTCTGAATTTTTGTGAACACTGATGTTCCATGTAAAGTCACGTCAACTTCATCAAATTAGCCTGCTGTGTTTAAAATGTTTCAATCGGGTTGTCATAGATCAACGAAAATGTCAAGTTAAAGGGACAGTTCAACACTTTGGCAAATTGGCCCATTGCCATAATCCCTATAGTCATAGCAGTAGGTTCGTTACCTTTAATTGTCGGTGCAAGCTACTTTTAGAACGGCGGAGAAGAGCCGCGAGCTGCTCAGAGCTACGCTACGGAGGCTAACGGGATTTCTTGGTTTCCCTCATCAAACTCATCAAATACACAATCCAACAACTCCAAAACGCTCTTGTGGACAAGTTGTGACCTGCACATTCTCCACGCTATGAGATAATAACAGAACGTTACGAGACAGAGTTGTTTTCGAGGGAAATTCATGCAAAACCGCTGATGCGCATTCCCGTCTCTGCATTTACCTCTAAAACGGCTTGCGGCTCTGCTCCGCCGTTCTAAAAATATCTTGCACGGACAATTAAAGGTAACAAACCTACTGCTAAAACTATAGGGATTATGGTAATGGGCGAATTTGCCAAAATGTTGAACTATCCCTTTAACTTTGGGTTCAAGTTTGAGTTTCTGAGTTTAAAAAAAAAATCAAATCTACACTACATGGTTACACACTGGTTACGTATGTGTGAAAAAGATGACCAGTGTTCAGCTGTCTGAACTTCACCAGCTGTCTCTGGGAATATCTTCATGCAAAGTCCCGAACTATAAATAAACATGGGCGAGTTTCACATACAAAAGAAAAAGATTAAAATAAAAAAGGCACTCATCACGAGATCTTGGGATGCTTCTTTTGTTTGTTTGTTTGTTTTTAACAAAAAGAAAGCTAGAATTATACTACCTGGAAGTTTGGGTGTTGTATTTTCAGATGAAAACAACTTCTAAAACATTTTGTATTTCTCATGAAAAACTCACCTGGACCAGAAATATGACCAGGAAGTAGAAGTTAGCGATTCTTCTGAACTGCTCGAACAGATTCTTGGGGATGAAGTTCCAGAAAGTGTACTGTGGGACAGAGCGACAGCAAAGTGAATATCACACACACACGCACAAAAAAAAATAAAATAAAAATAAAAACAAAGACAGAAACAATAGAGCATCATAAAAATCCTTCTGGCAAAACAAATGCTGATGCACAGCTTCACAGAAGAGCGAAATGTGTCATCCTTAAAAAACATGGCTACAATAGGGATTACATGGTTGTCTGAATACGAAACAAAGAAATAGTGTGATGATGAACAGCGTTGTGGCACTGACTCACGGGCTGTGGCTTGCTCACCTTGGAGGAGACAATGCGGTTGTCGGGGTAACGCTGAGGGATGTAGGCCTCAGCTCCCGGAGGGGGTTCTTTATGCCCGATGTACACCGTCCGGCTGTCCACCCAATTCTCCTCCCCCACACACTGATGGAGACAGAGATGATATATAGATATAAATAGCAAAAACGAGCAGAAACGGGGGGAGAAAAAATGGGTTCAAACACACCGTTCATCTGTGTTCGCTTACAATTCATGACCTACTTACTATTACCTGACTTATTATTACAAGACTGATTCAATTGAATATTAATGTCACCCAACACTTTACACTCATTGCGGTGTTTCTGTTTCTACCAAATGCAGACTCTCAGCTACATACATGGTGTGCAGCTATACACATCTATAATTTATAATTCATTATCTCATGGTGTGTCTTTTACACCAAACATCCAATAAACCACATTTTACTAGATATACAATTTTGCCATTGTTCTCAGCAATAACCATTTTAGTCCATTCAGGTACTGGAGCCGTGATGTGGTCCAATCACCAACAAAACATTTTCTTTGATAATTTAGTTTTACAATCATAGTTTCATTAAACAAACAAAATTAGTTTTTCAGTGTGTGAAAGGCAACAAAATGTTATGACTGTTTATTTCCTTTCAAATTTTAATCAGCTCACCAAAACACTGGCCTGACTAACACTGAGATCAAGACACAGTGTTGCCACCGGACTGTGCTGCACGACTTCAATAACTTCTTTTAACAAACAACCTTACAGACAAGACTGAAGGATGAGTGTGTGTTTGCTGATGTGTGTAGGTGGGATGAGTTCTGAGTCACACAAGTGTGGATTTGTCATTTATCTTTTCACTTCTTCCTTTCCTATGCAGGACCACTCTGCAGTCTGCACTCCGCTCCAGCCGCTCATTATTCTCTTTTCCTCTGCACAGGTCTAAAACAACACGCAAACTCTGTCAATCCAATGTCTTGATACAAAATAATGAACACAGATCAGTCCGTGTGCGTGCAAACCTTCACCTCAGTTCATCTGTCACGTTTATTAATATAACATACAGTCTAAGTAGCTCCCTGGGGACTAACAAAGAGCACTCTGGGATTTTAGCACAGCACATATTTTCTTTCCAAGGTGTCCTTCATTAAAAACTAATGTGGGACAAGGGCTATCCAAGTAAAAAAAAAAAAAAAAAACAAGAGTGTAGACACCACTACATTCAGCTGTTTGTTTCCATCTAGCTTCCTACATGGCTCCTAATGTTTTGGCCTGAGTGGGCAGTGTGAGCGTAGCCTTTGGCAAAGCAGCCGGCCTGACACAGCTCAAATCAGAAGTGTTGACCATTAGCAGAAAAGTTCTGGAACAAGCACCTCGGTGGAAGCAGCGCTCCACTGCTTTAAACGTCCTCAACGTTTTGGCAGGGATGCAGCTCATCATTGCCAATGAGCAAAACTTTTAATGTCTTTGTGTTCAGAGTTCACATGATGTAAATTTAACACTCTAATCTTGTTACATCGATTCCCAGTAACCTTGTAGTTTGAAATCCATAAATTTGAAACCAGCATACGTTTGCACACAAGTTTAAAATGAATGTGACTTTTCCTACTGGAGAAAAAAATAGCAAATCACAATAGTGAAAAGCTCAGAGTCACACGTCTAAACTTATCCACTGTGATCAACAGGCGCTCGGCAGTGGGATAAAAATAGACTCGAAGCCAACAGTGTCAGCCGGCTTGAGACCCCTTCAAAACATTAGGAGGGCAACATGACCCAGAGAGATACAGCGAAATGGAAAGAAAGAGAGAGCGAGAGAGAGATGGAAAGTGAGGTGGAAAAAAAGAGAAAAGCAGGCCGAGCGGGAGGGAACAGCAGGAGCCGGAGTTAAGGAGGAACGATATGACACATAATGGCAGACTCATTACACTTACAAGTTCCTTAGTGAAGGTAATGTAAATGAACAAAACAAACCATTAAAAAAGACATGCAATCTGGTGTAGAGTGTCATGCTCACTGGTCTCAAGTCAAAACTGTGTCAGTAGAAAGTCAAAAATAACTCACTGGGTCCTGTTCTTCAAACATGCCTTAAATAATCCAGGCTAACATCATGTTAGGGAGCTAAAATTATCATGTTAAAGCGGCAATGTCAGTATTTTAGTTCAAAACATTCAACAGAACGTAGAGAAGTAAGTTTTGATGTTATGTCAAAGATGTCTGCGTATTGTGTCGTATGTCAAGCAACTAGTCCTGTCACATCTCGTAATACTTCTTTGAACCTGAAGAGGTATAATGTCTCGGCGTAGTGTCCGGTCTGTCCTCAGTCCAACATCAGAGAGCAATAATTGTGTGAGTGACCTATAAAACTGCGTTGCAGCTGTCCTCTTTTAGAAACATCCATCACCCTCAGCTACTGATGCTGTTAATGCTCCTCAACGTCTCTTGGCTCGTCCTTTTCTCCTGCCACCGCTACAGTACATCTCCTCTGTCTTTTTCGACTGAGCTCCTGCAACATTAGCTAATAGCTGTAGGAGCACAACTGCATGTCCAACAGGTGCCAAAAGAGTATCAAGTTAAACACTTTTATGCATTTGATAAAACATGGTAATGCTACATATTGTGTTATTGGCAGTATGTTTTTTTTTTTTTGCCATAATCCCTATCGTCATAGCAGTGGGTTCATTTCGTTACCTTTAATTGTCGGTGCAAGCTATTTTTAGAACAGCAGAGCAGAGCCGCGAGCTACTCAGAGCTACACTACGGAGGCTAATGGGATTTCTTGGTTTCCCTCATCTAACTCATCAAATACACAATCCAACAACTCCAAAATGCTCTGGTGGACAAGTTGTGACCTGCACATTCACCACGCTATGAGATAATAACGGAACGTTACGAGACAGAGTTGTTTTCGAGGTAAATACAGAGACTACTTGATGAAAAACTGTACCTGAAGGCAACGCACATCAGCGGTTTTGCATGAATTTATCTCTAAAACAACTCTGTCTCATAACGTTCTGTTATTATCTCATAGAGTGGTGAATGTGCAGGTCACAACTTGTCCACCAGAGCGTTTTGGAGTTGTTGGATTGTGTATTTGATGAGTTTCATGAGGGAAACCAAGAAATCCCATTAGCCTCCATAGCGTAGCTCTGAGCAGCTCGCGGCTCTGTTCCGCCGTTCTAAAAATAGCTTGCACTGACAATTAAAGGTAACGAACCTACTGCTATGACTACAGGGATTATGGAAATGGGCCAATTTGCCAAAATGTTGAACTATCCCTTTAACGGTTCATGTGTCACATGAACATGTGGTAGCTTTGGACTTGCCACTGGTCCTGCAAACCTTGAGCAAGCTACGTTTTGAACCATGACAGAAGAGATTTTGAGGGAAATGTCAATGAAAACTGGTGTTTTTATCGACAGCTAAAGTGTGTGAGTGAACTCCATGCAGTCTTTGTCAGCCATTCATGCCTACCATGGAAGATTTTATCCCCCAGCCACTGAATTAGAGGCATATCGCCCTCTCCTTTTTCAGTCGATGGTGGCGGTGACAGAGCATACTGGTTACGCCCAGGCCGGGCAACATGGAGCCTTACAGTAGGAGCTCTGAACAGCTGTTCATGTGCTACAGTGTCAAGAACAAGAGGCATGCACCGTCTGAACAAAGGCTCTCCCACGGGGTTGTTGAAGCTGTCAAACGAAGTAGTGTGTCAAGCAGGGATATGACCGACTCCTGGGCGGTAGCAAGAGGGATGGCTCGTTCCACTGGCCTCTATGAGCTCACACTACTAGGCGGGTATCAGTTCCTTGTGACACTGCTGGCACTTTGTTTACTGCCAGGAAGGAATGAAACGGACCAGAAGCTACGACGGTAACTATGGTTCTGTAAATTCCTCGGTGGATTGCCAGTCATGCCGGTCACTTGAAACCTTGCTAGGGAGGCCAGATGTAGGATGCCATACGATATTTATACTGGGGGGGCGTGCAGGTAGCCTACAGTACATGTCAGATACATGGCTTTGTTTACATAAGAACTTGACCTGCACGCAGCACGAGGAGTTACAGCCAAGTTGATTACTGCCGCTGGAAGACATCCAGGACTCACAGAACTGATACCTTCCTAACCTCTGTTAACCGCTTTGAACACAAATTTGACCTTTTTACCTGTTGAAAAAGTATCTTACAGAGATTTTTTTCAAGTATTTCTTATTTCTTATAATTATTTATTATTAATTTATTATTATACAATACCGAAAACACCTTAAAGGCCTCGGTGCATTTGGCATTAGAAAAAGCCCATATAATCACATGACTGTGTCATCCCAGTGGCCACTGTTAGCAGAAATGGTTTAGCTTGCAACAATGAGCTGAATCATTCCTGGGAACTGATTCAAACTACGGGTTGGGCCAAAGGCCAATGTGACACAACGCATGTTAATCACGCATCAAAAAAAGTAGTTTACTTCAACTTTGACAACCCTAGTTGTGATTTACATCAATCCTGGTAATATTTATTTAATTAGCGTCGTAGCAATTTCTACCACATTTCCCATCTGTATATAAGTCAACATAATATCTGATACTTTACACTTTTACTTTCTAAATCTACATTTTCATGTTTTCATCATTCACCCCATCATCTCTGTATCTGCACTGCTTCCTGCCTTGGCGAGTGTCACACCCTGACAGTGTGACTGTGGGAGAGGGATGGAGAAAGACAGAGAGATTGCATTGTGGTTTGTAGTTATCTGATCATTAATCCTCACTGATCCGTATCAACCCCCGGCCCACTGTTCCCTTTTCATTCTACTGCTCCATCAGACAAAGTGGCCGGCTGGTTGGTTGGAGGACATGGAGGCTTTGTCTTTATTAACAACACTGAAACAGCCTCCTCACAGAGAGACTGCTCTTACATCAATCATCAACGATGACAGGGTGGATTTGATAACAGGAAACATCCTACCACTGCAACTTTGCCTTCATGATTCAGACTGTACGGTGCTGCGCTCTCTTGAGTAGATGTTTTTCAACTGTTTACGCTCATGAGAGAGAACAGATGCAGGTCTGCTATTTTTAAAATCTGAAATGCTGCTTTCCTATTTATTGTCCCGGCTTCCGCTTTTAGCCTGTCTAGCATTTTAAGACACATTGCTCTGTTGCATTTTACAGCACCGTGTATGTGTAAATCCTCATAGTGGAAAAGTGACCCTTGACCCCGGTACTTCCAGGATCTATCCATGCTGTCATGCTGCCTGATGTGGGTCCTTTCTATCACGGAGGTGTAATAAAAAGGTACACGCCATTAACTGGCCTGATTAAATTGTCATGTCTCATTCCTCCTCCACTGTCGCCACCATGCCGCGCTGCGGAGCCACAAAGCTCGTTGAGCAGGTATCCTTCATTAACTCACAGATCAAATTCCTCTGACTGAACTCTTCTCTAATGAACTCCTCATGTCAGCTCGACTGAAGATGTAGAAAAAATAGCAACAGTACAAACATGGCTACACAAGAACATTTATGGGCAACATTATGGGAGAATATAAAATGATAACTGTAAAATGTATATATTATAATTATAAATTATTGAGATGAATTTAAAATGTGAAAATGGAAAGGTTTCTTAAACATTTAGCCCTGCAGCCAGTTGTGGCTTCTCAGTGTTTGTAGCATGTTCAAAGCCTGGCTGGATGTGTCACCAAAATGCAAATTCACACTAAATTATTCACCAAAATAAAACAGTTGTACAATAGCAACTAGTTCTCACATGGAAATTATTTGTTACTATATGTGTGCTCCCTTACTGTAAGGTGTGGCTTTAGCTTAGCTAACTGGGCTAAAAGCTAATTGCAACCTATACAGTAACTATCTCTCATTTAGATTGAATGTTACTGGCTAAAATATGAAAAGATTATGTATAATGTAAAAGCTTTAAATTAGCCTACACTAAACATAACACAAGTATATTTATAAGGAGGATGCACTAAACTAGCTGAATAGCATTAGTTAGCTATGTGACTTGATTGTTTTCATTTACATGTTACAACATCACACAGCTGCAGCAAAGTGGAAATAACTTTTTACATTTGATGAATTTATGAATAGCCACAATCTAATGTTGTTCATGTAAAAGTTTCACTGATTTATAAGGTAGTTTTTAACGTTAAAATGGAAGAAAATAGAGCATGTTCACAATACTACACCATCTCTGTGTAATTTTGGGAGGGAAAGTTGAAAGAAATGCAATAACTTATTAGCGAAAGCTGTGAAGTCTGTCGTAGTACTAGGCGAAGATGAAAGGAGCCTTGAGACCTTGATCAGCTAAAAAGGAAGGAGGCTACCTGTTCAATATGCGCTCCGCTGCTACTCATTTGCCATTAATCACCATAGCAACACAGTATGCCAGGAGCTACTACATCTGCAAATTCAAAACACAAAGAAAACAGCTTCACACAGAGGCTTTGTCATGTATAGACCGAAGATCAAATGTGTCACATTTTCTCCTTAATTTAATGCTGTGAGGCCGGATTTGACAAGATATGAGATTTTAAGGGAAATATGCAAGTGTTGCTGCTCCAGACAATATCCTTGGGATCTTTTGGGTGCTTTTATTTCATTCAGCTCAGACTTATTAAAAATCCTTTCTTTTTTCTTTTTTTTTGGGAGCAGAGTAGAATCAAAGAAATAATAATAAAAAAAACATCAAAAGCAGCAGCGAGGAAGAAACTAATTAAATAAGGAGAGGGAACTTAGCTCAAAGAGAAAGTAAGTGCCATTAGCTGTTATAATTATTTATTAGGGAATAATATTATGGGGAAAAGGTTGCACAGGTGCAGGCAGAAAAAACACAGACGTGGCAGTGTTTTGGTTTGAAATGTGGGAAAAAGTAGTGACCTTCAGCCTGTACGCACACCATCCATGACAACAAAAGCCCCCCCCACCCCGAGGACGCATGTAATTGAGTATCAACAACAAAAATAAAAAGATAAATATGAGGAGATTACTTTAAAATGACAAAAAATGTGTATTCTGTTGTTGCCCTAGCTTCCTCTCCCACTTGACTTGCCGTGATCCAACTGTTACATAAGTCTTTAATCCAGCTGTGCTACTTCTCCTCTCCTCTCCTCTCCCCTCCCTCTCTTCTCTCTCCTCTTTCTCCCACCACTGTAATCTGCATCCTAAAAAACCCTCTCTTTCTCATCTTGTCTGCATTTAGCGCCGACAACACGCTAACACAGGCTTGAAACTGTGCCTTCTAATGAAGCGTCTGTCCTCAGGGCCACACTGTGGTGGTGGTGGTGTGTGTGTGTGTGGGGGGGGGGGGGGACAGAAATCACTCCTACGAAGCCGCACGCCAATGCATGGCGGTTGTGTTGCCTCTGATATGCACACACACGCAGGCCGGCCGGCGGGCGAAGCTTGGCCCAAAACACAAAACCTGTGAGTTTTTCTCACCTAAATCCTCTGTCTCTTCTCCGGGGGGGGGGGCCCAACTCTGAGGAGGGGGCAGGCAGGGGGGGACAGGAATAGACTGCCCTTAACCGTTTGTAGCAGTGCGTAGTAAACAGTAATCCAGCCGGCTGTGTTCGGCCTTTCAACACCAGCCAGGGGAATCAAAGAGCTGTAAAGTTGCTAGAAACCTTTCTAAAGCCCTTCAAGCTCTGTGGGACCTGCTGGCACCTTTTTTTGATCAAAGGCGGACATCGCTGGCCTTTCTCTTTTATCTGCTGAGGTTGTGAGAGGTCTCTGCAAGAATAACAGTTACACACTCAGAGATAAGATGTAAAGGAGGGTGAGGACAGAGGGAAGGGGGGGGGGGGGGGTCGGGGGGACAAGGGTAAATCTAGCCGGAGGCAGGAGAGCGTAGTGAGTGGCCACGAGGCTGATGTAGATCAAGAAACGCCGTTATCACAAGACTGTGACATAAAAGGTAAGATGTTCATATAAAAGGACATTGTAGATAGTGAAGCTATAGAAGGTGTTTTTTTTAATAACAACATCACCAACATATATAAGCATCGTTCAGATCCAGATCATGACCTCATGCGGTTCTCACGGTTTGAGCCCGTCTGAGCCATCACGCCATCGCTATTATTACTGCTACCAGTCGATAAAAAGGGCACGGAAGAGAAGGCAGTGGAGACAGTGGATACTGACCAACACACACGCTCACACACACAGACACACACTCACACACTCACACTTCCTCACTCACAGACCCATTATCAGTTAAAACCGCATCAGGAGGTCATTTACCAGATAAATCTCATTATAAATAAAAATCTCTTCTTGTCGTGTCGTGGCCTGGGGTCTGCTGACAACAGCACACACACACACACACACACACACAGACACGGACACACTCCTCTTACACTGTACATCTTATTGCATGAGGGCTTAGCCATTCTTTTATGCCAGCCGAGAGAGAAAAGTTGAACAGATTTAGGTTATTACGCAACAAAATGTCCCATTTAAACTTCGTGCACTGCAAAACGCCATGACACCTTATTTATCTTTAGAAAAACGATTTACCAAAGTGTAAAGGCTTTTTTTTCTGGAGTCAGACAACAGGCTTACATTACGTATGAGCAGCACAGCAAACCTTCAGAAAATGTAATTTCCTTCTCATTTATAAAGTGCTGCACTGGATACATCTGTCTCTGTCTGCAGGTTACAATAAAGTTTATCAGGCAAAGCTGATCATGCACCAGTGGTCAAAACCAAATCATGAAATTATCTCAAATATACACACAGGTCACAGTAAAGATACACCTGTTGTCTTTTGTTCTGAACTTTCGTTTTTGGGGCATACCGTATGTTTTACCTTCCTGAAAGAAATATATCAGTTGTTCATATTCATTTTCACTTAGCTCCTGTTTGTTTAAGTCAGACACTAATGGCCCCGGTCGTCAGCCTTCATCATGGCTGTTGCACTTTGTCGCTCTCGCCCTGAAAAAGTCTGACACGCTGTACTTTTATAGAGACGTTAAAACAAACCTAACCCAAAGCAAGGCAGAGTTGAGACACACAACAAATGTCCCTCGCATAAAAATACACCAAGGACAAGCCACAAGTCAATGACAGGGTGATAATAAGGGAACAAGATATGAAGTGAAAGGCTCATAAACTTGCCCAGTGGAGGAAAGTGAACTAAATCAGACCTGTATTCTTTAATGGCTGAGGGTGATTTACGGATTCAGCTTTTCTTTTTTATTAAAGTGTGAAAGCGTTGAAGGCTGCATGGGCTACATTCGGACGCCGGTGACCTTGATGGGGGGGAGTTTACAGAGAAACTGCTCAGACACCCTGCTGCTTATCACATGTTAATCACCTCGCGTGATGTAATGTTGTGGTCTTACGTGTGTTACGGTCTCACTCTCTGTGGAGGAGGAGGCAGCTGTTCTAGACTGTAGGCTACAGCATGCAGGGTTAACAGAGGCCGAGATATACGTCAAGCATCCGTCCAATTCTAAATCAATATGTGGATAATTAAATTAATGATTAATTCCTTGTCTGCTTCCCAGTGAGGATGCAAAGGGAAAAGGTTGAGAGATGAGGGGGGGGGGGGGGGGGGGTGTCATCCCTCCATCCCTCCTTCCTCCGCCTCCATGGTGGATCTGATTTCCCCTGATATTAGCCCTGCTGGAGCATCCGTCAAGCTCCCTCCACACTGTCACCTGCCCACCACACACACGCACACACTAATGCGTAGAATACAATCCTAACAAACCAAAACACACACACAGATAGTTATCTTCACAGCACCTGAGCCAGGTTTAAGGTCAGATGAAAGGGTTGCAGACTGAGTGCAGCAGATGTGTCGATATACTCCAGATGTGCCCGGTCTGATGAGTATCACCGGGAGCCTGTCAGAGTTGGTTTCTATCGACAATTTTTTGTTTTGTTTTGTTTCTTTTCTTTTCTTTTCTCCACCCAATTCAGCTGTCCACAAGCCAGCTGCTTCCTGCTCTGGCAGATACTGATGGCGCCGGCCTGGTCGGACCACGCCACCCAGTAATATGGTTATACAGCTTCATCCGCTTTGGGTATAATGTGGATATTTCCTGCTCACAGACTCGATCAAGACTAGATCAGCAATTAAAGATAATGATTTGCTGCATGCACTCTGTGGACTGACTGAGCACCCTCTAGTTTAACCAGCACAACTTTCTGCTCCATCAGGCTGGAAGTGGGAACAGTTCACAAACTAATGCTGCACAATGAGTCCTCGCAAGGCCTCTCAAGTCTGTCTTTTGAACCCTGATTGGGATTTATTGCCTCTGCAGACCAGGGCAAGCAGCAGCAGAGAGGGAAGCCATGCGATAGTGTGTGTGCCTGCCTGCATGCTGTAGCTCACTCAAACAACTTAAGTGGGCCAGCCAAGTTCATTTCTATTCCACACATTCACCAGCCGTCGCTGTTGCATCTGTAGCCACTGGCACATTCCCTATTCAGCCTCACAAAAAAACATTGTAAAGCCCCCCCTCAGTCAATGGCCAGGGCCAAAAGCAGCTGGAGTGAAAATGTTGATCATTGCAGACGAACAACGTGTTTATCACCCTCAATAACACCCCTCCTCATCCTCATCCTCCTCCTTCTCCTCTCAGAGCAAATCCAATCTGCAACTCATTTCATAGATGCAATAACAGCAAGATGAAACATGCATTAGGCTATATGTATATATAGATGGATAGATATAGATATAGACTGTATGATGGTGCACTTGGAGCTACAGTTGTGACAGTGTTGACAGACGGATGGGGGGCCCTTACGAATCTGCTGATGATATTCCGGAGCCGGGTGAAATCCATCCTTTAGACGAGCTCCGAGACGTGCAGCAGCAGAGATGTGCAGCTCTCCTTTTGGGCTCTTCGTTAACGCTACCTAATGTGGCTCTTTCCACCGGTATCCATCGCTGCTGCTCACCACGACCGCCGCCGCCGCCGCCACCGCCGCTGTGTCCGTGATAGCGAGGAGGAGCAGCGGTCTCTCAGTCGGCTGTTCTGATTTTCATGGCATCCCTGGGAAGAGCCATGCAGCGACCGAGCGACCACAACGACCCACACTCACGCGCCTGCTGCTGCTGCTGCTGCTGCTGGCTACATTGCAGGAGAGACTCCGCCACTCACACACACACATAGACACACACATAAACACACACACACGCCTCCAGACCTGCGGCTCTGTCCTCGTCGCTTTAACTCTCCGTCGGATCGAGGGTTTTATTCACGCAAGCCTGTGTAACCGCGGTCGGTGTGTGTGTGTCCCTGTGGCTCTGTGCTCCGGCGGTGGCCCTCGGTGTAGCGGCAGCGCGAAGCGTCCACAGCGGCGCTCAGCCGTCAGATGACTACGCTGCGCATGCGCAATGGCGTTTTCTCGCATCTCCCGGAATATAAAGTGTGTAGTAGTGCACTAAAAAAAGAAGTGGCCACAGTTTCACACGCACATTGCCCAGAATTAAGGAAAACGGGCACTGTCCTCAAACTACACTCAGGTGTAAACATGATGGTTTAACATTGTTTCCTCAGCAATAACAAAATATGAGATGGAATACACTTAATCAAGGACTAGACCTAATGTTGATGTAGATTTTACTACTTAAAGGACAGTACAAAACTTTAATATCACATTGTACAACTCCACTCCACAGTTATTTGACACATTTCTTGCAAACAAAACACAACGATGTGATAAAACATGAGAATAAAAATGTCTTTTTTATTTGTAAAACATCTTTCATACCATTAATATAGCAAAAGGTGTTTTACAGCAAAGACAGAACATGCACCAAGTGGTTCAAATGAAAAATTAAGAGGAACATGTAGGTAATACAAAACAACATTAAAAACAATGATAGAAAATGAAATGTAATACTAATAGTACAATAATAAATCATTCGAATGAAACCATGCTCATGTTCTGTAGGATTGACAGAAAATGTATTGGGGGATGATTTGACAACCATAAGTCATTTTTAAGTCAAAACACCAGCCATCTGTGGGATTTGCTGCGTTTAATTTAATACTTTAAATGTAGTTACAGTATTCTCTATTCATTTTTGACTTGGGCTGCTGGTTGGACAGAACATAAGTTGTGAAAGTGTCATAACCAAAAATGAGATCCAGTTCAATCAACTGCAACAACAAACTGCTGTTTACACATTTCTATACTTTCACTTAATTTAGTTTTAAATGTGGGGCCTATATTTGTAATGGAGCACTATCTGGTTGACCATTGTCCTTTACCTGACACTATACTGTTATGTAAGTAGACAATAAGAGTGCATTACTCAAAACTGATCTGCCAATCTGCCAATTGTATTGTTAATAATTGATTTCATAGGCTCTAAAAGAGTTAGTAAATTATTTATTAACCATTAATATAGACGTGCATGCTATTTATGCATTATGATCAGATGCTTTGTTTGGGTGAGTTTATATTTGACACAAAACATCGAGGACATATTTCCATTTAAGAGCCAAAGAGTCTTGATAACATTGAGCAGAATATAATAAATGTACAGACAGATGCACCAAGAAGAGAAAACAGATTAGACAAAAGTCTGAACAAACTGTTTGTGTTATGTAACAGGTCTCATGTTTGCTGCATGCGACGCACCCAACAGCAAACCTGTCAATCTTGTGTCCCTGTCCTCACACAATGTAACTTCATATAACTGCGTTTATTATCAGGAGAAAATCTGAAATTAACCACGTCTCCATACAGGGGGGGGATCCTGTGGCAACGGGGCAGCAGGGCGTAGCGTCTGCCCCAGACGTTTCATTTGCCGAGTTATGACTTTCAATTAGCACAGACACTATTAATAATGCATGGGGATCCAGCACTTTCAGCTCTGACCTACTAATGCTTGATGCTGCTGTTTACATCCCCCAAGACCCCAGGGCACTTAGTGTCTAATGATGAGTCTGCCTCAGTGGACAGATTACAACATGGCCTTTGTTTATGCTTGTTGTTCTTGCTGTCATTGTCATGTCATAGAGATAGGTCTTATTCTTTTCTTAACTTTTTCTTCCACACAGATAAAAAATAAAAAAAACAGGATGAGGAAACTGGGAGAGCTTAAGCAGGCGTCACTTTACCAGCTGCTGCTGCTGCTGTGATTAACACATAGTTGATTAAGTTACTATAACTCTTCCATCTGAGTGGAGGAACTGGGTCATTGTTCATTTCTCCCTTCTGTCTTCTATGTGTGAGCAAGACGAGGCTGCAGAGGCGCACTGGGGCTACGTTCCTCATGCTGCCGTCAGTCATGTGTTGGCGGAAACTCTCTTCTGTATACAGACAGAGATGGTCAGACAGTGAGGTCAAAGGTCAAGAGAGAAATCAAGCAATGTCAGGTTCGTTTAAGAAAACAAGCATGGCTGCAGAAATATGAGGGATGTTTATTCTAAAAAAGTCATTTAGTCAAGGTGCAGGGTCTCAATACTAACACAATGCTAACCCACCTAACGCTGGTTGGACTGAACTAGTTTATCCTACAATAATTTGTAATATTTCGTCATTCCAGGTTTTTGGAAATGTTGCAGAAAAACACAGACTTATCAGTATCAGTTTTTCCTATTGATACTGCCAAAATGTTGATCTTAGTTTCTGTTTTAATTTAGCCTAGAAGTTCTTGGTTATATTCTGATTGCACACAATGAAACAATGACTTAAAACTTAATCGGCTCTTGGTGTGAACTTGGAGGTGACAGAGTTCATTAAAAGCACATGTGGCTGATATGTAAATACTTGCTGTATAGGCTCCTGTATACATTGTTGCCCATAAAGTTGGAATATATATATGTATAATTACCTCCTCTAATGAAATGACTGTGACAATGTGATTTATTCTTGATAGATGGTGTGTATATCTTCTGAAAACTGTATTGATCAATCTCTTCCAAACATATCACTGTGGAAATTAAACCACATTTAGTCTTTATAATAGGAATAAAAAGAGGAAGTTGTACCAACTTTATGGGCAACCGTGTACATTAAATGCTTTTAATAGCAAAATAAACGTGAGAAAAGTGCAGAGACATCTTGAGGTGTTGTATAATTGCGTCCGTGTGGTAGGACAAACAGTGGAACAAGCTCCATAGTTGTAGTAGTAGTAGTGCATCAAAATCTCTGCCTTTATAAGATGAGAAAAGTGAACAGCAAATGGATAATTACTGGAATACTGCAGTAGTAGAAGAGGAAGAAGAACCAGAACTAGAGGAAGAGAAAATATTCAGCTTACCAGTGTTTAATACTGACTGAATGTTGTATATTGGCTGAAACCTTAAACTTTCTTGTGAGTTTTTTTCCTCCCCAACAGGTTTCCAGCTTCAGTTCTGCATGTGTCTCATAATCACTGCAGCTCTTGTTGCAGTGCAAGACGCTGACTCTGTGCTACTGTCAGCAAAAACACTGGATCCTATTATGCTGTAGATATAAATTATCCCCATATCAATGCACAGCCTCTAGAAAAACAAATAATATGTGTGAGTGAGGGTTTGTGAAAAAAAACAAAAAACAAAACAACTGCTTTCATTTTTGGATTTGGCAACATTTCCTGCAAGCTACAGAACCTATAGATGCTGTAACACATCCCAGAGGAGCGAGCTTCATACAGAGATGAATAAAGTCTAAAGAAAAATCTCAACCATGGAATGACTTATATAAATATATTTAACATAATTGGAGGTTTATTCAATAAAAATGCCAATTATGATACAGTAGATGTTTTTTTTTAAGTGATAGGAACATTGAGCTCATCTCTTTCTTTCTTTTTAGAAATAGCTTAATTGCAAACCATAGATGCAGATCTATAAAGGATATCTGTGCATTATTTGTTAAAAATCAAGAGCAAGAGACATGTTTTGGTGACAGGTGGTCATGTGGAAAGAGGAAAGAGACAGCAGGATAAATGAACCAAGATGAAGGTGCAGTAATCTCAGCTATTTGGTGTCATCTAGTGGTCGTTACGCAAAAACACATCAGCAGCCTCGGTGCGGCGCTGCCTCTATGTGCCCCATGGCTCTGCTGGTGTGGAATCAGGTAATTTGGCAGCTAATTAATTGCTTTGATTAGTGGTAATTGAAGGGCCGTTAAAGCATGAGTTTACTCTGTATCACGGGAAAACAAATTAACAGAAGGTGACAATTAGGCCTATAGTCTTTTGTCTGCTGTTTATTAATTCATGAAACTTCAACAGTGTCAACGGCCACATTAGACTGATTTGTTATTACTTGACTGAATGAGTTTCTGTGTGTGAGGGTTTGCTTGACTAACTCAGTTGATGAATAAGTGAGTGAATGAATGAATGACTGAATGAATGTGCATCAGAGTGAACCAGCTTATGGGGTTTATATGTGACCTCTCGACTCGTGTCAGAGGTGGGTAAACGTGGCAAACGGAGCTTGTGAGACTAAGATTGTGTGAGTAAGCACTGTGCACAACACTGCAGGACACCAGTCCCTCTCCGAGCAAAGATAATAGGTGTGTTTGTGTCTCTGGCGGTGCTTATATGCGTCACATGCTTTCTCTCTCCATGCCCAGTCTGGGTGCCAAGAGAGGGGCTTAAACCTGCGTCTGGAGATGGAAGCTGTGGAGATCCCAGGGAGCGGATGCTTGGCACCGTGAAATAGGATTTGGGAAGGACCAAAGCAATGAAGCGGGAGGGAGAAGAGCAACTGCCAAGTCCTCTCTACGGATTTGGTGCCCCCCTCCTCACCCCTTAAACATATTCAGCTTGTGCACACACATACACACACACACACACACACACACAGACAAACACACATGTGCAGATATGAGGGAGAGAAAGAGAAAGGGGTGGGTGAGGAGTGGAGGGGGAGTTTGCGAACGGAGAAGGAGAGAAAAGAAAAGCAGAGAGGGGAGTATAATAAGAAGAACAGTGTTTGGAGCAATAACATAGTTCAGTCAGAGAGACAGTGACCTGAACATGTGTTCCTCACTGTACCCAACTCAAACAACTCACTAATCCTGCCATGGCTTTTCCAGGTGCCTCCTGCCTGAGTATGTGTGTGTGTATATGTGTGTGTGTGTGTGTGTGTATATGCCTCTATGTAGACTATGGCATGTCTGCTGCTGCTCATATGTGCTTGGTTTTCCTGGAGCCTCACTGTGTGTAGATCATCTTCTATAAGTGACAGATAGAGGTTGACAAGAAGCAGACAGAGGCAGGGGAGAGGGGAGAGAGGAGGGGGGGGGGGGGGGGAGGGGGGAAATACAGAGGGCGGGGCAACTCGCACGGCTGTCAAAGGGGGTGATTGATTTTTCCGCCCCCCTGTTATCAAGACCAGCAGCCGCAAGGAGCCCTAATACTCCCAGTCTGACTCTCCCTCTCCCTTTCTCTCCCTCTCTCTCCCTCTCTGTCTCTCTCACACACAATCTGCAGCTCAACATGCAGAAAATAGACCTATCAAGTATCATCTGCCTCTCTCTCTCTCTCTCTCTCTCTTTCTCTCTCTGTCTCTCCATCACGTGGTCATAACAAATATCTAATCAGCATAGTTGGCTGTGCGCGCACGGAGCAGGGAGAGGAGAAGAAATGGAAAACATAGCTGCCTCCATGTGCCTGTAGCTGACAAGAAAGAAAGAAAGAAAGAAAGAAAGAAAGAAAGAAAGAAAGAAAGAAAGAAAGAAAGAAAGAAAGACAAAATCAGCCACGAACCCCAGAGCGCTGAAATCATTGAGATGATGCAGAGGAGCAAGTTTAAATGTGTTTAATTGGAGACTTCTGGGCCCTTTCTTCTGTCTCATCTCACATCTCTGTGTTTGTCTCAGACTGTGCTGTAGTTAGGGAAGCATCCAGCATCCAGCATCCAGCATCCAGCATCCAAAGCTGACGATGCTCTGGCTGTGACCTTTCCACACGCTGTGGTAAAATAAACGCTCAGAGGGAGTGGGGTTGACAAAAGTTTCAAGGGAAGGAAAAAAGAGGAGCCCCTGCATGGCTCTCCTCTCTCCTCCTCACACTTCTTCTTTCTCTTTCAGCCTCCACCTCTCTTTCCTGCCTCTTGTTCCATGCCCTCTCCTACCCCCCTCTTGAATGATTTCTAATTCTTTTTTTCCCCCAATTTTCTACAAAGGGCTTGTGTAATTTTGCCATTACTCATATTATTGCTGGTGGCTGCAAACTGAGTCTTGGCGCCATTCCTCAGGTGTAATTGGAAACTGCAGGTGTGAGGGGGCACATTAGCATACACAAGCCTTGCACAGCATACTGCTCCAGCACTAATGGCAGCATGAAAAATACATCTATCATGCTAATGCAGAAGAGACGGATGTGTACTGTAGTTACACCACTGAGACCACTCATAAAAATGTGATATCCTGTGGTGTTAGTGAGCTTGTGCACTCTTGCCAGAGTGAGTCTGTGTATATTTGTGTGTGTACCTGACACACAGGAAAGAGGGAGGACAGCGCGACAAAGTAACACTGAGCATCTGATACAGGCTGTTATTATGAGTAAGAATGCACATGTAAATACAAATATCCGTGAAACACATTTACCTTACCCAGAACACATATTTACTGGATTTCTACAGGTCAATTACGTGCCATAATATATAGATTATCAAATATACAGTCATCTTGTTGCCCAATGCCCACTCCATTTAAGGCATGTTTTGTAGATTAAATCTGGAAATGCAGGTGCAATGAACAGTTGCAGGTTTCAAAAAAGAAACACAAAAGCAGGAACCAATAAAAAGGAACAGAACAAACAGGACTGAATAATAATTTCAGTATTCTAGGAGGGAAAAAATGCAATCAAAAAGAGATTTGTGGAGATAAAATGATTCAAAGTCACTGGAAATCGTTCTTAATGTGACGCTCAAAGTGTTTGGATGACATAATTATAACGGCCAGATTAAAACTCTTGCAGCTGTGGAGTGGATCTAAAATTCAGAATCACGAATGTCAGGAAAAATGCCAGCAGTCTTATCTTCTGCAGATGTTTACAATACGAAGGTAAGTCCACACAGCTGCTCGTTTATTATAAATGGGCGTTTTGACCATCTTTACCTCAGACTGCTGCTTTCATCAGCCATGTTTACTTTTGAGATCAGATTCAAAAGCTACATTGAAAAAAAATGTCACAGCAACAGCAGCAGACAAAAGGTGATTTGAAAATTCAGAAGCATTTTAACATGATAATACATTATCACATTTTATGTCGTTTTTTTTTTTTCACCACAAGCAGAAAAATAAATAATGTTCTCACACATTTTTGGATCATTATACAGTGAGCAGATAATTTCTGCGTTTCCACATGGACGATAATACAGTCAGGCGTCTCTGAGTTTTCATTTCTTTGGATATTATGTGCTGAGAAATGATGATGGCTCTGCGTCTTTGTGACAAGTGCAAACACATACCTAGTATATTTTTGATATTAATTAGGTCTACTGCTGGCATCAGGTCGCCATCATGACTCTCCTCTCTGTGTTTACTGTGATGTGCTCACGGAGAAATCAAAAAAAAAAAAAAAGATTTGAGAAAACTTTATCATGATTAATCCACCCAAAGAATGACAGGAGTGCAAGGCATAAAAGAACAGCGGGGATATCAAATGCTCAAGTATTGTAATACCATTTAAATTGTCAGAAGTAATCACAGGATATTTTGTATATCTGGATATAAAGAATGTCACTATGGCACACTTTGCAAAAAAGAAAAAAGAGGGAAAAAAAGAGTCATTTAAACCAGAGCGACCAATTTCTTCCTAGGAGGTGAAATAATAACCCCATTTAGACCCCCCACTGAGTGTGCATAGGGTGTGTGCCCCTTCAACTTGCTAACCATGTTAGCAAGTTGAAGGGGCACACACAAGTCTGTATGTGTTATTACCATACACACACACACACACACACTTGCAGGGTCTTTCTTTGTCCTGTCTACAGTCTGCAGTTTTCCTGTCTATAGAACAGAGCTGAAACAGCTTGTTAAACAATGACAACCACTGACTCCCCGACCCCCCGCCGCGCGCATCTCTCTGCAGTTACAGGACTTCACTTCTTCAAGCGAAGCAGCAGACATCGCTCACTCCACTGCTTCACAGTGACAGACTCTAACGTGCATGTGCTGCTGCTCATATACAGAGGGATAAATAAACACAGGTCAGAGGCTTAAACAGGTCATTAATGAAGAGAAGCAGAAATGTGTCTAATAAATGGTCTGACCTCCCTCTGCACCCTTGTAAATGTGAACCTGAAACAAATCATGCCCTTTCCCACCTTCTCTAATTAAAAAAAAGAAAGAAAAAAAGAAATTACATGTAAACACCTGTCTGCTGCAAGTCACCAGAAAATAATAAAACCAGATTGCACAGTTTGCCTAATAATCAAAGTAGCATTGAGCCGACTAAAGGTTTTAATTTTTCACTGGAGCGCATACCTCTGCCAAGGCCAAACAATACAAAGATGTTAAAAAATACAAAATAAAAAATAAAATAATGCCTGACCTCGCAACGTTAATAAAAGTGATGAAAGAATCCTGGATCGGCCTCTTTAACCGGAGCAGCACCAACATTTACTGACCCTTCAACATTTTGACCTGCTGATAAATAGACAAATAGGACACAGGTACAAATATCTTTTCACAATCTTAATATAATATAAATGTGTCAGCAGCTCTGTTGCATATTAGTAGTGAATATATTCAGTGGACGTGGCCGCAGCTTTAAGTGGAGTATCTATCTGCTCTGTGTTTACGTTCATTAGAGCTGCAAACACCACAAAATAGTGTCAAACGGTTTAATATTTGTTTTCTTCACAGATGTGTGTATGTGCTAAGTAAGTGTTAAATGTCTGTGTGTGTGTGTGTGTGTGTGTGTGTGTGTGTGTACGTGTTTTCTTTGCAGGAGGTCAGGATACTCGTGTGCTGACTGACTGTGAAGGATTATTATGGGATTAGGGGTGTCTCGGTTACCACTGTGAGATGATAATCACAGTGGCTGTCCTCTGATCTCTACAGGGATAGGAGCGTCAATCAAACCGGAGACACTCAGAGATCAGGGGGGAAAACGCTGCTGCGACCATGAACACGTGTGCGATGTTTTTCTCCATCACTGGGCATCACATGTGAGTGTGGATGGTTTTTTTTCTGTTGGTTTTTTTTTCTTCTTTTTCTGTGAATTTGATTTATGGTAAAAAGAAAAAGGAGTGTTATTGTTTTTTTTGTTTTGTTGTGCCAGCCAATGAGTGAATTTATGTTTTATGGAAATAAAATATGGCCCTCGCCTCCCTCCCTCCCTCCCTGCCTCCCTGCCTCCAGATGGTCCCTGTGGAGAGCGGGTGATTATCTGGCCCATCTCAGTCAGGCAACCTGAGAGTGTTGATGTTGGGTGGGCAGTGTGGTGCCACGCCAAGCCTCCTGTCCCCAGGAGCCTGAACACGATCCCCTTTACCTGCCCCCTGTCTCTGGTCCTCTTCCTCCCTCCTCCACTCCACCAGCGGCTAGACTTACTGCAACTCCCCCCTTCCTCCCCTTTCCTCCTCCTCCTCCTCCTCCTCCTCCTCCTCCTCCTCCCCCTCCTGTCTCCGCCCTGGGATAGACTTTCTTCCACCTGACAAGGCTTGGCCTGGATCACTGGAATACCTGGACAGGTAAGTCTACTGAGGAAGGTGTCAAGTGCATGTATGTCAGTATGTGAAGAGAGGGAGAGAAAAGGAGAGAGGGAAAAGGAGGAGAGGAATAAAGACAGGGTAGTTTGTAATGGTTAGCAGCCTATCAGGAGCAAAACAGCGAGAAGGCACATGGTGGTTGTTGGGAACTTGGCACGGCGCTCTGCCTCAAAGTCTTCTTTAGTGATGCCATGAATAAATAACCAGGGGTCAGCAGCTCTGTTAATAAAGTCTTCCTCGTTTTGATTTTCAATCTTCTCTCCCTCCTTTCTTTCTCTCCCCCTCGCTCTCCTCATCATTCTCGCCGCGCCTGCTAATTAGGCCAGGTCTTCGGTTTCCCTGCCATGTGTGATATGAGTTTATCAGAGCTGCCTGTCAGACTGCAGGGGTCAGAGAACAGTGCAGCGGCCGTAAAGAGAGGAGAGCGAGCGGAGCGGAGCTACAAGAGATCCTGGCTGAAACATTTCGATTTTTCAGCCTCAGGGACGCCGCGAAATGTTCCAAAGAAGACGGGGAATTTATCACAGGGCCCACCAAATGATATTACAGCCACTGTATGTATTTAATTGTTTCATTATTACCTCTACTTGCAGTCAAAGAAGCACCACTAGACCTACAATTTCATTCACAGCTCACCTGAATAAAGCTAAAGGTCATTTCATGCTTGCTTGATGTGATACTTAATAAAAACACTTCCACAGGTTTTCAAAGAAAGGTGCTCTGCTGAGCACTTTTTGTGTTTGAGGACTAAAGGAAGGGAGCTCCCTGTGAACTCAAAAGTTCATTGTGTTGAGGCTCTTGACTGAGTTTTTATATTTTTTTCCACCATCATTTCTCTTTGACGCACTGTGTGTTGAAATCTCACAGCCAATAAATTGTCATGGTTTCATCTTTTCCAATAGAATTTTTTCTCATATTGTCAAAAAACTAGATAAAGACTACATTTCGATTATCACTTGAACTTCCTGTTTTAATTAATTGGTTTTATTCTCTGATTGCATAGATTTTTGTGTGAATGGATAAAAGTGAAAGCAAGGCCTTTCTAAACAGATTCAAATAGTGGACCAACTATATATATTTTTTCCATGGAACATATTTTATATTTCTTATTCAAATGTTTTATGTGTCACTGAGTTTGTGGTGTTGTATTCACTGATACCGCAACGTGTGCTGAGCAGCTCTCCAAATCTATGTAAGAATAACACAATGTCTTAGAGGATCAAATTTAAATGCATGGTCTCTTTAGAAACGACGCTGCGTATACAGAACTGCATTGAACTGATGATTTAATAAAAATCTGAGTTAGTTATTCATAATGTTAGATTTGCTATAACTGTGTTCCTTTGTGTACAAGGACAGAAACAAATAAGTGCCCTCGAGCTCTGAACATCTTTCACCTACAACAGATTTCAGCTGCGTTTTGAATGAACAAAGAACTTCTTTCCTCTGAAGCCTTTTTCTTTTTGTGTGGGATAAAACGGACGATTTTGCAGTTTGGGTACAAGACAAATATACTACATAGGTTAAATAGTGTTCATACAGTATGTAATAAAATTACTGCCATATAATTTCAATTAGAACTGGACTATAGCTTTATGGCATTTGGTATGATATCATGATTGGTTATCAAAGGTTTTTTTGTTGTTGTTCAGTCTCATTTCGAATCACCTTCAATTGGTAAAAATGTCTATATATCAACTTGACATCTCTGCCTTTATTTTCAGATTTTCTGTCCTGCAGCAGATCCCTGGGACACACTGCAGTGCATTCAAAAGAGGGCAGTGTAACCACACATGCAGGGTTTGCTTGAGGATTTCCTAATTTCTCTCTCTATCTCTGACACTTCTGCATCTTTACAAACCAGACCACAGCGACACAAACTTTTTTTGGGGTATTTTGCTCCAAATGTACAAAAAATCTATTTTTTTATCAGAGCCAAAATTGTCGAAGGGAAGAAAAAAAAAAAAAGGAGGTATGACTAATACAATTTCAACAGACATTTCAACAGTCAGATTGAAAAACCCAGTGGTCAAGCTGTGCGGAAAAAGCTGCACCTGGTAATTGCTGCAACACCCACTGACCCCTGTGCAACGTGCATCGGCATACCCCTCGACTACATGTGAGAAAATTGCTTCATAGTTAGTGCATTATTGTTTCAGTGATCGCAGAGAGGTTGCTTTTCCTGGCCCTGGGTGGCATCATTAACTCAGTCTGGAGTAACGCGTTTAAATCAGATGGCATTGTCACAGGTGTAACTACTGCTGTTCATGCATGTGATTAATGTCCCATTTTTTGATTAATTTCCTACGTTGGCTGAGAAGCCCTCGCATTTGTGATTAATGAACCCGCAGCCTAATATAATGTAATAGTGGTTGGACCATATTTTGCACATGTGTGTGTGTGTGTGTGTGTGTGTGTGTGTATGCGCGCTGTATGTTTTCTCTCTTTATGTCTGCTACCAGTCTGCAGCATCCTTCAATTCAAATCCCAGTTGAGCCAGTACGTGGTCAGAGCCAGAGCGAGGTCAGACTAGACCGACTCGTCTCGTCGCGCCATGAGATGTCACGATGGAGCGGATTTCTTAAAAGTGAAAACAAACAAAGACAAGAAAGGAAGACAGGAACTGGCACAGTCTTGGAATATAAAGTTAGTGGGAGGCTGATACGTTAATCCACACACACACTGACGCAGCTCTGGTCTCTTGGGTCTGAGCTTCTATCTCCGCCCGAGGGCTGGAAAGGGTGTGACCGTAAGATGCTGCAAACCAGAGCCTCACACTCCTCCACTGTTCACAGAAGTGAAGTGAAGGGGGAGCAGATGAGGAGCGGGGTAAAGTGTAGAGCTTGGTTATACTCACTGTTGACCTTGTGATGTCTAAGTCAATACTCTCTCCCTTTCTTTCTTTCCTCTCAGGCTTCTCCTCTCCTCTCCTCGCCCCACCTTCCCCATATCCCCGGTGGTGACAGAGACAGAGGACACAGAGGGTCTGTAATTAGCTGGTTGACCCCAAAGGGTTGGGTTGTGTGACCCCGGCAGCCGTGAAGCGTAGCTCCACACAGCCTGATCAGATGAGTAGTTCTGAGGGGATCAGTGGTTGAAAGACAGCCGCCTCCGCACCTCCAGCCAACCTGCAGTCACATTAGCCAGCGCGGGGCCGAGGCGGGGGCACAGTTACAGGACAGGAGCCCCCGCAGCTGCCGGGGCCCAAAACAGAGTCACTCATAAACACCTGTCTGGGGTAGAGTACAAACATACAGACACATGCTTTTCAACATCCGCAGACAAGACAGACACCGATGCGGCTGCAAAAACACACTACCTGCCACCACTCAAGGAAAGGAAAGGAAAGGAAAAGAAAAAGGAGAAGGAGGGGAGTAGAGGGGGCTGAGGAGGGGTAACCTGACCCAGGTAGGGGAAGGATAGGGGAGGGAGGTGGATGGGATGGGAGACGAGGGAGGAGCAGCGCTGGCCCTTGGTCAAGTGCCTTGTATTCCACAAACAGATCGCATCCAGTTACACTCTACCTGAGAAGCTGAGCCTGAGGAGAGGATTCAAAGAAAAGCAATGTGGACCTCCCTCCCTTTGGTGCACGTTCTCGGGGCTAATGGAGATTTCACTCTTAGAAAAATACACTCTGATTTCTGTCTGAGCATGTATCCAGAGGGATTTAGTGAAAACCCAAGGTCAGTTCATGTGTAATTGTGTGTTTTTTTTTCCCCTTTTTCTTCTTCCTCCAGCAGCAGAAATATTAAAAGCTTCACACTCTCCCGCCACTGAGGTACTTATACGAACAGGTCGATAATTGATAAATGTGGCTCAGCTGTCTTTGCTGCCTTCACAACTCACTACACTAATTAAAAGCAGTGAGACGGGAGAAAGGGAGAGAGTGTCATCAAGGACACGCTGGGAGATGTTCACCTGAGACGCCGCAGTCACTCACGCTCCGGGCACATCACTATGACCTGATCGCCGGCGCTGTTTGAAGCTGTGACAGGGAGAAAGAGAGACAAAAGTGTCTGGATCTGAAACTGTTGCCCTTGGGGGGAATAAAGAGATAGAGAGAGGAAATAGAGAGGGTTGAGAGAGCACATGAAAAGAGAGAGCGAGGAGGAGATGGGGAGGCGAAGGGGTGAGGAAAATGTTTTTTGGTAGCTGTGTGGAGGAAAAGAAGCAAAAGAGAGAGAGAGAGTGTCCTCTACCTCGTCTGAGTGAAAGTTGAGGCCTCCTCTTTCTTTAGGACACTTATTATTTAGTCTCACTTTCCATTGCTCAGCGCTCATTCATTTCTACCTCTTTACCTCTCTCAAGTCATCATGTTTACACAAGCTGTTACTGCCATTTCCCTGTTGTCTAACCCTCTGCTGTTTTTCCTCCTTTCCCCTCTTTCTTTGTCTTTTTCCTGCTGGTTGGAAATCTGCAAGGCTTGCTCATCGGCGCCAGCCTCTGTTAATCCCCTCCCAAAGCACCTTAGCAACGCTAGGAATTTAGAGATGCTAAAAAAAAACCACACGACGACAACGACAACAACTGTTCTTAACACTGGGCTCGTATTGGCAAGTGTGGCCACATCTTGAGATGTGTGTGTGTGTTTTCCATAAGTAGTTCAGAACAATCTGGAAGGGTGTGATAACCAAGGATCTCTCAAGAGTGTGTGTGTATGTGTGTGTGTGTGCATATGTGTGTGTCTGAATAAGTGTGCACAGAGTGGGAGTGTATGTTTATGTGATATAGTTCCTATAACACCAGCAACCTGGTAATCACTGCATGTAGTCACCTGAGATGCTCATTATCTAGTCTCTGTACACGTTCTCTGTCTGTGTCTGCTCACCGAGTCTGCACCTCAGCGTGCACACACACACATACACACACACACACACAGATGCTGGACTTGAGTCTCACAAGTGTTCCTCTTTGTGCGTTCGGCTACACACACACACACACACACACACACCTGAACCAGTCGATGACAGACCGTCGGGCTAAGTGAGTGAACAAAATTTAAATTATCACAGAAAACGGTGAAACAATTTATGTCATGAAAAAAAAATCAATAAAAGCAAGGTTACATCACTCATAGCAATTATGCTGTCAGTTATTTTCCATTTGTTGGCTTTGCAGTTTTCAAACATCAACACAGATTACCCCCCTCTCTCCCCCCTCCACGTCTCCTTCTCCACCCAAAATCAATTACTTAGGGGCAATGGTAAAATAATTGAGGGCACATTTAGGCCTTGAAATTAATACATAGTTTAAATGTTCAAACTTTTCTCTAACTTCTGACTTTGAAGTATTAATTCACCTCTTAAATTGAATGTGGAAAAAAAAGATTGAAAGGACAAATGTTTTATTCTCGGGCAGCAATAAGATGCAGAAGTTTATTTAATATGTAGGTTTTTTTTTTCCAGCAAAAGCTGTTTAAGACAACAGACAGACAGAGTAGAATGTAATTGTTGAGTGCATAACAAGGTGACATTTAATCCATCAAGAAAACCGCACTAATAGTTTTACTTAAAAAAAAAAAAAAAAAGGAAACTAGAAATATACATGACATATACACCCATGCACATGTAAAAGGGTAATTAGACCCTAAAAGCATATCCAAAATTATAAATGTTTATTTCATTTCTGATTCTTTTGATGAAAGACAGCCTGATAGAAGTTTGTGCTCAAATGAAAATTCACCTGTTTCCGTCAGTTTCCTTCACCGGCTGAGGCCAACTGTGTCCAATCGTGATCTGGTCCTGGTGCCAGATCTGTGAACATGTCCTACTGGGCCGGTCATACAGCACATTAAACACACTCAAAGCTGTAGAAATATTCATTACAGGCATTTCGACGGATTTTACAAATCTGAAAATGCAGCGGGTTCGTGGAAAACATGCCAAGTGAGGGGCTAAGAGTATTAAGACACTGAAGCTGGCTCCAGCGGAACAGCATGGAGAAGGAGAGCTGCTGCAGACACTGCTGTTTTTTTGTTCTGTGTTTGTATTTGTTCGTTGTTTCGAGATGGGTGAAATATAGAGCCGGTGCTGCTTTCAGTGACACTTGGTCTTACGGTAAACCAGCTATGGAGGGGGGGAAAAAAATCCACATGCTCTGAAATCTGACACTGTACTTGGATACAAAACACTGTGCAATAATAATAATAATAATAATAACAATAATGATAATAATAACAATAATTCAGGGGGTTAGCGGAGGAAGCATCACAGGGGGAAAGAGTGAGTGAAAGAAATTTGGGGCTCTGACTGTTGCTGACATTTTTCCAAAAGGTCTTTTTTTTCCCACAGCAGCACCTATCTGGTCATGCTCGTCGTCGTCGTAATGATGGCCTGCCAGCTGCGGAGACGAGGCGCTATCTGTAAATCACAGCCCCCCCACCACACTGATCCATGTCCGCTGGTGAACACTTTACTGGAAGAGATAGACAGACAGACAGACAGAGAGAGAGGAGGAGAGAGAAGGGGGGGGGGGGTTGGACAAAGAGAGGATGTTGATTTGTGAGGATATCAAATGTCAAAAAGTCAATAAATGAAGAGCTAGCAGAGCAGAATATACAGAACCTATTTAAGACATATAGATACTGTGAACATACACTCGGCTAAATGCTTAATAGTAGCCAGAATGTGATCAATTCAATTACAAATTAATCAAATTAATCCCACACCTTAAACAGTGTGATGACCGACAACAATCTAATGGCCGTGGAAACAAATTGAGTATGGGTTATAATCATTAAGAACAATTTATCTGTGCTGCTCGGACATATTGCCGTGACATACGCATCCTTCACTTGTTCCAATCTGACCTATCTAAACGACCCGGTTTTGTTGATCACTTGACCCCGTGGGGTTCAAAGGTCAAACCGGTTCAAACGGCTATCAGCGTGCTGCAGGTTGCAGCAGTGCACCATAAAACTGCTGTTTCTTATCTGCACCCTTTGACCCCTCATTAACCCCATCGCCGCTGTTCTCAGAGTTATCACCTGCCACAGAGGAGCAGAAATCCTTTACAGCATCTGGTGGGTTTGAACATGTGTGAGGCGGTGATAGAGAGACGCTGCAGGTGTGTTGTGCAGCACCCTTCGATTGAACAAACGGTGCATCCCATTCACCACGGAAGTCGGAGCTGGGAAATAAGGGTCACATCTGAAATGACCACCAAGGCCCACTCACTTTTTTGGGACAAGCGCTGTTGTTACGCATTGTTAGCCAATACCAGCCGATAACAACAACATGCTACGTGATCGTTTGTGCGTGAAAGCCACATGACAGCGCCTCTTCAGGTAGAAGTCACACAACACTGTCTGTCAGTATGACTAATTTAATGGCACAAAAACAAGACTAAGTGGCCAATAAACAGTGTAACAAACAGCTGCTATTCACTGTTGATACACGGAGCAGCCATCTTGGATTGTGAGCTCAGGGTTACTGAAGTTTGTTTGATTTTCTGAGTTGGAATTTGTTTCTGATGATGTAGCCGAACTGGAAAATGAAAATCGGACGTTATTACAGAACGCACAAAAAGAATAAAAGCCAAAAGCTGTATTTTGACACAGCAGTGCTTTGAGCATAATGCTAATGTCACTGTGCTAAAATGTGCACAGTGACAACGTTAACATGTTATAATAATAAAAAATTGTATTTATACACTTTTAGAAGTGCTCAAAGATGTTATCACTACATATAGGAAGCATGTTTACAACTTACAAATTTTCATGTTCTCATGGTGAGAATTGAGCACGACCCTTGGCTGATGTGAGGCATCAATATTTTTTTAAACATTTTTATTATTAAGAGCCAAGTCAGATACGTGTATAGGGCATTTAAGAAAAATCCCATTATGACTTTGGATACTGATGTTAGAAAACTTGTAATGATAGCAGTGAAGATATTACAATTTAGTTTGGAGTGAAAATATGTTGTGTAGGCTACCACATTTCATGGGAATCAACCTCATTGTTGCTGAGATATTTAATTACAAAAACAACAAATGGCAACCTTGTGGTTTCCATTGCGAGTCAGGGGATACAATCACATACGTAAGGGATGCATCATCTGAGAAGTATGAACGTATATAATGTATAAAACGTTATGTATAAAAGAGATTTCACTGGATAAGTAAGTCGTCTTCATTAGGACTGGTATTCTGGGGATGATGATGAATTTCTGTATTAAACATGACAGTGATTCAGTATTCACTATTCCACGACAAAAGTGGTCTGAGTTTAAAGTTTGGTCTGTGACATTGCAACACAGCTAACATGGCTAAAAACGAAGAAGAAAGAAAGAAAGAAAGAAAGAAAGAAAGAAAGAAAGAAAGAAAGAAAGAAAGAAAGAAAGAAAGAAAGAAAGAAAGAAAAGAGACAGCGGTTCAAACCACAGCAGCTCAACTTTCACCCCTGAGCACCACAACACGCTTTCAAGTGTGTTGCACATTTAGTGTAGTTAGATATGATCAATCGTGCTCTCAGTGCTTGAATGAGAGGAACTCTCTTCACTGGTTTTGTTTATTATTTAAATTAAGTGACAAACAAAAAGCCAATTCTCACATTTTCGTTAACATTTTGTTCTTAATTCCACCTTCTGCTCTCCGGCACCTGTGCTGTCAAACAAGCCTTAGTTTGTTTGTCTCCGCTGACTCCATGAAAGAAACTCTTTGTGGAAGCACTCAAAATGTCAAAAGAGGAGAAAAAAAAACTAGCAGTGAATACTTCTAGTTTTAAAGATCCTTGCTTTGAGTACAAACAGGAGGGACTGTGGAGGATACTTAAAACATATCATGTGATCCCTCCTTGTTCTGTTTGCCTCAGATGTTTGGGACAAAGTGTTTGTCTGATCTATAACAAAAAACTGAAAAAAAGGCAAAAAAAAATGTGGCTAAATTATCAAGGCTTGCGTCTGCGTCTTTGTCTGTCATCTCAGACAAATTAATTCCCGCTGGATCTCATGTTCATGTGTCTGTTCCTGGCACATATTGTAGATTTATGCCCAGTTACATCAGAGCGGTGAGAGCTTTCTCCACACCGGCCTCTCTCTCTAAACTAGTGCAGCTCATTCTCATGCGATCCATTGCACCTCCATTATGATACTATGGTGGGAATCGCTGCAGGCATGCTGATTACTCACTCGCTGGATCCGTCCCATTTCTAAAGGAAAACAGCAGTTTATTACAACTTATTACATCTATTACAAGTCATTTATGAGATCTCAGAACGGTTTTGGTTTCACTAAAGCAACAGGAGGGTGGTGAGAAAGACGACTGGTCGAACAGTGCAACATTTAACCCACTCAAACGCTTCACTCGTGACTATGCAGAACCAGACAGAGTTTTAATGGAGAGTTTGAGTGGATATTTTTCAATCCCCTCTTTTGTTTTCTCTTCCAAATAAGTTTGGCCAACTTGTCTGGTTGTCTGGCTGCAGCTGCTTCTGCTTCTGGACCTACGGTGTTTTTGGCGACGGTGCCGTGTTGTGAAATCTCAGAGGATACTTTGGTGAATACAGTGTTGGAACTATAACGGACGGAGCTGTAAAGGAAAAGAAAAATTCAAGTTGCTATATACCCTGGGCTCCAAGGCAGTGGCACACCTGCTGAGCTGAAGTAGTGTATACAAAAGAGCTTGGAAAAGTGGAATATGAATTGAAGGATATGGTGATGAATAATTAACCTCTTAGCCAGTCACATTACTGGCTTCCTAACACTGACACCACAGTATTTAAACGATGGGGCATGGGAGTAACACTGAGGGCAGCAGAGATAATGACAGAGCAGAGATGCAGATGCAAGACCTGAGGCTGGTTGTGCAAAACAGAACAAAAAATAAAATAAAACTCTGCAGAATAAAATCATATGCAGATGGTGACTCTGTAGGTGATAGTTTACATGACACCTATGATTCATACTTTTGCAGACATAATTCTGCAGCACATCACATAAAATTAAAAATGTATTATAACAATAAAACATGAAACACCAGTTTTATCAGAGGGGCTTCAAAGGGAGGCCGTGACGCACAGGATTAAATGCGGCAGGCAGGCATCGTCTTCTGCGTGAACAGGCAGAACACTGAGTTATAGCTCGACAGCGTGTACATGTAGAGGTGAGTGGGGGTTACTCTGGAGCAGCCGCCTGGTATTTCCGCTAAGATTTTAATCAAGGTGAACATGGTGGTGGATCATTATGCGTGATGACACTTCTCAAACTGGAGGCTGCAGGTTTATCGCACATGATAAATAATGAACGATGTGTCCTTCTTCCTTCAGAGAGCCGGAGAACTAGAATTAACTGAACAAGATTTCCACTGAACAGCACTAGATTGATGCCCTGCATGGCATTTCTGCTACACACTGATCAAATGTGCATGTGATACTCTAATGTAAATGCATCTATTAGATACAGGGTGTGTATCTGAATTATCGCAGCATTGTATTTCCACTGTAGTTTGCCTTCATTAACCAACACACATTTCCAGTTGCACCGCACGGCAAAGGAGCTGAATCTGGTTTGGCCTTTGCTGCAGTGCAATGTGACATCATCCAACAAAGGTGCCGTATTGGCCGAGCACCTTCCTCACTCCACCGATCGTATTTCACCGTCTCGCCACTGCAATAAACAACAACCCCCTCCTCACCACTACCACTGCAGCCCCTGAAGGCAGCCTAATACCTTTCCACTTTCCACTGAAACACCGACAACTTGCTTTGCACAGCTTCATTTGAATGAAACGCCCACTTGTTCGTACCTCTCCTCCCACACCTGTGCCATGTGCCATCGCAACAAAAATACCAAATACCAAAGATGGAAATGGGGAAAAAAATAAATAACACACACAATTGAACTTTTAGTGATGCTACATGTGCTGGATGTGGCGCTGCTATTTAAAGACAGTCCAGGACTCATGTCGTAAGTGTGACTGTGCCTTTATCTCCTATATACAGTACAATGACTTTTTTTTTTAACTTTGTTTAAAGACTGGTAGCAGCCTGTTTTCTCCAATCGAGTCATTTCCATCAGGTCACAGGAGTTTCAGATGAATTAAGTGCACAACTCTGACACTGACCTAAAGTGTTTGACTCATACACTGATGTCCACAACACAGCTCCTTCTAACTGTTTAGATAATCATCTTCTTCTAAGTGTAACCAAAACTTTAAAAGCTACATTTAAAAGATGTCTCGGCCACTTGGGGGCAGTGGAACAGACTGAAAACACTGAGATATTATCACCTTAAAATGTGAGTGGAGGTTTCTGCAAAGTGTTTCTGTTGCTTGAGGGAAACTTTGGGGTCTTTATAGCTGCTGGTCGCTAACTTTCGACACAACAGCTGTAGGGAATTACAGTCCGTTATGGCTTTAACACAACAAGTGACCTTTTATAAATGATATAAATCTCTCTGATTCATTCTTACTGTGAATATGATGACAAGTCCATCTTTAATCACTCTTGTCTGACTAGAAAAGTTGCACAAGAATCATTTTTATATCAGTCACTTGGTGTAAATGTGTTGTGCGCTCCAGACTGAGCAGTTATTAAAACAACAACACTTTTTTTTTTAGCTGCCACAAGCAGATATTTCAGGGAAAGTCATTAAAATATGTTCACTGAGTTTATCTAAATGTACTGGAAACTTTGTGCTGAAGTTACTCAAAAAATATATACATTTGTGTGATCTAAGTAAATTGATTTAGGCTACCTCCAGGCGAGATTATATTTGATTTTCAATGTATAAGGACAATAAAGTGTAACAGATTTTTCAGCAGATTTAACAACCAAGACACAAAGAAATGTAGAAAGTTTAATTCTACAATATTCATACTATATGTGTTGGGTTATTTGAAGAGTCTAGTTTGACTTTATGTCTAAAACAAAAAGGTATTTCTCATATGGACAGTTCTGATCATGATGAAATGCAGAGGGTTAAACGGTTTATCAACTGTAAATTCCTGTGTTTTTAGAGGTCGTTGATAGACTCTGAGGGCCAGTGTTGTGTTATTGTGTTATTGTGTTGTTGTGTTGTGGGACTCTGACTGGACTCATGGCCTTAGTAAATTCCTGGCTGGCCTGATTGGGAGTCTCCTCGTCCTTTCATTCAGTGATGGACAGTGAGGCCACTCAGTATGCTGCTGCCCCCTCCTCCTCCCTCTCCTCCTCCCCCCTAAACTTCCATCTTCTTCAAACTTATTCTTTCCTTTCTCCTCCTTCCTCCACCCCCCCCCCCCCTCCCCTCACCACCAACCTCACAAAAAATCCCCGGTTCCTGTGGAGTGGGCTGGTTTTGTGTGGTCCCCATCAGCACTGTCCCGTTTTTTTTTTTTTTTTTATCACTCCTCTGATGGGTTACCCCCGGTTCTCCCTCGCACCTGCGCCGCTCCCAGGTCTCTACAGGAATGCGCTGGGGCTTGTAATCGCCTTTGTGGGGGCTATTGAGTTGTACGGCTGACTGAAACTTCCCAACCTCACAGCGCGCTGGCCGCTGAATGGGGCTCAGCGTGGGGCGGCTCTCCAAACCACGGCCGTTGCCAAATTCCTACAGTGGCGCTCCACAATCACTCCAACACAGGCCCCGATATACCGCCAGGCAGCAGGGACAGGGGGGTGGTGGTGGTGGTGGTGTGTGTGTGTGTGTGTGTGCGTGTGTGTGTGTGTGTGTGTGTGTGTGTGTGTGTGTGTGTGTGTGTGTGTGTGCGTGTTGGACAGGGAGATGGAAAAGTGTAACTCCAAAACAAGACGGACACTTTTGCGTTTTGTGTCTCCTCTCTGGATGAACATGGCCTGAACAACATAAATTGGCTTTTTTTTTTCTTTTTTTGTGGCTTTATGATAAATTGTCAGAGTGAAACAGTGATTTTTAAAGTGAACAGACTATATCTCACCTCTTGTCAGAAAGTTCCCCCTTGCAGATGCTATCCCAACAACGGAGAAATCTGAAAAATGGAGGAGAAAAAAAAGAAAAAATGAGGGGCTAAAAAAAAAAGACGAGAGCAGAGATTTCGGTGAATGCTGCTGCTGCTGCTGCTGCTGCTGGACAAAGTTTGAAAATAAAGCAATTTCTGCGAACTTTCAGTGCATTTTTGTGCTGCGTTTCGGTGCATTAGGTCTGTGTGCCGGCGTACAGCGTGGTAGCTGTGGGTAGATAGAGCAGCACCGCAGGATTAAGAGGCAGCAAGATTGTTAAACATGTCAACGTGTAATTGCACGATAAGGCCCTTCCGAGGAATTCATTGGCCCAGTTGCTTTCTCTATTCCGCGCTAATCTCGCCCGGCACATTCGCTCTGTGCAATCTGTCTCCATAATCTTCTGTGACAGAGCGGGCGACGCGAGCATGGCTGCTTGGTAATTTTTTTTTAGGAAGGAGGGGAGGAGGAGGAGAGGGGGGGCGCGGAGAAAATATGCAGAGGCGTGATAAAGTGACGCTAATTATCCCCATTTAGGACAGGGAGTGCAAGGGATCGGGGCTTTGCGAGCAGCCGAGTGTGCGCTGGAGCTGATGGCCTCCTAGCACGGAATATATCGGTGGCTACAAGATAAGAGTATAGCACGGTGGAGAGAGATTTATTGGCCGGTCAGCTAAACACAACACACACACACAGATTCAACCCCTCTGTGCGCACATGCACATGCAGACGCACACGCACACTTTAACACCAGCAAAACCCCTCGCAGTGCCACTATAACCCCCCCTGCGTATAGGATACAGTTGCACCCTACACTTACCGCTCCTCCAAACCTCAAGGTGTAATTTATTCGGGTTAAATTTGCCAGAACGCGCCTCTTTTTAGCCTGGCGATGCGCCGTGACGCGCTCCGCCTCTCCGGGCTTTCACTCTTTAATCCGCATCTCTTCACATCAACAGATAAGATGGAAACAGATGCAAAATGCGTGAGGAGGACACCCCCCTACCCCCCTTCCCTCTCTCTCTCTCTACACACACATACACACACTCGTGCCATATACCCTGCATGTGTGTGTCTAGCGCAAAGAGATGTCTCCATAGATGCAGTTTTTGTTTTTTGGGGGGTGCTGGGGGGGCTGGGGGGGAATTTAAACTCATTTTCAGACATTGTTCCTCTGATTTCTTTCAATAGATTAACGCGCAGCCAGACGTTACACGCTTTACTATGAGACCTAACAGGTTTAATTGACATACCATGCAAGTCTTCATCAGTGTGAAATAGGCCCTTTAACTATGTATTTGAGATTAATTGATTTTTTTTCTAAATGCCTAAGTAGGCATAAATTTCCCTCATTTGCATGTGTATGGCTATTAGCCTGTATCTACACATGAGGCGTAAAAAGGCAATAAAAATGTACATGTCAAAAACCAGATGTGGCCTATCAGAAGCCCAAGTCATTTTCATTATTCTAAGAGGATTAATAATCTTAATGACATGGGAATCTGTTCTTAATCTGTTCTTTTTTTTCTTAAACACCCATCTGCTCCACAGTGAAGGTGTGTTTGTCAAAAGTCTTGAGTCATCTTTAAAAAAAAAAAAAAAAAATCAATCATCTACAGCTTTGACATCCTGATGAGTCACCACTGACCCCAGAGGAGACTTGGGAGAGTCACCATAGTGGAAGTGAAGGCTGCTGGGAAGTTTTTTTGTTTTGTTTTTTGACTCCAGCCCGTGTGCAACAGTTTGTCAGGATGGTGTAGTTAATGGTTGCGCTGGTTTCAATATATCTGACGCTCTGTTTTTTGAGCAGAGAGTGAAAATGTTATGTTTGGACAAAATGACGTTCAAATTCTGTCCCCCATTCCTTTACAGTAAATATCACAGGGTTCCTCCTCCTCCTCTTCCTCTTCCACCTCCACTCAAATATCAAACTTGAAATTATGCTTTCAATCCCTGTGCTCTTTCCTGAATCTATCAAGTGTCAAATATATAATAAATAAATAAATAAATAAATAAATAGAGCAAACAACTCTGCTGCTCCTCACATGAGTGGAGGGACGGTTAACAGCTCGGCTAAAATAACAGCTCTTATTGTGAAACTCTCCATTTATCATCTCTGAACAGTGTTTATGGGGCCGCTGAGGTGAGGTGACCAGAGAGAGAGAGAGACACATTGTGTGACTTTGGAGAAAAGTGGCCTGTATCCTCTTAGCTCTGTTGTACCACGTAGAAAACATTATATAAAGAAGCTCTTTTTATCTATTATCTCATCATAAATATATCAGTATTAGCAATTAAATGATAGAAAAAAAAGACCAGATCACGAGGATAATAAAGAACCTCCATGTTGCGAGGGCAGTGGATAGAAAATAAACCAGATCAGGTGAAAGAAAAATTAATATTCAATAATTATTTTATTAATATATTGCTAATTTAAGGCCTTTTAATGGTTGTTTTTTCAAATAAGTCTCATGAGTTTCGAGTCAAAGTGTTTAAGCAGTGTAATCACTTCCAAACTTCACGATGCATTCAACATATTTCTCTCAGTGCATCAGAAAAGGTAATAATAAGAATCAATTTTCCTGATTTAATGTATTATTTGATATTTCCATCAATATAAACCAATATTTTTTTTCAAACTCTACATCATTTTGATGTTTAGTTGTTGTTTTTTCGTTATTAAAACTCGCACATGAGCTGATGAGAGGGATGAAGTCTGACACAACTCTGCAATTCGTTAAAATAAATATATATGTATATAAAAAATATGTATATAATCAGGCCCACTGACGTTAATAACGTTATATAATATATTAAACTGGAAGTTGTTTAAATGGATGATCTCTTTTTTTTTGCTCCTTAAAAGGCAGCCCGGTCTCATTGCATTTACATGTAGAGAAATGGAAATTAATACAATAATTTAAGTAAAAGCTCCATGTCGTTGTGAATAAGTGAGGACGTTTCGTTATAAAATCACTAACAGGTGGCTGGTTGTATGATAATCTATATGAATCTGTTTTTTTTATTCTATAGAAAATGTTCATAAACGAATGTGTAAGGAATTATATCTGCATTAAAACAGAGTGTGGGCCATCATATTGGCCTGTGTTGAATATTTTATAAAAGCCTATATTTTTGGCCTGCATGTCACTGAAATGGGGAAATTAAAGATTCTTTACAAAGTATAAATGAATTTATAATCACCACCATAAAAAGTTCAGCTCATGAAACAACACCAGTCTGCCGAGGTGGTTTCCTTTCAGGCCTGTAAACCGCAGCTTTTACGCGCAATTACGCACAAACAATTAGGCTCTTTAAAAAGCTCGTGCAGGGATCTGTGTCAATCAGCGGTGTCAAAATTTGTTATAAAAAAGGTGTCTTTTTTTTTTTTTTAAAGGAGGAGGAAGGAGGTTTGCTGATACTTTCGTGTCCTAAAACACTCCCGATAAAAAAAGGATGTGAACAATAATCAATCTAAGACCGTTCTCTTAAGAATCAAAGCAACATCTTGTGAAATTTATTCAATTCTTCTTCATTGCAATATCAGGGCTTTTCACTCGCAGAAAAGCACTTAAATTACAACAGCAGTTGCCCGTCATCCTTTGAAATATTAAAATTATTCACAATTTACAATAATTAGAGTGTTACAATAAAAAGAGATGATTTCCAAGAATTAAGACACAGGCTTCTGCAAATGAACACAAAATATTTAAAGAAGGTGAATTTTTTCCCATATCTTTTAAAGCACTTTCTTATGATTATGACACTTTATCTCATTTTCAAATAACTTACAAGAGCAGCCCCCCCACCCACCCCACCCCTCCCCCCTCCCCTCCAAAAAATAAAAAACAAAACAAAAATGATGAGACAATTGAACCAAACAACTCCCCCCCTCTCTCATGTTGAACCTGGCATAACCCTCAACTAAGACTGTGAAGTGATGGACAAAAAGATGATAGCACAATAACCAATGTCTCAGCATCATACTCGTTATATAACTCCACTGGTGGCTATTTCAAAAAAAGAAGCCGAGATGAAATATGCTATTTACCCTTCATTTACAATATCATAAACATTCTGTACAAAATGCAGGTAGTTCTCGGGACCGGGGTTATTTAGAAAAGAGGTAAATATTTGGTTATGTGTTCGTTTGCAGTTTTCAATTATTCTGTGAGTTCTACTAAATGTGTGTTAGAGGGACCGTCCCGTTCACTCCAGCCGTGGCGCTCTGGTAATGCTGCGGCAAGGCATGGAGTCTACTTTGCATTGACGGGTCCCCCGGCTCTCCGGTCGGTAAATACATGCTTATCATCTCTCTCAAGTCTCCGGGGCAAGGACCCCGTGAGTGTGTGCTGCTGACGGGAGGGCTTACACTCGGCTCCGATTTCACCAGCGACCCTAACGTCCCCATGGCAGCCGAGGAGGAGACGCCGGAGCCCTGGTGCTGTGTGTAGGTGATCCCGCCGTAGCCGGAGGGAGAAGCGTTCATGTAGCTCTGAGAGTTCGAGATGGGGCTGTACTGCAGGGCGGTCATGTCGTAGCGGTGCATGGGCTGCGGGTTGTGCGAGTGGTGGTGGTGCGAGTGGTGGTGGTGGTGCGCTCCGCTGCCCGGGTGCTGGCTGTAGGCGAGCTGCGCCTCCTGCATCATCGCCGCGGCCGCAGCGGCTGCAGCCACCTGCCCCGAGTACGCACCGTTGGCCCAGCCGTTCATGTGCGCGTAGCCGGAGCTGGCCGAGCCTCCGTGACCCCCGGGGCTCTCTAACCTCTGCCCGACCCCCGATGAACTCATGGCGACCCCTAAACCAACTCCACCGCCCCCGCTGGGCCCAGAAAGCAGTCCACCGGCGAGGGAATATTTGTCCTTTTTCAGCAGCGTCTTGGTCTTCCGTCTTGGCCGGTACTTGTAATCCGGATGCTCCTTCATGTGCATGGCTCGCAAACGCTTCGCCTCGTCGATGAAAGGACGCTTCTCAGCCTCGGACATCACCTTCCACTCGGCGCCCAGCCGCTTGCTGATCTCAGAGTTGTGCATTTTGGGGTTCTCCTGTGCCATCTTCCTCCGCTGCCCGCGGGACCACACCATGAACGCGTTCATCGGTCTCTTCACCCGTTCCTGGTTCGCTTTGGACCCGCTGTTCGGCCCCGTTTGCCCCGTGCTCGTGTTCGTTTGGGGGCCGGGGGAATGAAGGTCAGTCTCCATCATCATGCTATACATTCACCCGGTTTTCGAACTTCGCCAGCAACAGAGAAAAAGTCTATTTTCAGATAAAGTCGAGGCGCGCACAAAGATCGGGTGCGCACAGGTCGGCTGAGTTACCAAACGGATCAACTAACCCCAAATGTTTCGAATACGAGATGAAAATTAATCCGAAAAGGGATATAAAATGTTTTCCAACCAGTATTTCACCCTGTCTTCGCCTGGGTTGCTTCACATCCACTGTGATAGAATGCGCATTTGAGCCACTTTCCCTGTCGGAGTTGAGAAGTTGGTTAAAGCGGCGGCCATATGATGCGCACTGACAGCGGTTAAATGAGCCACAAGCGGCCAATGAGGCTCTAGCAGCAGAGTGATTTGCATGGCGTTTGGTCAGGTGACTAGAGGACCATAGAGGAAGAACACACCGGAGGAGGAGGAGGAGAAGGAGGAGGCAGGGAGGGGAGGAGGGAGGAAGGGAGGGAGGGTCAATCCCACAAATAGCACAAGGCATTTGAAATTTCCAAACACGCTCTCAGAGACTTCACCTAAACAAAAATAACTAAGATTTGTTAGCAGTGATGTAGCGGCCAAGCAGTGGGTGCAGTCTGCGATTACGATGAGTCAAACATCTCAACATATTTTCAAACATATGGCTGCTGCACCATATGTTCATGGATGACGGATTTTTAATTATTTTTTTTTAAAGACAAGCCTCCCCATCAAGCAGCAGTTTGAGTTTGAGTGAAATTGTGATTTTTCTTTTTTTCTTTTTCCATCCTCCACTTTCTCTGAAAATCTAAAACACTTTTTCTCTCTTTCTCTCTCATCTCCAGCAGCAGCTTCTTCTCACGTCCACTTTGTGCCACTGTGTTTGGATGCAGTGGAATTACACCACAGTCAAACCAAAAACCAACTCAATTTCAGGCGACTTGATGCTCATCCAGCAGCTCCAGACCATCTCTCTCTCTCCCTCTCCCTCTGCCTCTCCCTCTCTCTAGGTGTGTAATTAAGGTATGTAGTAAATAGCAGGTGTCAGAGAGTGAAATTACGCACACTCAAGGAGGATGCTTTTGGAGAGATTTGGTTGTGGGGGGAGAAAAAAAGAAAAGAAAAGCTGTTGGCCTAAAGAGGAGAAGCCCCATGAGGATGGATGATGTGAAAGAGCCGCCGGGGCAAAGCGCCGTTACCGCCGTCTGCTGGTGATGGTGCATGATGGGAGTCCTGGTCCTGCAGCTCAAGATGATGACAAGAAACGCATGAGCTTCTCTTTTCTCTCTCTGTTTCTCTCGCTGTCTTTAATTTGGGGCTGTTACATTTATTTGATGTGTCTGATCTAAGGTGCAGTCAAACAGGCCGAGTGAGTGTGAAGCGCCAACCAACCAACCAACGCGGAGGGGAAACCGGGCTACGGTGTCTTCCAGTCGTGCGCATATATAATCCAGATTTCACAGCTGACCTCCTCTGAAAAGCCCAATCATCCTCTAATTGAAAGGGAAAACGAAATACCACTTCCCGCGGCGAGGCTAACGATTTAATCATTCTGCCGTCCTTTTGCTGTGTGTGTGTCTGTGTTTTTTTTTTTCTTTCTTTTAATTTTAATTAGAGCATAGTCTGATATAGGAGCTCTCTCTGTCTCTGCTTCGGGCCTGAGGGAGCGGGATCACTCGGACGGATCCATGCGTCTTCGGTAATGGGGTTTAACTGGAGATCACAGTGGTCAATAGATGTTTCCAGTGGCTCCGGGGCCCGTGCACGTGCGGAGCGGAGGCCCCCGGGAAACACGACGGTGCCAGTGAACATGACACCGCAGAACAAACAAAAACAATACACTTTCTTTTAATAAAGATGTGTAATAATTAACATTTAACTCAGCATTAACAGTGATTAATAAAAAAAAAAATACAGGTTAGCTTTTAATTTTTAAATTAATTAAGTGTTATTATTATTGTTTTAACGCAGAAATGCATTTAATTGCAATAATCCAAAGCAGCATCATGAAGATTTTGGTGCATTAGATTTGCAAAATTAAAAAAATATATTTCAATATCAAACTCTAAACTTTAAAGTTGTTTTAAATCACTGACTTCTTATTAATAATGAATAATGAGAACAACCAGTTATTATTATTATTGTTATCATGAGGCCATTCTATTGTTATTACTGGTGGGAGTTGTTGTCATTGTGGAGTGGATTTGGGGGGTTGCACGTACGAGGATTAGCCCCCACAAAGTGACACTGGGACCCCGGTGGTGTGTAGCTATACTAACTCCTAACTATCCCCCCCCCCCCCCCCCCCCCCCCCTCGGCCCCCACCCCCACCACCTCCACCTCCACCTCCAGCGGTTACTCCTCTTTTAACAAACCTCTTTTCAAAAAACCCTCTCGCTCCTTTTGTGCCGCGGCCTCTGCAACAGGATGTAGCTACGCACCGCCACGACGGTACACGGACGGGGCAAAGGGTCAAAGCAATTACACCCCCCCCCCCCCCCCCACACACACACACACACACACAGGCTTCAACCCCCCCCCTCCTTGTGCACAACAATAAATAAACATAGAAATAAAAATGAGAGTTCAGCCTCACATACAGCAGCATCCAGTGGGTGTCAATGTGTGTTAGTTTTTCCACCATAACCCCCCCTTCCTCCCCCCCCTCCCTCAGTAACCTCCACGCACAATTAGGTCCTAAACGCCTTGACCCTGTTGTATCAGAGGGATTCAATCTTTGATCTCTGTCGTGGATGTGCGTTTGCGCTCGCGTGGATGTGGGTGGTGTTATAGACTTAGGTAGGAAGGAGGGAGGGAGGGAGGGAGGGTGTGTGGAGTGGGGTGGGGTGGGGGTTTACCTGTTGATCACCTGGACACGGGTTATTTAAGCGATCAGAAGTGTGTGTGTGTGTGTGTGAGAGAGAGAGAAAGAGAGAGAGAGAGAGAGAGAGAGAGAGAGAGAGAGAGAGAGAGAGAGAGAGAGAGAGAGAGAGAGCAAGCACCTGTTTTGGGAGATTTGTATCTCAACTCCCTAAAAAAATTAAAAAAAAAAAAAAAAGTTGCCACGATCAGCCCCCTCCACAGCGTCCACGCGCCTCTCCCCGCCTACTGAGGTTAAAAAAAAAAAACACACACACAGCCAGAGTCATGTACCTAACGTAAATACACTGACAGCCACACACACACTGACACAGCGTTAACGCTTCATCCTGCAAATAAACAGTCCAACAGTTGCGTTACATTACATTTCTACAGCACAGCACAGCGCGCGCGCCACATCTCCTTTTTAATTCAGTCGGAGAAAAGATGCAACAGATGACAAAAAACCACCAATCAGCCCGGAGCTGATCAGTAACCAATAATAGTCAATCACTTCAGAGAGAGAGAGAGAGAGAAAAAAAAATCAAACTGAGTCGGTTCGGGAGCAACTGGTAGCACCGCGCGCTCTGTGCAGCCAAGCCCGCGTGTGGAGGGAGCTCACTTGTCCCAACACAAAACGACAAAACGAAACAACAGCCTGCAGCTACACACACATTATGTGCACTGAGATGAACGGTGCCAATAAAGACATTTATGTCAGAGAGATCAGGCAGCCTTCGTGTTCGCTGCATTATTATTATTATTATTATCCTCACCCCTCCCTCGGCATTAATTAGACAAAAAAAAACAGGTTCAACAGACAGGTGAAGTGACATCTACAGGTTAAATATTCTATGCATTGTCATGTGTAAACTTACGCATGTTTCCCTGGTTCCCTCTCTACTCCAGGACCAAGTGGGCAGATTTGTCCCTTCACACTCCTAAAGCCGTCCTAAACCCTCCAAAGCTGCATGTAAGACCGCTACTCCCACTACAGTCTGGCCGCTCGAGTGCCAAGGCCATCCATACCCGGTGCCCAAACCCACTACTCAACACATACTGAGGGGCAGAGACAAGAAGAAATGACATTTATTATACACTCTAAAAAAAAAAAAAAAGGAAAAAAAAAAAAGACAATTCCAAGTTATTGTTTCTCTCTGCGAAAAGGGGGCTTGCTTCTAACATAATGAAGCGTCTTTTGTGTGGCACAGAACAATACAAAACAAGTATTCTAATAAATAGCCACTTTTTTTTTTTTTTTTTTTTTTTTTTGCTCTCCAGGATGAATGGGCTGGAGCGGCGGGGCTCTGAAAGGCAGCTGTGCCGCATTGGCGGAGGAGGGGCGAGGACTTGGCGAGGAGCCCCGCACCCCCTTCGCCTCCTCCTGGATACTGACTCCCATTACTGATCCTGGAACAGAAAAGGGATGCGAAGAGAGGGAGGGGTGGTGGGTCCGGGAGGGGTATGGTGGGTGGGTGGGTGTGTATTTGTGGGAAGGGGGGGGTGACTGTGACTTTGACTTTGGAGGCTGCCTTCTTTTTCTCTCTTTTTTTTTTTACATGAACGTTTTCAACAATATGATCCTGGATCATCAAATATTGGTTCATACTGTGAAGACCACAGTGTCCAATTAGGTTCACTTTATATGAACCTGCACAGCTTGCAAGCATGTGGCTCTGACAGCTTCTGGGTGCACACACACACACACACACACACACACACACACACACACACACACACACACACACACACACACACACACACACACACACACACACACACACACACACACACACACACACACACACACACACACACACACACACACACACACACACACACACAGAACACTACAAGACACTACTGGGCTTGTTTAACATATCTATGTACGTATATCTTGTGTTATAATGTCCTTTCTATGACTTTAAAAGACAAAAACTGTTTAGTAAGGTACTGATCCAAATAACGAATTTGTGTGGTTGGACGATGTTGAGAAGCTAAAACACGTTTTTCAGTTGAATATATTTGCATTTTCTTTATTTCTTGAAAAGGCCTGGGCAATGAGACGAAGAACGATATACAGATGAGTACTGAAAGTATATCTTAAGTTGTTTATTTATGTGTCGCACTTGTGTGGCGGGTAATACTGTCTAGTTTTTGTATTTGTCATTAAATGTGTTTTGTAATCCCATATGTGATGGGCCACAGTGGTGGCATGACACGAAAATAAAAATTCTGTCATTCATTCATTCATAACCACCTAAGATTCATCTCTCTCTCTCTACTAAACTGTTGATTCCCTCACTCCTACTTTACTAGGCTACTTACTAGAACTGCTGCCATCTGGGCGACGATACCGCCCACCATCATTTACAAAAAACAGATCTAAATATTCATATGTCCCACGAGCCATCAAACTACTGGAGAGCTGATGTACTTTTTATTTTTTATTGCACCTATAATTCAAGGCGTGTGTCTGTGTCTGTGTGTTCTCACTTTGTTGTGTTGAATCTTTGTGTGTAATTCAGTGTCTAGGGTTAATGCCGAAAACCAATTTCCCTATGGGGACAAATAAAGTTATCTTCTTCTGAATCTAGACTTTCTCTCCAGTTTAACCCAGTCTTGTCCTGCAGACCCCGGCTGAGCATCTCCCTCGCTGTGGAGGCATCGCCCAGGTTCGACTCCCTCCTTCGCCTGGTGCAGCGGCCCTGGCTTCGGGGGTCTGCCAGAGCCGACAGCCTCCCTCCCTCCCTGACTTGAAGCTGCTGTAGCTGGCAGGTGTCTTTGCTGCTTCACACGTCTGTCTGCTCACTCGGGGAGCCAAGGTGAAAAAATTTGTGGGTGCTATAAAAGCCATTTCCTGGCTTCCCATTGTTCAGAGGCAATGACACAGACTCTTTAATGTGATCAGTCATTGTTGCATAATGACTTGGTGAGATTAACCGGACAAGCAGTGTGCAGGCATTTTGGTTGTCCACTTCCAAACGTCCCCTAATTTCAAAGTAATAATCCTATTTCTAAATTCCCTGACACATAATGTCATGATAACACTTGTTGTATTTCTTCTTTGACTCAATAAACCAGGAGAGGATAACCAGCCCTTTCATTTACTCTCTGTCCAGGGAATAAGTCGGCTCGCTGCAGATTAAAACAACTCGTACGTCCTGTCATTTTCAATGATTCACCAGAGATTACTCTGTCACTTTGAGAGATGTACTGCATCAAATAAGCACTACACATACACTGCACGAGCAGGAGATTGACACAAAGTGGTAAACCTAAGTAAAAAGGGCAATGTTGAAACTATTAGAGGGAGAAAAAAACAAGAAAGAGACAATGAGAGTGAAAGAGCAAACAGAGAGAGAGAGATCAGGTGAGGTTCAGGCCTGAAAGCGTGGAGGGAAGAGTGAGCCAATTGGCTAAAAGCAGAGGTCTCAGCTCGGTTCAGTCGGCCTCTCTCTGCAACACACTATCTCCATAACACGACACTCAAAGACACAATGACCTCAAAAACAGCAAGAGGCAACAACGCACAAACATCACAAAAATCTGGCTTCTCTTCAACTTTGATTTTAAATTTGTGTGGAGACAAGAGGGCAGCAATAAAAACCACAAGGCACACTTGAGTATACCAAACACATCATCTGGTAAAGGGGAACTATGCAAGTCCAGGCGCGTTTTCATCGTTTTGGTCGCTCTTTTCTCTATCAAGCTCCCTCTACAGATTCAGCATCGGCTCACAGCTACCTCTCTGGGTCGGCAGCGCTGATCTTGCAAAGGTGGTTTTTGGGCCAAGAGATGCTATAGCTGGAAGGTAGAGAGCCTCCACTCTCCCTGTAACAAGTTATTTAACCATCACAATTACTCAAAGCTGTTTAATTAACGTAAAAATCTCGCCTATAGTTCCCCTTTAAGTCTTTTTATGTTTAGAAAAGAAGGCAACAACTCCATTTTAGCCATTTAAGCAGATGTGTAAGACGAATTAAGGTAACAGGACCCGATCAGAGTTTACAAGATGCAATACATTCAAAGTATAAATCATATAATGATGTCAAATTAGAGGAGACATGAGCAGGTCTCGACTGATGAGGAACTGTTGGGGATGATACCACCACCAATATCTCTTTACAGTAAAAAAAAATTCTGGTAACCGATTAATCCCCCTATGTTTCTCATGTACATACATAACCCCATTTGCAATGATCCCTATATGATCCAAACACCTGTGACTTGAGGCACAACATTTTTCTGTTTAACAAAAATAACTTCACTTTAAGCATTAGTTAATCATTAAATACTGAATTCATCATTTATAACACATGAATACTAATTAATATGTAGTTTATAAACTTTATTAAAAATGTTTTACTCATAGGGTTAGGGTTAAGCACTCACTGTATTTACTAATGCGTATTCATGCTTTATAAATGAAGAATTCAGTATTTATTAATGCTTAACAAATGCTTAATAGTGTGTACTTATTATACAGTAAAGTGTTACTGATTGAACACTTGTCAGTCCTTTAGAGTAATGAAGGCCAAACCTATATAAATTAGTTGACAACCAATGCAAGGACATCTTTCTACATGAAACCCAGACGGTTTGCAGCTCACATGCAAACTTTAAAGACACAAAAATGTTCACATCAGTTCTCCTCCTCGTCCAACGCGAGTATATACCGATACCGATACGTCTACCGAGCGAGAGAGGCTCAAATCAGTCAGACCCTCGTTACGAGTTCATATAATAACAGCTGAATACACTGGACTTAACGCATTTTAGAAAATAACACAAAATCTTTATTGATTTCAGAGCAGGATGGTAACCCCAAACTGCCAAACCAAAAGTGTGATTTTTTAGATTTTTTTTTTTATCACAAAGAGAGCATAACATGCCATTCAAATCTGGGGCACTCTTGTCTACAAGCAATTTGTTCTTTTGTTGCTCCATGTGCTCTATTTTCATCTCCTTCTCTTGTTCGGATCGTAAGAGAAGAGCATATAAGGGCTTGATGGAGTGGTGAGTCAGAGACAGGATGACACGAGCGAGTGAGAAGGAGAGGAGGAAGAAAAAAGGAGAGAGGGGTAGAGACAGAGGGAGGGAGAGAAAGAGAGGGAGGGAGAGAGTGAGACCAGGGAGGCCAATGTCAATCCCACAGCAAACAGCAGTGGATAATCATGGGCTTTAGGAAAACACTGTGTCCATAATGCTATTACCCAGGATTACCTACTCCAGCAGAGAAGGCGAGACTCTCTTCACAATGTGCCACAGACCTTTCAGATAATCATCTTATCACAGATGACAAACTCAGAAGAAACATCCCATTATTCAAGAAGGAGGGGGGAAATCTACAGCATGTTTGGATGAAGACATATTGTAAAGCCTAAATTATGCGAATGAAAAAAAAAAAAAAAAAAAAAATCTGATTCTGAAATTAGCACGCCGGTCGCTTCCTCACTCTCTCACTGTCTCTTTCTCCCCGGGCGCTTTCTCCTTTTCCCGCAGGGCAATTAGAGACAAGATTTTATGCATTGTTCAGCTTATCAATTAGCCATAACACCTTCCCCCTCTGATTGGTCTGTAATGAACATAATGGTTTTAACAGTCAGGAGTTGCAACTCTTAGAGGTGCTGTGCTAATGGTGTCGCCACGGCGATGGAGTCACAGTAACAGCTCTGCAGAAAAGCAGGACAGAGGAGGAGGAGGAGGAGGAGGAGGAGGAGTGGGGGGGGGGGGTAAGTCAGCTCTCCCTAACACATCTCTAATTAGAGCTCACAGTCAGTCATTACTGATGTAATAGGGTGTAACACTAATGGCTATCAGGCAAGCCCCCACAAACAACAGAGGGGGGCTCTTGTAAGGTGAGAGGAGCAGAAAATTTATGGAGGAGAGAGAGAGAGAGGAAAAAAAAAAGAGGAGATTATGGCGAGGAGACGTGGTGAGATGGAAAGTTGCGGCGTAGATTGGTGGAGAGGGGGGTCAAAGAGTGTGAGGCCGCCGGTGATTAGAGGAACGCGTGCCTCGCAGCAGATAAGGCTGTTAAGTACAGTATAGTGAGACGAGGTCAGGCCCTTTTTAATGGAGCATCTTTTCTTTATGGTGAAATATGTCATGTTAGACACTGGTCAGATATGGAAACTGACACAAAGACAAAATAAAAATAAAAAGATAAGGAGGTGTAAGCGGCTGGCGGGGGGGCAGAAGACAGAAAGAGAGCCAGGGGTGGCTGCTGTGTGAGGCAGCGAGACGGACTCCTCTCCGAGTTAACCACTTTGGCACTTAGACCTTGTTAGCACTGATGCACTCTGTGGCCCGTTCCAGCGATGCATGTTTTTACACTTTTCAGAGCTAAATTGCCGCGGCTGCAGCAAAACAGAGTGACAGACGGAAAGATGAGGAAGGTAAATGACAGGAAACCAACACTGTGGGAGAAATGAAAAGTGAGAGCCCTGGAAAGAAGAAGCCTCTGAGGGAGAAAAGCCAAGGACTCAGTGGTATTTGTGAAAAAGAGGTTTGTATATTATCCGAATAATCTGCATCATCTCATTAATAATACATATTTTATTGTTGATGTAAAACACCCTAATTTTGTGTAGATAGTGTTTTCATTTATACAATCCACTTGTCAGAGCTCTGTTGTCCAACTTTCTTAGTGGTCACTCAAGTGCACACTGTCCTTGTGCATTTACTTCACCAAAATAAAAGCTGCAATGCATTAATCAATAGACATCAAAGAGTAAACTGCATCACAATATGTAATTTTTATGTTAATTTAAAGCAGATATCAGTGGAATGTTTTTGTTAATATAAGTCCTAAATAGTCCTATTTTCCGTCAGCAATCACTTACATGAAGTATTTCAGCCTAAACACGAGTCTCTCCGTCACTCTGCTCTGCTGTAACCCGAGGAGAAAATTTTCCTTGTGGGATACAAGTGTTATCCAATGAGGAGAGAGAACGGCATGAAGGGCTGTGTGTGCAGCCAAGGGATGCGCGTGAATGTGGTGACGTAGCACGAGGACCAATTGATGCCTGACAAGGGCGGGGGCTGCTAACTCATGGTGCGTTCAAAGAAACTCGTACTTTGTGTTTTTCCTTCCTGTGAAGTCATACCAGTTCGATCTGGTACGAGTTCACGGGTCGGAAGTTACGAGTGGCCGTTATAGGGAACTTTCACAGACAACAGGATGGTAAAAACACGAGCTACGGGTTACCTGGAACGCTACCAAGTCGTAGTTGTGACTTGAAGCTGTAACTTACGGTTTCAAAAGCCTGCCTTGAACGCAGCATTAGCCGAAACGGCCGTGAAGCTGATATCTGCTTTAAGGTTTCCAGCGTGGATGTGGTGCAGACTGAAGGTGGCATTCATGATTTATTTTCCTGTATGCAATATAAGCACTATTATATTATTATTATTATTATTAGTGTTGGTGTACATTGGCACAAGGTCTATCTAGTAGCTCCTGCTGTGAAGCTTTTGATCATCATCAGCAGATGAGGTTTGGTTGGTTGTTCTCTGAAAAGCCTACAAAGTTGAGATACCATAATGAGGCACTACTTTGATTATAATCATTATACACATCAGCCATTGACACAGTTTACTATGGCTATAACCAGACCAAAGGTTTACCTTGTCGACTAGTAAGTTGTTAGTTCAAGCCATAAGTTGCATGTTATTTATTCATTTATTCAATCTAATATATATATATATGCCTTTTTTTTTTTGAGGGGCATCAGAGAATGGTTTGAGGATGTCAAAGTAACATGGCCAACACCGTGCACTACAACACAGAAATATTGTTACAATAAGCCTTTAAAATGTAGATTTTACAGCTTCCTGTTAACAACTCTAGCAAAAGACGAAGCAGCAAAAGAGAGAAACCAAACTTTTTTTTGTTTGTTCTGGAGACAAATGCACAAATAAGTAGAAAACTCGCCCTCCTTCCTCGCCCACCCTCCTTGATGTCGTCCTTTACCCTCTCAAAATGATCTCACACTTGACTCAGCGTCGCCACTTCCTGTAGCAAATGTGAAGAGCATTGTCCATGGTACCCTCGACTGACTGACTGACTGACTGATTAGCTTCAATAAAGTTTTCCTCCATTAATATATTATCATAAAGAGACATTTTTTGACAAACTGGGGAGATTCACTGTGTAAACCATGTAAACGCTGTGATGAGTGTGTGTTTCCTGGTTTTGCTGCTGCAGCTGCTCCACATGTGGATGTGGAGTTGAACCTTGGAGGAATATTGTGTATGTGTAACCTATTGTGCAGCCTCACCAACAACAGTGGCAGTGGCCTGGCCTTTGAGGGAGCTGCAGGACTTCAGGGGGGTCTGTTCCTGAACTCAGCCTTGGAAGTGTGTGTCTGAGTGTGTCATTGTGTGTGTTGCATGACTGTGTGTGTGTCTGAGACTTGCGGGGTGGGAGGGCTCCTCAGTTGCCTAACTATAGTCCCTCACCCAGAATTTGAAATAAGGTCATCGTCCCCGGGAGGCCCCAAGTCAAAGCCTCCCTTCTTCACCTGCCCTTTAACTCTCCTCATCGCCTCCTTTTCTTAATTTAACTCTTCACCTGGGTCCCATGTGCTTCCTGCTTCCCGTTACTTCCTTATATACGTATCGTTCTCTCTGTTTCTCTCTGTTTACGGACTATTCCTGTTTCATGACGTTTCATAGACACAACTACAAACACTTCCAAAGAGAGCGTGAAGACCAAATAATAAGAAGAAGTGACTCACTCTCTTCAGTTGTGCTTTAAATATCAAATATTGTCCTCCACCTCAACAGTTGAAGCTTGATTTTGTGTATTTGTTTGTTTGTTTTTGTCCTAGCATCTGCAAGTGATAATAAAAAAAGACGCTTCTAGTAATGTCATTGGGCCATAATGTGATTGGAAAAAATGAATTTTATGGATTAACAAAACAATGGCATCGTTAGTAGATAAGGCAGGTAATAAGTGTATTAAAGCTTGTGGTGTATGTGTGTGTGTATGTGTGTGTCTGTGTGTGTGTGTGTGTGTGTGTGTGTGTGTGTGTGTGTGTGTGTGTGTGTGTGTGTGTGTGTGTGTGTGTGTGTGTGTGTGTGTGTGTGTGTCTGTGTCTGGAGCAGCACAGATGCATATCCAATAGGACGCAGAGTGAGCAGGACAATAACACACCATTCTCATGCTAATCAAGGAGGCCATTAATGTTTACATTCAAAATCAGGCCTTCCAAAGAAATACATTCACTCCCTGCTAAACTAAGATAATTAGTTCCCTCTTAAACCCATATTCCATTAACTCAGGTGAATCCATCTGAGTTTCATCAAATTTCTGCTTCATTTTGCATGATAATGCAATTTAAAAGCAAATGACATATTCAGTGGGGAGGGAGAGCACCTATGAGAAAATAATATATGTGTAAAAAGGCTTTTCCTTTTCTGTTTTTTCCACGTATCTGTAAATATTTAAAAGTGTCTCCCATAATTCACTGTGACTGATTTATGCACGAATTACATTTTTTTTAACTGTAAACAGCTTATTGGTGATTAGCGACTGATGTATTAAATGCCCCCTGCTAGTTTTTTTCTCCCGCGCACTTTGTATATGTGACACCTTATATTACAGAGTCAGACCTGATGCTGTAAAGGTTCACACTGTGAGTTTTCCTCATTTGAAGGGGGTTCATCATCTCTACAGCCCCCTCTCTCTCCTTTTAATTCCCTTCAAATCAGCAGTGGAATAACAGACGACCACCTTTAGCTTCTATCTGCCGAGTGACGTACTTGTGTTTTGCACTAAAAGCAGAGGGAAGGAGGGAGGGAATGTGAACGTAAAGGTCGATTGATTCACATGCATGCACGCACAGACACGCGTGAACACATCGGAGCGGAGCAATGGACGCCTGCATGGGTGGTGGTGGTGGTGGTGGTGGTTCTCGCCTCAAGAGCAGTTGTGCTGCTCCTGTTTCACTTTTCCAATAGTGTATCAATGTGTGTGTGTGACTGAGAGAGCAAGAAGGGGAAAAAAAGTGTGTAATATGTGGGAGTAAGTGTAATTTATACCATAAAAACCTCATAATGATCAAAATGCACTCCCTTGTATTTTACCTTTTATGAAACATCTGTTTTGGTCCTTTATAACACGGACATTTACCATGTTAAAAACACTTGTGATTTATATACAGTAGGTAGGTAGCTTTACATGTCTCTCTTTCTCTGCCTCTCTCTCTCTCTCACACACACACAAATACACACACACACACACACACACGGTGTAATGGATAGGAGCTGGCTGAGGGCGTCTGTCAGGGGCGACTGTTCTAATCAGAGCAGTGGGGAGAGAGATAAAGGAGAAAATAATGAGTGTGGCATCAGGCCTTTCATAGCGCAACAAAAGGCCACGGGATCAGATAGACACACACAATGTGGAGAGGAGAGGAAGGGAGGAGAGGAAGAGAGGGAGAGAGAAGAGAAGAGAGAGGGAGCGACGGAGGGATGGGAGGAGGCAGAGCAAAGGGGGAGAGGGAGCGGGAGAGAACGAGGGATGGACGACGTGGAATGGGTTTTTTCTTCTTCTTTTTTTGCTAATATGCCTCCTTGCCACTGTAGGTGATGTAGTCGACAGTAGAAAACGAAGCCTTATAGTATATGTGCAGTTACTCAAAAGATGCTGTGGATGGACATTTCTATGACAACATCAATCATTTCAGCATGAGCGGCCCCTTCAGCGGGAACTGATTGTAAAAGCTTTTCTTTTTTTTCCTTTCCTTCCCCCTCGTACGCATCCTTCCCTCTTTTTCTGTCTCAAAATTCTTCATCGCCCTCGTGCCCTCTTTCTTCCTGCTGATTAGTGCTGCTTCATTTACTATGTGTGATAATTTCCAGTCATCCTTTGATTATTAATGCTTAATTTACCCAGATTACACTCCTTTGATTATTAATGCCTAATTTAGCCTGATGACTCCAGTCATTAGACAGTGCCCAAACTGAAAGCAAACAACCTTAGTGGTCTTCCAATGTACCGATACAGCCTCCTCTACAGATAATGATACTGTTCAGAGAAGCCGGCGGGCCTGTGAGTGTAAAGTCAGTGCCCACATTTTTTACCCAAACTCCCATCAAACTTTAAAGAGAAAAGAAATACTAATTAGAAACTGCAAGCTAGGAGAAATGAGCAGGCAGACTCAGAACAGAAAATCCTATTCAGAGACTTAATGAGCTTGTCGAAGCTGAATAATTGATTTCTAATTCTAGCCTGCAGCTGTTGACCCAACCAGGGAGTGTTTTGAATGGAGCTGAAATATGTTGCGCTCTGACTTGGCACCGTTGGCTTTCTGGTAGCGGAAACCATAACCAAACACTCTCACGTCTACCTCACACTTCAAGGTTTTTTATTTTGTATTATCATTATTATTTCTATTTTGACTCAGATGCAAAGTTTTCTACAGCTAATTAGTTGATTTTGCTGCACAAACAAACACAATCAAACTCCTTTTGAAACTCATCGCAGGTTAATTCCCTTGACAACTTAATCCTCCCTCAGATCTTGTTCAGTATTTTAGAACTGGACGTAATTATATGAAGAAAAAAAAGAAAAGAGAGAGAAAAAAAGAAAAAGGCTGTTTGATTCTCAGCTGTGAAAGCCCAGCGAGGTGAAGTCTCCCAGCGTATAAAGCGTTGGGAACCACTGTCCATATCAGATTGTAGGTGTTTTATGTTTCGCTCATTTGCTGCGGAGTGATTCTTTGTTGCCCTGTGTGGACGATCATATCCTGGGGGCTCTGGAGCGGGAGCAGCACAGAGCACCCTGTGTGTGAACCACAGCCGCCCAGCGTCCCTGTAAGATGACCTCACGGAAAATAGGCCTAATTATTGCCGTGACAGCCCATGCTATCATATTCTGCCAGATCAGTCACTACATGGGAGGGAGGGGTGGAAGGGGGGAGAAAAATTAACAGAAATATATACCACCGGGGCCACCGAACTCCCCCTCCACCCTCCCCACCTCCTAAACTGAGCCCATTTATTTTTAATACCCTAATCAGCCGGTCCCAAAGGTGGCTTGGCTCTGACTCACCCACACAGACAGGCACAGGTGAGCACAGGTAAGGCAGCAGGGAGGAGGGGGAGGAGGGGGAGGAGCAGAGAGGCAGGGGGAGGCAGCATCCATGTGAAGTTTTTCATCAACACACACAAACTTTAGCTTCCTTCGAGGAAAATAAAATTGGCATCAGCTGCAAAGTTTGCAACACGCAACCTCAATCTATTTCCGAATAGAAACTTTCTGCCTGTGTCGTAGAGAAGAAGAGACAGAATCGGGGGTGGAGGGGTGGGGGGGCCAGGAGGAAACAGTATAATTATGAGATACAGAGTTTAAGGTGGACAGCAGTGATTAACTCAAGGACCTGTCCTATTCCTGAAGCCATAGTCATTAGGGGCTGGATCATTATATGATACATTTCAGGGCTATTTGCCTGGGTTTGTTCCCAGAGACGGTTTTCCGAGAGACACCCTGGGAATGGGACATACTACACCAATCGCTGCCTCCGTGAGAAAAACACAGCAAATATCAATGCACCGTGCTGATGTGGGGGGATGACGCTGAATGATGCGATTACCTGTGCGCTTCCATAACAGATCCCTAAAGGTACAATGACAAATATAAAAAAAAAACTGCAAAAATACTTAAATGTTCAAAAGCTTCATCTCTTGTTGGTAAACTGTGGGATTACCTCGGCTTCTTTTATCCTCGAGAGAAAATGCAAGTTATTTATAACAGATGTATCATATCTGGGGTTTTTAAGAAACACAAAACTCACTGTGTCAGAATCACATGAATGAACCATTTCTATTAAAGCAGCAACTGTCACAAGAAGCAAATAGCAGAGACAGTCTGCAGGGTCTGATGCACAGTAAACACAGGAGTTAAAGGAATCTTAATACAATATCATAACTCTATATTCTGTGTATTTTGCAACACTTTTGTGAGAGACACAGTAAAAACCTTAAAGATGTTCAGAAAAGAAAATTGAATTTGAGCCCACTATGGGTCTTAACATTAGTGTAATCACTCCTCTATCAGACGATGTAGCCCAAACTTTGTGCAAAATTCTATTTTCAAGTAAATCCGGGATGAAAGTGTGGTAGTTTTTTTCGCATTGGGTAATGCAGGCACATGAATTATGCGTCACGCTGCTCACGATTCATCCATCATCCGTCAATCAAACGTCTGAGACACACACACACACACACACACACACACACCAGGCTCGTTCTCGCCCCAAACATTGAATATCCCGCCCGCTCTATAACGCTCTATGACCAATCAAATTCGTTTTCCTTACTCGGGTAAACTCGTGCAGCAACTCGTGGAAACTCGTAGAAGGAGGCGCGACAAACAGGACAAACGGCCATTTCTGAACACCTTTAACACTTTTTTTTACAACCCACTTTCCAAAACTTCACTTTGTTTCTAACAGTCTTTAACATCCAGACAACCAGGTCAGAAATACAGCGGAGCTAACAAATCTGAAGTTTCATCAATGCAACACGATTCACATGCTGTTGTTTTAGATGACTAACGTTGTAAACCTGACAGCCGACACCACAAAGTCTTTACAAAGGATCATTTGTTATCTACAAAGATTTCCAAATGTATCTCTCTCTCTCTATATATATATCTTTTAAATTAAATTACTTGTTTTCTGTCATTCATGGTGCATTCAGAAGCTCAAAACTTTCTGAGCGTTGTGGCCGCCCCGTAGACTTCCACCTTTACCACTCATTGACTTCATCTTGTCACTGAACATTGCTCGTAGTTACAGAGATCCAACAGTTCACTCTCAGAAGAAGTAAATAAATGAGAACATTGTTATTATTTCTTCCACTGATTGTGTGTATTTCAAGGACTTTCAGGGCCGTTAGTAGACGAGGCAACAGTTCAGCTTAAGCATGCGACCTCTTCATTTAGAGGTAAAACTAAAAAAAAGAAAATATCTGGAATTCATTTAACAGTGCATGGACACTTACGTACATCAGATACCGAGCTGTGAAGCTGCTCCGTCATACTGTGATGGATGTCTACAATCTTACTGGGGATTGTTTAAACGCTGTAGTATTCGCTGCTGGTCTGCGTGTTCATGTTTCTTTCAACAATCCCCCTCCAGATGAAACAATGCCATGTTGTTTAGCCTTGCCCTGCAGAGCAGCACGTAGACAACAGGATGACATACTCTGTCTGTGTTTTCCAAAACCATTTTATGATGTGACAGAGCTGTGGTTAAGGTTTAGTTAGGTCTAGGTACAAATGGGAAAATCACAATTTGACACATCCACGTGTGATAGAAAAATAAAATGAAAAATCACAGCATCATACGTGTTCTCCCATGTAACCTCATTTTAACCCCTTTGTCGTCAAAACTGAACTGACTGTTCCAGTTAGAGCTGAGCTGGCCTTGACTGTGGTAGACGAGCAGTTCTTCATTCTTACCCCATATATCTTATTATCACGTCTGTATATTTATGTGTGCATGTCAGGGCTGTCAAAGTTATTTGCCATAATGAAAACGCATTAATGCAAACTCATTTGAATGCCACTATTATGATTTTCTTTTTGCGATTAATGCATCTTCTGTTCTATTGGCCTTTGGCCCGACACATAGTTTGAATAAGTTGCTGCAAATCACTCAGCTCGTAGTCACACGCTGAAACTGTCTCTGCTAGTAGTTACCACTCTGCTGGTGCAAGTTGTCATGTTATCGCTGAGAATATGTTTTATTATGCCAAATACAGTGAGGCCTTCGATGGTTTCTGGACAACAGTCATTATTGTTCAGTGTGTAATAAAGTTACATTTGAATAAAGCAGGATATTTGTCTATGATAATACACTTGAAAAATACATTTTGAATTAATAAACTGGATTTATGGGATTAATATATGCCATGATTAGCTATTTTGTTCGATTGACTGCCCTATATGTTTACTTATAGTCTTGCTTTGTGTATGTGCTGATGCTATATGTAAATAAACACACTCTTTCTCTTTTTAACATTTCCTTAACAGCACCACCTCAGCCTCCTCCCAACACAGATTCTGCTGCTCTCTAATAACATCACCTGACTTCTTGTTAGCTCTCATCCCGAGCACCACGACTAAGACTAAGATGTGTCAAAGACCAACATAACGCGTATGTGGTTTTGGTAAAAGGCAAAGCAAGGCAATTATATTTGTATAGCCCATTTTTACAAACTCAAAGGGGCTTTACATGGCATCATAACAACATCCTCTGCCCTTAGACCCTCACATTGACTGAGGAAAAACTCCCAAGAAAACCCATTTAACAGGGAAGAAATGGCAGAAAAACTTACTGAAGACAAACTAACTAAAACTTAGTGTAGACGACGGTGGCTATCGTTCCCCGATCTCACCAATAAACCCAATGAATATACAGCTGCCATAGTCTAAAGGTGAAAAATTCAGGTTAAAATATTTTTTTCTTGACATTTCAGTCTGACGAAACCTGTAATTAAACAACCTCTGTATGTTTAGACTCAGATTAAAGCTGCACACATAATGGTTGCAAATACACAAACTCACACACCCACACACACACACACACACACACACACAATCAGGCAAGATTAATAAGCTAATAATGTGATTAATTCCACTGATTGCAAAATCGGCTTTCTCGAGACGACAATCGTGGGTTTCTGATGGTGTGTGTTTGTGCGCTGCATACATATACTCTCTCTCTATGTGTGTGTGTATGTGTATGTATGTGTGTGTGTGTGTGTGTGGCTTTTTGCTGGGGAAAGAAAAGAATACAGCAGTAGCCCTTGTAACCCAGCCCTGCCCTCCACCCCCCAGCCCCTCTCGCTGTCAGTGGCCATGTGTAGTGTGTAATAGGCACTGACAGTCGTTGGGCAGGTCAGTAACCCTGTGGCCCCGTCTAATTGAGGCTAAGGATCCCGGTTTGTCCTGCCATCTATAATTAACCACATCATCTGCAGCCGTATGAAAGATTCAGCTGGACTGGGAGTGGCTGACACATGATCCCACTGTTGGTGTTTACGGCTCGTGTATAAATGTGTGTGTGTGTGTTAGCGAACGTATCGTAGTCACAGTGACTCTGTAGAATCTACTGATTTAGACAGGAGATGAAATTATAATTAATGGCGAACCATACTATTACTCTCTTTCTGCAGATGTTCTATAATATAAATGTATAGGTGCGGGTTTAAATTACAGATGTAATTTATGTCACTGCAGCAGCAGGGGGTCTCTCTTTAAAGTTTTGGAGACAATGGTATCATTTTGTTGTCAGTCTCAGCCTCAGGCACAGAGATCCCCGAAAGTAGAGTCAACAAAATTTGCAGTAAACCCCTCACGTATCCTCTCCACCTCCCTCCCTCCTCACCCAGCTTGATCTTTACCGTGACAGAAACTTGAAGTGTACTCTGCCCCTTCAAACACCTTGGCGCTGCCTTCCTCTGCCCTTTCCTCCTCCTCCTCCTCCTCCTCCTCCTCCTCTTCTTCCTCCTCCTCCTCCTCCTCCTCGCTCAGCTCTCCCAGCTCACCCTGCCCCACTCAGCTCCTCTCTCTTTCCTGTCGATGCCTTTGAAATACGGCTTTCAAAAAAATGCTGCTTTTTGAATTAATGAATCATTTTTCGCCAGGTGTCGTTGGGGTGGGGGGGTGGGAGGTGGGGGGATGTGTGTGTGTGTGTGGGGGGGGGGGGGTTGTTGGGTGCAAGAAGAGGGAGTGGGGGGCTAATAAATACACAGTGGAGAGAGTCTCACCATTACCAGTCTCTCCTCTCCCTTGCCTGACACACCTCCACCTCTCCCCACCCAACACACACACACACACACACACACACACACACACACACACGCTCCTTTGCTTTCCTCCCTCCCACACCCCTCCACCCACTCCCCCCAGTCCTAGATGAAAGGCCTGGCTCGTTCCTGTACCTTTAATTTAAAGCTGAAAAGGAAAACGAGAGCGGGGGTGCGAAACACGCTTATGAATATGGAGAAAATTGAATGAGAACCGTCCCTTTGAATAAATCAGTATGAATGTCCCCTGGCCTTGTTAGGAGGAAGGTCGCAGGAGACCCTTGGATATACAGATGGAGAGCAGCTTGATGGACTTGTGTGTGTGTCTGTGTGTGTGTGCGTGTGTGTGTCTGTGTGCAATGTACTATACATAAATGTGTACATATGTTGCCGACCGTTATGTTTCAAGAAGTTTAGACCATTCATGGTGCTTTCATTGTCAGAGGGATAATTTCAGCTATCACTGAACAAGAACATATAGTTGCTGTAATAGCTTAAACTGTGGTGAACAGAGTGTGAGAAAAGATACAGGATATGATGGTGTGATATTCCAGTTTTTTTGCTTTTCAATAAACTCACAAATAATATCTAAAATTCAGTTTTTACTTATTTACCGACTGTGATTATTTTAACACATTGTGATAAGCATTATTATTCAGTTTTGCAAAAAGCTGCATCAAAATTGGAAGCAATTTGAGGGGTCTGAATACTTTCTGAATGGCAACTTTCTAAAAAATTGTGTTGCTGTAAACAGAGGCTGGAACAATGGGCTTCACATCCACGACTAGGATGTGCTGGTTGGTCGGCAGGAGCTTTTACTTGTATATATATATATAAAACAAAGGGGTAGAACATGAAGTTTAAGGGCACTAGATGATTCATGTCTTTGAAATACACTCGCACCAGGTCACTCTGTGTGTGTGTGTGTGTGTGTGTGCGTCTGTGTGTGTGTGTGTGTGTGTGTGTGTGTGTGTGTGTGTGTGTGTGTGTGTGTGTGTCCTCTCTCAGATACATTAAGCCTGTTACATCTCCGAGAGTAGAGACTATAAAAACACTTCTTACCCAAAGGCAGAGCTCTATATCTTTACTCGTCAAACTAAAAAAGGCAAGAAAGCCCAACCAAAAATATGAAATAAATCAGTTTGATAAATGTATATTCACATTTATTTTATTTTATATATAACTTTGCGTTGTTATTGCCTCATGCCTGCAAAGTTCATTTGTGATTAACTGTACATTTTCCTTGAATTGTAAATTGCATTGAAATGTTCGATGACCGACCAGACCTGTCACTATTCAGGCTGTTAGCTTATTGATGTATACCCAGCTTTGTCTCATTAATTACATGTCGTGGAGTCAATAGTCTAGAGTGTGTGTGTGTGTGCAGAGGTTACAGTTTTTTCTTTACTGATACTACTTTCTAAATAGTGTCACACCTATACAGTATGTGGTGTTTAGACATACCTTGACCTATCAATATTAGTTAATATAATTGATAGCATCCATTACATAGTGTATAGGAAGGCTCTTTTTCACCAAATCAATTAGTCTGCATTGCTGCTGCTGCTGCTGCTCATTTTCATGCTTGTCCCTGTTCAATGTAACAGAAAATGAACAGCGTTGCTTATGTTTCATAACCGTAGATTAATCACTAAATTCATATACTTATATTTATTTCAACAGCACCCAATGAACAAAACAGAAACACAGAGCGAGAGAGAGAGGTGGAGGGAGACAGAGGAGGGAGGCAGGGCAGCGGGGAGGAGGAGGAGGTGGGAGGCAGATGATTGTAAGGATTCTGTATCATTTTGAGGTGGTCTCTTACCCGAGTTCTCCGTCTATTGTGAGAGGGGAAGGCAGGGAAAAATTGAATTCTCAGCTACTTTGGTGAACAAGGAGACACTGACTGACACTCATGAGTTAAATGCTAATTGAAGGCAGCAGAGGTTTGGATGTGAGCTCTGAGAGCGCAGCCTGAATGGCACACAGCCTTGGACTGAGAACGCCACAAAAGAAGGAGCTAAAAGCGGCGCGCATACTCATGCTACTAGAGGGTATACGGACTCTCTTTTGTTGTTGTTGTGGTTGTGGTTGTTGTAGTTGTTGACAACAGAGAATAAAAGATGGATTCCATTCACGTACATATTTACAGTATACACATGAGTAGAAAAACGTAGACACTGCCAATATCGCTTAAACAATCAGCGCAGAAAGGAGCAATAAGAACAAAATCAAAATGTATAAATTGTATGCAAGTCCAAACTGTAACTTATCCAAAAGTTTTGTCAAAAACGTGAGCCGGTTTTGCTCTTCCGGTGGAATTGAATGTTTACATTTTAATAACGGATGTCCATTTGTGTGATATATATCCATTGTTAAAAGCTGGATGATCCATGCATTTACCGCAACTAGTGAAACCACGGAAACATAACATTCAATTGCACCGGAAGAGCAAAACCGGTGTTTTGTCGATTTCTGCTGCTTTGTCGAAAATTGCTACCGCCGCATAAACCGATAGGTCTTTCTATCGATCCAAGCTACACTATCAAAAAATACTAATGGTTTTCTACCTCTGTATATCAAATATAAAGGCATAAAATACGTGTTTTCTTCTCTCATGTGTCTAATGTACAAAAAGTGTAATGAAATTTATAGCATATTTTGATTGTCCAATAACATCCTATCAAATAATGCTCCCGCTACTCTATGCATTCATGTAAGACTATCACCTCACTGCCACTATAGGATGAATGGCAGCATATTTAGACATACCATTTTTACATTCAACAACAACTCATTCAACAACAACCGTTAACAACAGCGTGGACTGATGAGCCGCAACGCAGGGTTTCAAAAAAATATGGGCGTGGAAATGAAACCTGAATCGACAGAACACCCGCGTCTGTTTTTGACGTTCGGAAAAAAAGGATGAAAAAATACTGATTCTTCTGTATATTTATCCATTTATTGACAAGTATACTTCAGTTTATACATGTTCCACGATTGGATTATTTATCAGAAAGAAGAAAAAAGGATAGATAGATAAATAAATAAATAAATAAATAAATAAATAAAGGGACGTGCTCTCTAACTACTTGACCACCCATTGAACTCAATTTCAATTTGGAAAATACAGAAAACATGTTAGTAAAATTATTTACTTTACCTTGTAAAGTCACGACAGATAATTCAGAGAATAGACAGAAGCAGCAGACCATAATAATAACCCTTCCCTTAATTTTCAAAAATCAACTAAAAGTCCAACTATGAATTTGTTCATCCATTTGGAGCAATTCAGCCATTATCAGATTTATAAAAGTTTAAACACGAGTCACGACTTCATCCTGTGACGTTGAACTGATGCTAGAGCGACTAACTGATGCAAGGTAACGTTATGAGACGGCTCTGACTGTTGCTAGCTGGTCGGCATGCTACTGCAAAAGTCGTGGAAACAGAAGGAAAAGCGCCAGAGAGACAGATCTCTAACAGATGTGAGAATATAGGAATGAGTTTGATGTTGAACTTGTAGTATTTCTTCTTGACTGGATAATAAACAGGTGTTAATGTCATGTAGCCAATTGCATATTACATGTGGCAAGTCTCTTTTCAGTGAGTGTGAGTGAACTGGAGGTTTCAGGTTTCCACATTACAGTCATGCAAGTTGAATAACATCAGATCGGATCGGATCAGCCTCCAAAACAGGTGCATGTCACAAAACAGTTGGTTTGTTTGCATCTGCAGAGCTCCAGACTTCCCCTAAATTTCATCCACTTGCACATGTGAAACCAGTAAATTTGCTGTATTTTTTTTTTTTTACACTGTTGAAATGTGGAAGTTGCAACTCGAAGAATCTGGAATCTGTCATTACAGATGGCAGGCCGATGCGAGTACCATGAATGAAAAAGAAATGTGAATATTTGCTTTACAAGTCGATTTACGGTGTGCAGCTGCGCGGCCCTAAATATTCTGCTTGCACTGCTAAAATTTTAAGTTTGTAGCCACTGTGCTCCTAGTAAAAGAAGTTAGTCTGGAGCCCTGGTCTAAAAATGAGATATAAGCACAGAGACTTGTAAGCAAACATCAAACTATATAATCTATAACATTTACAACGGTGACATGTCAATCGTATTTCACCAAATGGTTTCTTGCTGACACTGCCCATGCTAAAAGTTAAGAGACGAGGCTAAACGACACTTCAACACTCCTGACCATCGCAGTATACGGGCAGACAGACAGACAGACACGCCAGAGCAAGTGGAAAGATAAAAAAAAAAAGGTGAAGGACTGGTTCTACTTGTGAACAGTTTATGGTATAAAACCCTGGTTATATCACAGTGAAGGAGAAGAAGAAGATCTGCTGTCAGGATGCCGACCTGCTGGCAGTCGGTCTTAGCGCACACCTCTGTCCTTATCACAAAGTCCTGAATGATGGTGGCAAGGACACTGACCTTGACACAACGGTTCAATGAACCACCCACTGTATGGATCATGTAACAAACAACAAACCCTGGATCACCAGTGACAATAAGACCCTCCTCAACCAAAAGGAGGAGGAGGAGGAGGAGGGGAAGGCCTTCAGGGACGGAAGAAGAAGCTCTGATTTGTGAAACATCAACAGCTGAAGAAGTGATTAAAGGAGAAAGGAGAAAGTTGCAGCACCAGAAAGACGTTGAAAGGGATGAAGAGGACCATCACAGGCGACAAAGACCCGGCAACACCAGGTGACGTGGACAAGGCTTCAAAGAGTTCAACCTGCTCTACAACAGTCGCACCTTTCTCAGCTTCTTCATAACCAGACACTGCAGCTGTAACTCCCTTCATACTGGAGTCACTCTGTGCAACAGAGGAGCTGACATCCATTTAGTCTCTGTTTACACCGTGTGATAAAAAGGTACAGATTCACTACTACAGCTTCTCTGGATCCTCACAGATCTTTAATGTGACCAAAAGGCGTTGCAAACAAAGTCTCAACTAAAACCTTCAGACTTATTTGCTTGCTTTGCTGTTCACTGTGAATATTTCTGTTCATGCTGAAGGATGGATACCTGCAATTTTTCAGCACCCACATTGGGATTTTTTTTTTTCACAGCTTGCTCACAATCCAATTATTGTTTTTGAATCGTTACCTCGCCGTGCCATGCTCAGCCCATGTGAACAGTGAGCTGTGCTCTCAATTTAGCTGTGATGCAACCAATGTCACAATAAAAAAATATCAAACAGAATTGGCAGCTTCCAAGTCATTTTTTGAGGAATTTTCATGTTTTGTCAAAGGACAATTTACCTTTCTTTTTTTTTTTTTAAAGGGAGACTATTTGATTTCGATGTCAGCATTGAAAAACGTTGAATACCAGACGCTAATGTAATCCAGCGAGGCACATGTTCGTGGGGAGTGCCAATACAGCACGAAGCATACCAACATACTGTCGCTATCCAACTGTGTCCTTAACACTGAACACTCAGAGCTTTGACGTGAGTTTCTCCGACCAAATGCCACATGACGTTAAAAATACCAAAGGGAAAGTTTCAAACCGCTGTCACAGCCTCAACGTTAGGTCCCTCAATAGCAGATTCTTATTCCACAGATTTACCCTAGATTCTCTCACCCTTCACCTGACCTTTACAAGATCCTGATCATATCTTTAGTTTCTCACTCTTCTCACCTGGACTAAAAAGACTCAGATTTTTTTTTTTTACTTCCTATCTTGCACATTTCCACAGAATCTCAGGGGCAGTGAATGCCAGCACAAGATAAAATGGGGTCTTAACAGCCGCATTTATTAAAATGGATGATTTTTCAGACTACTGAAGACCAAGCTAAGTAAAAAGTCCAGAAGGGCAATGATTATGCCATTCATTATGGTCTGTGCTATAAAAATGTGAAAATCTTCCAGCAACATGAGATACCACTTATAGCTGATTTTACCTTGGTTGGTGTACATGCTGTATATTTATATATCTATATCAGCTGTCAAAGATACACTGCACAGAGATGAAACAGGAGAAAGTGGCTCAGCATTTTTCCTGCGTCTGTCCTGTACAATATCTTTATTTGCAGTGATACATCTCATAGTATTTCCCACTCACAAAACTGACATACAGTCTCTTATTTAGCGCAAGATTTAGACTTTCTGAACAAAATTTGATCTCACAAATCTGTTAAGTTTTGCCATATACATTCACTGCAGCGCCGCAGCAGCAGCAGCAGCACACTATAAGTTTATATAGACTGTATGTGGAGGAACGGTACAGGTCAAGTACTGCGAGGCTAATTAGTTTTCCGCCAGGGTATAAATGAGATTATTTCACGACACAAAGTTTCTGGTTGCACCCTAAGGTTCAAGGCTCACGATTGGCCTTTATGCGGAGAGACACAAGTCTTTTCTTCCACATCCACCTCTCACTTCTCTATCTGTCACATTGCAAAAAAATTATATTGACTTTTCCTACCTTAGCAATGAAAAAGGACACCGAGGTATATACACCAAGCCACAATCACATAATGGTACGGACAAGGACACACGAGAACTCAAACCAATTTCCATTTAGTTTAGCCACAAACATTAGGCAAGCATTCAGTTGCATTAAATCCTACATTGAGGTTGCAAAGGGCACAAATAGACAGCGCTTGTACCTAAATGTATTTGGTCTCATCATGTCGAGAGCCCGCACCATGCATGCAAGAGCACACTTATGCACACGCACTACATGTGAGATGGGAAAAAAATGACATTGTATCTGAGTGGAGCTGAAATTGCATTAACTGAGAAACAAGAAAATGGTATTTACTTTTTCTTTTTTTTTTTCAAATAGAGAAGCTCATCTCAGGGCCATGCACCTATCTCTTAGTGCTGTGCTAATTACAACCTTATTAGCCAGGAAGGACTCAGGTGCTGCAGAATCCTTCAGTGAGGGCCATCTGTGGCTGACAGCGCCAGGAAGGCCGTCTCATCCAGCCTCAATAGCTAATGAACAAACACAAGGATTTTCTTTCAGATTAATTATCGTCACAATGAATGAATTCCAGGTCCTTTTGGATGTCGTTCTCAGCATATCATCTTCCCATCAGCCCGTCAATCACCTCGGCCCGCACAAACAAACCCCTATCTGTCAACACAAACACAGATGCACACTGTCAAGTCAAACACACACAAACACAGATACACACCCAAACGCGCACGAAAAACACACATGCGCGCAGCACCAAGACAGAAAATCAGATGAGCTAATTAAGATGTGGCGGCTGAGTGGGAAGTAAACTCAAACAGGGCCGGACAGATGTCTCACTCCGGTGACTTCAAAAGGGAAATAAAGGACACAAGGCCATGTAATGTGATTTAGATATAATACTTCCAGGTCAGGGGTGATGGCTAGACCGCTGGGCAGTGGGAGAGCAGCTGACAAGCGTGTAACTAACCATGACGGATGGGAATTCAATGGACTGCCTCCTCTACACAGTTTGAGCTCGACGGGAACAAATTACGTGGGTAACCACCTTGTCGGCTGGAGCAGAGGAGAAGATTCATTCACTCCTAGAAAATTTCCTGACACATGTGTGGACTATAATCAAGTCAGACAAGACTAGGAGTATTGTGAGGGAAAATCCTCCTCTCTAGTCTGACCCCACACAACAGTAATGTCCAGTCACAACAGAAGGATATGATTAATGAGGGAAAAAAATGCTTAAATTTTCCTCCCACACTCTAAATATATGACAGTGACATTTGGTTGTAGAGAAAAGACATCAACATTCAATCCACTAGTGAACTGAATATATGGCTGCAACTTCATTGTGAAGCTTAAAATGTATTTTTTACTAAAGAAATGATTCTGTATAATGATGTTTGTTTTAATTTATGTGCATATGTGGTCAAAAGTGTAAACGGCAAAAGTAGAAATTCAAGTTTTTGTTTGTTTCTATTCTACAATAGCTTTAAAGGGATAGTTCAACATTTTGACAAATTGGCCCATTGCCATAATCCCTACAGTATAGTCATAGCAGTAGGTTCATTACCTTTATTTGTCGGTGCAAGCTGTTCTTAGAACGGCGGAGCAGAGCTTCGCTACGAAGGCTAATGGGATTTCTTGGTTTCCCTCATCAAACTCATCAAATACACAATCCAACAACTCCAAAACGCTCTGGTGGACAAGTTGTGACCTGCACATTCACGAGTCGCTACGAGATAATAATGGAACAACGAGAGAGTTGTTTTAGAGGTAAATTCAGAGACTGCTTGCTGAAAAACTGAACCTAACGGGAACGTGCATCAGCGGTTTTGCATGAATTTACCTCTAAAACAACTCTGGTAACAAAACTACTGCTATGACTATAGGGGTTATGGCAATGGGCCAATTTGCCAAAATGTTGAACTATCCCTTTAATTACTGGGTCATATGGGCTTTTTAACCAGCTCCGTTCTGCTTATCACAGACTCTACACAACAGTCTGTGAAGCAAAAGCTGAACATTATCTGAGCTTCACTCCAACATGAGCATCTATACACAAACAGCGTTCACACACAGAATCGAGTACAGGTCACGCACAAACCAGAGGAAAAATAGACTTGAAAGTACACTTTGTGTATATTTATCATGTATTGCACGTATACCAAGCAGACGGCTGGATTTACTGAAATATAAATGTTCAGGCAGCTAAACATGAAATAGACTAAAAAGAAAAAAGAAAAAAAAGAAACTGAAACACCTTGTGTAGACCTGAGATGCTGTATGATAACATAAGTGTTTATAGGCTACCAAACAACATAGAGAGAAGGAAAGCACAATATGTTCAAATATGTTACCGATTTCTCTCCAGGTAGATAGATGGTGTTGACAAAGTGTTGCACTCACAGCTGTTCACATAAGGAGCGCTGCACATTGTCGTGTCACAAGTGTAAAAAGAGGGAGAGCTGGAGAGTGAAGCTGAATCCTCGGATCCTTTCTCACCTCAGCACGGCTGGTCAAGTCAAAGTGTGAAGTGGGTGTGAAGGCAGGATCATCGGTTTCAGACACAGTGGGCTGAGGGGGGTTTCTAAAGCTATCTGGCTGTTCGACTAGCTAGCAGTTGCCCCCCATGATTTATCCACAAGAACCATAATAATAAAGAGCCGGCTAACGCTATACTGTAGCTAGGATGCCATCTTTGTAAAATTTGTTTGTTTATCTAATGAGCAGGTGGGAAAAGAATACAAAGGAAATGTAATGTAATGTTATCTAGTTAGCCAAGAGTGGACTGCAATCACAATGGGTCCACCCAGAGGACCCCCAGGAATTTCAACCAGCTGCTGCCTATAGAAAAAAAACTATAACATTATATGCACAGGAGCTGCCGGATCATTGTAGCTCTAATGTGGCTCAGCGAGTGTTATGATACGATTTTGTCTTAAATCTGCTAAACCATTATCTAAATAAACTATCATGCATTTTGTAATTGTTATTCTCTCACGAATTGTATGGAAAACTATGAGTTTTGTCTGGTTGGGGAAGGGAAAAAAAAAAAAGACAAAAGGTTTTTTTCCAGCCGAGGGGGAGTCAGAGGTGAGTGCATATGGGCTGAAGACTTGACAAGATCTGACACGAGCTATTAGAAGACAAGGGGGTGCATATAGACGTCAGCGAGGAGGGGCTGAGGGGGGGAATTAAGGCAATGAGGGGTTAAAACATTTCACCTTTTGTGCTCCCACTCTTTCGTACACTCTGAGAAATTAATAGGAGAAATTAGCAAAGCAATTACCACTTTTAATTGGAATAATTCTTCTCATCCTGTCACAGCTGCATCCAGAGGTGCACTGTTAAACCTCCTGTACATGTCTCTTTAACCAAACGCTATTATTAATTTCACAGATTTCCACGGGGCCTCTTTTTAGCCTCTGACACGTGAAACCATCGCGGGTGAACTCTGCGCTCTGCACTCTCTCCATCACATCTTCCCTCTCTTATTCTTAACGGAAGAAAACACTGGCGCAGTCATTTGTGACGGAGGAAAGTGGCTGCAATTACCAAATGAGCTTTGGCGCTGCTGTGTACAGAATCTTTTGGACAAACAACCCACAGTCGATGTAATCCTGTTGCCACTTACTTTTCACCCTCTAAGTTTGACTCAATTTGTCTGCGCAATGCAACTTATTTATCTCGTGTAGAGTTTTGTGATTAACACAATCACAGATAGTGGATGTTATAGTAGCCTCCTCATGTTGCATTGTTATTCATCTATCTATTACACTCCAAGCTAGAAAAACAACACTGCATGTGTTGTATATGACATGTAGCATTTTGTACTACGCCTCATTCATTTGTACATATTTAATTTCACTTGCAAATACTTTCTTACGTTATTTATATACAGTATTTTCACTCAAATTCTTGCTATTCTATTCTGTGTTAGGCCTGCACGACATCAGCTAAATGTCTGATGTGCGATGACACTGTTCAATAGGATGCCCTTTAATATCAAGCAGAGGGAATACCGATGAAAATTTGCTTTTTAGCTAACTCAGGTACATTTACATTTGTTTTTAGAATGTTTTATTAATGTACAGTATCCCTTTTCAAATAAATAGATAAATAATATCGCAATGACAACAAATATGCAAATATTCAGATGTGCATATGAACCATCCAGTTCCTGTGTGCTTCTGCTTTGATAGGCAACGACTCAATAAGCTGCAGTACGTCTACCAGGCCTGTAGGGGCGCTGTAACCCTACTACCACACAAATACACCAAAAACAGAGAAGAAGAAGAGTGGAAAGCTTGCGCATTGTAATCAAAGTCCAAACATTATAAGTCGACTAAACATGAGAAGTCGTTCCAGTGTAAATTTGCCGATCGATGCCACATGGACGCGTTTCAGGCACAGTTGTTCTTACGTTAAGTTACAATACGTCTAGCGGTGCAGCTCAGGTTACAGGTGTGACGGCATGGCGCCTGTAAATAAAACTTATCGCGTTTGTGTTTATCGTACGTGATGATATCTGACGATGAAAATAAGATTAATTGGTCAGTCCTAGTGTTACTGGTTGCTGCAATAATTTCCCAGTCTAGGATCAATAAAGTTGCGCTCATGAACTTAATCTTACTCTTAACATAGGTGATTTCTTCTATACTATTTCCAATAAAGATTTGTGTTATAAAAACTCTAAACCCTGCTTGGTCAACACTGTATGAATTGTTCAGAGTGAACACAACATGAAAGATGGAATAAATGCATTTCCACCGATCACCATGACTCATATGAAATAATGTAAGCATGGTAATCATAATAATAGCTGTGGGAATTGTCATTAAAGCACAATAAGGCCTCATCAGGTACGAAGCGTCTGGTCAATGTTGCACTTGGTAAATTTCATGTGAGTTATAAAACAAAAGCTTCACTCAACTGTCAAGTATAAATCCATTTGTTCAAACAAACAAACATGTGACATTTGGGGAAAGGCTGAGACAAAACACAGATGAGTTAATCGTTTGATTTGACAAAAAAATTGACCATGGGAGAAAAGGGAAACGCCTACGAACTCGCCAGTGTCAGGAGAGGAGAGGGTTTCTTACTGTTGCTCAACTCAACTGTCCCAGCGATTAATTGATTCGATTGATCCTCGAGCCGTTTCACCCGAGATGGGATCAAACTGTATTTCTCACACAGGACGGAGAGACGGGAGCATCTGTTGCCCCTGATAGCTTTGACTTATTTGACTTTTCCTGACACAGAAAGATGGGTGTCCGCTTTGATACGACTTGGAAAACATTAGCCACAATGCCTTAACCCCCGGCCGGCCCGGCCCCCACAGCGGCGGCAGATTCCCACTGGGGCCACTCAGAAAATGTCCTGCCCTGATGGGCTGATGGGAATCAGAGGAAATCAATAAGCAATGATAGACTTCTGCTGTCCACTCAGCTAATCCTGTTAGTGATAGCTGTGGGTTTAATCGAATGGTTGCCCACACACTACAGCTGCTCAGACACTGAGACAAGTGTATGTGCACGTACAGACACACACACCTCCAAGTACACTTAACCCCATAACATTCTTATGGATAAGATCTGCAGATCTTCCCTCACACTCTCTCCGTCTCGCTGTCATTTTGTTGAAACAAGCAGCGATTCCAGAGACAATTCATTCAGCGGTTCGAGGAGAATCAGTCAATTTAATAAATCCTTTGCTCATAGTCCAACTTGGACCAGATTGCGGGAACATTTTCCATTGGAGCTGAGGACGTGGAATAAAGACACATTTTGTCCCTATGATCATTTGATAAAGGATCTCTTTTTTGATATGGAGATCAGCACAATGCATGGCAGTGTATGGGAAGCCGAGCAGAAACGGACTTTCCTCCGACAAAGACGATCTCTGCACACGCTGTATACATATCAAAGTGACATAAACCCCCCTCCCCTGATAACTACTCTCAATATACGAGCCACACGTATGTTGCAAAGTATTTCTGGGTTAATACCTTAACCCACCCTCCTATAAATGAAAAGACATTATAAAAGCAGGCCCCGGTGGCACATGTTTAAAGGTACATTAAGAGAGCACATCAATTGCAGATGACATAATCCCCCAGCCCTCTTTTCAGACGCTCTCTTACTTCCTTAATCTCTCCGTTCTTTAACCCTCATCTTCTAAGAGGCTGAAAGCTCCCTTCATCTTCTCCTCAAGCTAGCAGAGAAACCTCAAGCTGCCTGGGGAGGGAGGAGAAGAAGAGGTATTACTGAAGTCTGATTAAATTAACACTGTGATGCAGATTTCTTGCCTTTTCCTTCCCCTTTTTCTCGCCTTCTCGCCGACTGCGTGCCGTCTTTGAAAATTAGATGAACTTGTTACATGAGGGTCCGCGCACGTGTGATGTGTGGCTGCTTGTGTGTATATGTGCATCTGCTTTTAATTAATTACTCTCGTCTGTGTGTGTGTGTGTGTGTTGTGTGTCATTAGCAGGATCCATGACTTGGGATCCTGATTTGCATAGGTGTCTCTTTTTTTTTGATAGATAAATAAATAAATATAAGATAATGGGAGTTAATAAAAGACTGGAGTGTTCCTCTCTCCACCTCATCCACCCCCTCTAACCCTCTGTAACCTCCAGCCTCGCCCGGCTCTCCTCGAGGCAGAGAGCGGAACCATCCCCTGTAGAAGTACTTTAATTACAAGGTTCCTACATCCAAACAACAAGAGGTTTACATAACTCCCGCATGAGCTGCTCATTATTCAGAAACTATTCTTGCTATCCCTGTCTCCCCCCTCTAATACAAATGGCGCTCGACAATGCCGTGAGCTCCCACAATGCACTGCCTATATAAGTTAAAGTGAAAATTAAGAAAAGTTCACTTTGTCTAACCCGACGACGTCCAATTCCCATCCACCGCCACCTCTGTACGTGTGAACGGGATTCCAGCTCAGACCGACGCTGATTAAATTCCATCCATCTGAAGCTAATTAATCATTTCCACTGTGTCTAATATTGTCGTAAGAAAGGTAATTAGTTGACACTCTGATTCAAAGAATATAGCACCTCAGTACAATACGCACATACAATCCATTGATGATATTCAGTATAGACATGTATATGGATCAAGGGCGCTATAGCAGGAAATATAGTCACTTAACAAGAAAGGGATCTTTCATTAAGTGAGGAGTCCTGGTCACATTCCTATGAAAAAAAGTCATTTTTCCGCCTTTTCCTTAGCATTAGCTTAGCACGATTTACTGTCAGTCACATATTTACCACCCACCACACCATCAAATCTGTCTAGCCCCTGACAGAATTTGCAGCATCTCCCTATATCACATTTAATTCTAATTTATGCCCTCCCAAAAAAAAAGAAATAGAAAAAAAAAAAAATTGGCGACGTATGGAAATTGTGCAATTTTTTATTACTTCTGGCCATTCAGTGTCTGAACCAATGCCATTGTCCTCCTTCTTCTTCATTGACCCCATCCTTCCTCCGCCCATCTGCTCCAACAAGGTGATGTTTATCTCCAGCAGGAGGAAATTAAAGCCTTGCTTCATGAGCAGCAGATATGCAAATCTTATACAGTGCAAATAGATTGCGGAGCTCGCACAGTGGACGGGGTGGTATTGGGCCGCCCATTGAGCCCCACTGATTTGAAATCCAAATCGAGACGTGGAATTACAAGACACACATGTGGCTTCCTAAAAAAAAAAAGAAGAAGAGGAAGAAAAAACATCCAGACTTTCAGATATTAAGGAAAAAATAAATAAAGAGGAGCGAATGAAGAATTAATAGTGGATCTAGAAATTAAAAAAACAGATTATTTATTCGGCTGCTCCATCAGGGCAGATATGATTTAATAACTCTTGTTCGACCACAGGTGAACGCTTATCTGAAGCTCTGGCACAAAACAGCATGGAAATAAGTTCCTCTGATATCACCATTATATGGGATATGTATTTTCTTGAACTCGCAAAATTGGAAAGTAATAGTGGCTATGCAAAATGCCTTGCAGTTGTGGAGTATGTAATTTTGATATGCATTAGTGTTATTGTCAGGCGGGGTGTATGGGCTGTTTCCTTGTGTGATTGCAGGTCTGGCTTGTATTGTGGGAGGGAAGCAGACAGGAGAAGATAGTATTAAACCTGTCCTTGCCATTCCAATCGGTCTGCATGTTCCTCTTTATCATTCTGCAGTTTCTATCCACTTACGCTATAATTAAGTTTCCTGACCCCTGCCTTGCAGCCTTAACTAGGCATTGGGAAATATACAGCCACTGCAGATCTCTTAGCCTGATGTGCTCTCTCTCTCTCCCTCTCTCTCCCCTCCCGCCTCCCTCTCGTCTCCTTCCCCGTTTCTGAAAATCTCTCTCTCTCTCTCTCTCTCTCTCCCACTGTCTCTTTCTTTCTCAGAGTCTCCATGGCACTGTAATGGAATAAGAATTATTAATCGAGTAATTGTGTGGAACACATTAGTTTGCATTGAATTTTTCTCTCTCATTTTCGATGCTTGATTATCAGGCTATTGGGCGGACTCTACCCCCCCTCCCCCTTCACCTTTCCCCCACTCCAAACACATAACACATGCCCACACACACACACACACACAACACACACAGATGCATACACGCACACATACGCATACACATACACACACACATCCAAGGGGCTAGATCACACTTCCCTAAATGGCATAATCTCTCTCTCTCTTTCTAATGTGCATGCATGGACACACACATACAAACTCACACTCTCTCTTACACACATACACACACACACAATGGGCTGAAGTGTGTGTTTGCATCACACCTAATGTGTGCATGTGTGAGAGATGCTGGAGGAAAAAGCTCCATTCCTGATTGGAAGATTTTTTTTTTTTTTGGTAATGTCCCTTTAACCTCCAACCTGTCTGATAACACAACGTAAAAAAAAAAAAAAAGCAGATGCACAGAAAATAACCTGCAGCATATGTACAAACATGATTTACAAAAATAGAAAAAAAAAAAAAGGAGCCTTAAACCCCAAACATCAGAGGCAGGCGAGCTGCCACTGACATTCATCATAAAAAACCCCTCTTCAATCATAATTAGTCTAATTAATTTAAATCAGTGTTGGATGCCTATCTAAATACAGTGACAACACAAAATGAACATCCCTGCAGCACATAGCCTCAGCCTATACGTTCCCATAGTGAAACACACCCTCGTAGGATTAGAGCAGAAGAATAGGGGGATTATTATTTCATGACCTTTCAATCCGCTGCCTGTCAGGTTGAACTAAAGCCATATATGCTGCTGGAGGACTAATCTCCTTCTCCCTTTGTGTCCGCAAGGGATGTGTCATTTCTTTATCCCCTCTATCCAGATTTACTCCATAAAATAAACTTCCTAGCCTGATCTGATAAGAAGCCATCTCCTTACCGGGATAAGGCTATGGTGCCTGCCTCGCCTCCCTGCTTCCCCCGTAGCCGTATTTTTGGGTGTCAGATAACTCAGACGGGGATGGGAACAGTCAGGAAATGCCACTTTGTCTGTCTGGGAGCAGGTGACAACAAAACGACAGTGACTCTGATTAGAAAACACCCTCCTTCTCTCCCCTACCACCACCACCACACCACCTCCTCTACCTCTACCATCACTCTCTCTTTCTCTCTTTCTAAAACCAACAAAAAAAAGAGAAAAAGAAATCACATATTTGCCAGGTAGTGTGTGTGTATGTGTGTGTGTGTGTGTGTGTGTGTGTGTGTGTGTGTGTGAGAGAGACACAAATTTATTGATATTTGCGTCGCACACACTCAGTCAAAGTCGTCGGATCACAAACGCTATACACTTATGTTTTTGCTTTTGTTATCGGCCTTATCTTAATTAGTGGTAAGTCGTCACTGCTCCAGCTGTCAGTCTGAGCTGTGATCTGCTGATCTGACTGCTGCTGTCTGCCCCTCCTGTCCCCTCCTGCCCCCTGCACCCCCCCTCCCTCCCTCCCTCCCCCAGCCCCCCACCACACTGTAATTATTTAATGGACCTGAGTCATATTTTAGCTACTTCCCTGAAAACAGATCGTGAGGTTCTTCCCGTTCAGTTTTGATGTCTGAATTTGATGCATGCATGCAGACATTTGAGGCATTTTTCATGAAGCCTTCTCTCTCTCTCTCTCCTGTTGCCTAAAGGTCACAGCCTACAGGTGGCAGACATGAGCGCTGTGGACCGGAGAGGCAGAGGTTGGCAGCAGCAGCAGCAGCAGCAGCAGCAGCAGCAGCAGCAGCAGCAGCAGCAGCAGCAGCCTGGGTATAGTCAGCACTAAAGCAAACTGTAGTAAGTGAGAACTAAAAAGAAAATATGTAACCTCAGTCCTGAATAAATAAATCTATGGAAGCCAAAACTGTTCAAGGGATTGATACCAACCATTAAATAATTTGTGATGTTAAAAATAAAAATAAATACTATATAGGCCTAAAAGTTTTGTTTAAAACCATAACCAGGGGGTGATGGTGCCTAATCAGACTACACAGAGTCATCATTAGTCCACACTCCACAACATTTACTATTTAAGGTTTTATTTTTTAATTTTCTAAATCCCTTGAAAACTACAGAGGGAAACACGTAGATCAAAAATAAAATAAATGCTTGCAGACAAAAGAAGAAAAAAAAATCATGTCATGCTGTGCCACAATCAGCAGCAGGGCTGATTTTAAGCAATTAAACATCAATATAAAGGTAGAGGTTTTGGGGCTGAAGCAAAAATAAATGCTTGAAGTGGTGAAACTATATTAGGCCTGAAATCAAATCTGCACTAAATTCCTTTAATAAAACCTACAGTTTATGTTTAGACTCTGTTTCTTTGCTATCGTCATTATTATTATGGAAAGATTTTTAACTATTCTTGATATTCAGCCTGCGTCCATTTGGTTTGTTTTCACTGGTTCAGGCTGATGTGAACGCAGTCACTCAAACTGACCAATTCAGCCCAAGTGGAGGGACCGAGTCTCGTGCAGCATGCAGGCGCTGAATTGTCCCTCGTGCTCCCGGACCTCGCGCCGCGGCCGGACCTTAAAGCACCTATTCATTCATCCATTCACTCATTCATTCATTTCATCCGCTCCTGTCTGAGTCCAGGCGACTGTTTCCTCGCTGCGGTGTATATTATTGCTCTGATTGGCACGGGCGCAACGCGTCTGTCTGCAAAACCGGATCTTTACACAGGGAGCGACGTCCTCAGGTTTTTTTTATTTTATATTTTTTATTATTTTGAACCCCCACCGCCCACCCCCTCTTTTCCCTTTTTCCTTTTTCCTCCTCCTCAACGCAACACAATTGAAAGGCAGGTGCATTTTCGAAAGGGGGGGGCGCACGCAGTGGCTATCTACGCGCAAACTGTATATCACCCAAATTGCTTTAAAAAAATAAGCGAACGCAAAGGAATTATATGAGGGGGGAAAAAACAAAAACAACTCCAGGCTATCTTAAAAAGAGACAAAAATGTCTCTTTTAAAATGTCAGAGTTATGGTGATAAGAATCTGAGGATGCAGGGAGGACTTTGGTGAGAAGTGACTAATTACCCTGTGGACCGTCCTGATAGTGGAGAATAATTAGATTTACACAAAAGAGCCTAAACCATGCATCTGAATAACAAGAGCAACATTTTCAATAGGGAAATTTAATTTGATTTTGTTGCGAGCTCCCTCCGTGCACTCGAAATGGAAAGTGAGAGAAAGCGTAATAAGGACAAAACAAAAAAACAAAAAAAAAAGAGAGTGAGAAGAAGACAGAGAGAGAGAGAGAAAAAAAACCTCCTTCTTCTTCATCTTCCCGGGACAGTTTCATGCCTGGTTTGGTTGGAGAAAAAAAAAGCTGACAAAAACCCACGGTAATCAAAAGAGGAGTTCACGGTAGCTTATATCTTCACAATTAGAGTGCGATTAGATAGAAAAACATATTGACTACACGTGGACTAAATCAAACAGCCTGGTTTATTATGGAGGGGAAAAAAGTTTTGTTATCGTGTCTCTTAATTGTGAAAGGAAATTGGTTTGAATTAAAAATAAAAATGTTACTTAAAAAAAAAAACAATTCCACAGAATAATTTATTTCAATAAATTATTTTTATGATTCCAGTAGTAAAAAAAAAAACACAACACTAAACAAAACAGAGTATTAAAACCACTTCAGGTTATTTTGTGGAATATTCAATAAATTATACACATAAAATAGAAATGTAAGGGATTTTAATGATCATAAGGCCACACAAAAACATATTACATTGTCTTTGATAAAATAAATATAAAGATTTAAAAAGAAAAAAGAACAAAATGCATAAAAATAAAAAATAAAAACAGCCTCCAGTGAACAATCTGTAATCTATATAGTGAAATAGAAATAAAACAAAAATAGGGTGAAATCGAGCGATTATATTACACAAGGACATTATTCTTCCATCCCTGTGTAAAATATCCGCTTTCATCATAGCCTATATAGACAGGCATATGCTAACTATGTAGGCCATACTACATGCAAATGGTGTAAGAAGAGTGCTTTAGAAGATTAGAAGATAGACACCCGGCCCACAGTGGGCTGAGAGGAGTGGGCTCTCCTCCAAGACTGTGTCCTATCTCCTCAGGACTGAAAAAAGCATCCTAATCCTTTACCTTTCATAGTGATCTAAAGCCGATTTAAAACTGTCACTACCCTAGTTTGTGTTTATTTCATGTTCATCTGCAGCTCAAGGCGATACTCTGCACACCCACTTATGACATGAGCAAAAAGATGTGTGTGTGTGTGTTGTGTGTGTGTGTAAGTGAGAGACTGAGACCAAGAGACGACAGAACAAAAAGAGAGAGAGAGGAGAGAGAGGAGAGAGAGAGGGTGCTTGCAGCTTGCTGACCCACAGATGAAGGAATACCCCATGCGTGTGTGTGTTTGTGCACAATCCGACTGCACTAATTGTTATATTTTCATTTTACGTGTTCAGACCTCAGACATCCACCTCTTATTTCATGCGCCGTCGAACAAAAAAACCAAGCAACTCAGCTTGAATTCACTTCCAAAAATACACACTCCCACACAAACAGATAGTCCACAAGACAGATGAGTAAACAGTTGCTCTCTGTCTCTATCACACACACACACACACACACAGACACACACAGACACACACAATAACACAAACCATTGACCGCTGAGCTGGCAGGCCCACAGGCAGACCACCTTCCTCTCCTCTCCCTCCTGCTCCTCAAGGCCTTACTGTATTATTCTGTAAGCAGCAAGAGCCCAGCATTGACAGAGCTAATCACTGGAGAGGCAAGGTCTCTCTCTCTCTCTCTCTCCCTCTCTCTCTCTCTCTCACACACACACACACACACACACACACCCACACACACTCACGCACAATGATTGACACACAATGGCAGTGAATCTATGCAGTGCCTGCCCCCCCCCCCCCTGTCTTGCTTTTTGCTTTCTCTCTCCCAGCTGAAAAGACAAGGGGGGAGGTTTGTGTGTGCGTTACTGTGTGTTGGTTGGTGTGTGTGTGTGTGTTAGTATGTGTGTGTGTGTGTGTGCGTGTGTGTGTGTGTTGGTTACAAGGAGTGATGTCCAACAAACCGAGGTGGAGCCAGAGCAGAGGAGAAGTGAAGACGGGCTAAAAGATGAGCTTGTGACTAACACTGTTGCTATCCCTGCTCCTAATCCCCCCCCCATACACACACACACACACACACACACACACACTCTGTGAGGTGCAGCAGCCAATCTGGAGAGAGTCTCAACCCCTCTCATATGAATATGATCCCTGCGCTGGCTGAAGCCCAGTGAACCACTGATCCTGTTATCATCTCGCCCGAGAGAACGAAAGGAAAATGAGAAGCAGAGACAGAGAGAAAGAGAGAAAGAAAGAGAGGAAGAAAGGAAGAAAGAGAGAAAGAAAGGGAATGAGGGAGGTGCGTTGTTTATTGTTTTCTCACACCTCGCCGTGTCATCTGCCAGCGCTTTGACGACCCATAACCCCACTCTCTCCACTTAATCCCCCTATAATTTTGAACCTCTACAGAGTAGGTCGTTTATATCAGCGGGTCCAGCTCAGGTCATAGAGGAGTTGTCCGTTAATTGTAAGGTTGGTGGTGGTTCAATCTACCCCTCCTGCCCCCCAACCCACCACCACCACCACCACCACCACCACCCATCCGCTCCTTGCTTGTTCTGCTTAGAGCATCTTAGAGGGTTGATGGCTCTATTTTAAAGATCCATAATCTGATTTATTGGAAATATGAATTAGTATATGAACAGTTTTTCTTTTGTTAAGAAATTTTTAGCCTGAAAAGACGACAAAGAAAACTCAGACCATCGTCTCTTAAACTAAGGAATGTGACATCCTCAGCACTTTCTCGTTCATATTGTCGGAGTTTAGTTTTATCACACGAACCTTTTATTGTATTTTTTTTTTAAATACCTTCAACTGTCCTATCATTATATTGTGTTTATATTTTATGCTGCTCTGTTGAAAAGGAGTTTTCCCTCTCGTGGGACAGTAGAGATCTGATCTGATCTGATCTGAACTGAACTATACGCCCCTAAATTGCTGCCATTATGAGTGTGTGTGGGCAGAAAATGTGCTTTTAGGATGAAGTGTCTGTCACCGCTGAGTGATGATAATTAAATATTATTGTTTATTGACTCTCAGCAGAACACATTTCTGAAGTCCAAATGAATTATTCCTAATGAAAAACCTTCACAAAGCAAAGATTATACATGAGTTTGCACATTTCACAGATAAATAAACATGTTAATATTATAAATATCCCGACTGATGATAATGATCTCATTTAGCGCACGTGCGGAAACCATAATGAACCAAAATGTGGATTTATTTGTTATTGTTTTGACATGGTGAGGCCTGTTGTTTTCTGTGCCGGTTGCCCGAGGCGACAGGAAGCAGTGTGGTTAATTAAAGAGTGGACAGCACTCCAGACTCCACTCACACACTCCTGGTATTGTCATAAGTACCACTCCTACCGCACACTCCCTCAAGAGTAATTTCCCTCTGTTTCTTATAGGACATGGAGGGCTGAGCCGTGGCCTCGGGGGCACTGAAGCACACTCTGCTGCTCCGTCTCTCATGGACATGCAGAAGAACCACACGGACGCATGCACGCAGCCTCCATCTCTGCATAGACTCGTCCAGATAGCCGGTCAGATAACACTTTCAATTCAGCTCGATGTTATCGCTTCCCTTTTCTTAAGAGAAATATGAACCTGTCACATGGGGCGATCTCACAGATTTGTTACATAGTTCCACGGTAGATAAGTCCAACAAAAGGGGCCAAGGCCTTGCCCCCTCTGTGTGCAGAGTTGGAAACGACTTGCAGCAGTAATCAGTGCGGGAGGATCACATCTGGCCTGACAGCAGCTGCATCACTGTTTAGAAGACCTGCCAGCGTGAGAAACACACAGGTCGATTCCCCTTTCTCCCTGGACAGAGTGGGTGTTCTTCTAATTCATTTCTTCTTTCTTAGGCCTTTTCTTTGAGCCAGCCAATTAACCTGGGTGCAGTGCACTAATGAGTTCCCTCTGGTGGCTCTGAACTGCTCAATGGAGAAGAGGGAAGAGCAGGGCGAGCCAAAAGGGAGAAGCAGAGAGGGGTCAGGGAGGGATAGCACGGGAGCCGCAGGAGGGTGCAGACACGGCGAAAAGGGGAAGATGGGCTGAGAGAGTTTGAGAAAAGAGAGAAGAAGGGTTGAAGACGGGGTGAGGGAGAAGGGGAGGGGCGAGGACCGAGGGGGTTTAGGGCAAGAAATATGTGATGGGTTGATGCAGGAGGAGAGGGGGACAGACAGAGCACCATCCAGTTGGCCACTGCGGGCCTATCACCAAGACATTGTCAGCCAGACAATGGGCTTATCAGCCTCCTTTTCACACCAGTCTGATTAACTGGGAGGAATGGGAGGACGAGGAGGGGAAGGGAAAGGGTATGTCCTTGTACCAGCCCAGTAAATGTCAGAAAAAAAGGGGGCCAGGGACCCGAAACCAGCCTCATGGATTTGAGCGTTCGTCAACTGAGAAAATGGGGAGAGTTTAAAAAACCCCAGACGTAAACCAACATCCCAAAGCGACCGTATGTGTGTGAGTGGAGGGAGGGTCGGCTGTAATAAATCTACAACCTTTGTAAATGTATCTCGCTGACCAGATTAGCAAAGGAAGCGATAAGCACCTTTAAGCACCATTAGCTAAATCTGTGTGTGTCATCAGTCACAGCACAGCGAGGTGCAGCATATAACCAGTCAGCCAAGGATAGAAAGAAAGGATACAAGTAAATGTGTCTCAAATCTATCAGAAATTGGTGTTTCTATCTTTTTTTTTGTCCGATTTGTTACTCACGAGTAAATAACTCGGTAGGAACTGACAAATCTGACGTCATAAATAATAATATTACCTTCTCTGCTCTGAATCTTACACTTATTACTCACCACAACAAATCTAATGAAATCACACACCTCAAAAAATACAAAAAAAAGCTAAAATATTAACAGAAAGACCATAAAAAAATAAATGAAACCTGTCTCTTGTGTGAATATATTTATCATTTTATGGTTGTTTATGGACTATTAATTATATATAAATTAGCACTATGAATTGGAGCAACATTATTTTTGGATAACACTGGTTTATAGCTACTAACACATATTTGTCAAAAACGGTCCTGCCTGCCAGCCGCAATTTTGTCAAGCTTGGCGAGAGCTGTATAGAACAACAAATGACTAAGAGAAGGTTTCAGCAAAATTGTTTGTGTCATTGTTCAATTAGTCTCCTGGGATATTGATCCCGGCTTGTTTGTTTACTTGCTCACTGCTTCCCATTTGTACAGCCTTGACAGCCATCTGTCACACAGAGGGACGGCGAGAGAGGGGAGGCAGGAGGTGACAGAGTGGAAGAGAAAGTGATTTACAATCTGAGGGTTGAGATAAAAGTGAATAGGAAAACTTGAAATGGGTTTTGGGAGCAGACTTGATATAATATAAGAGAGGGGGGGTGAGAATGACAAACAGATCCATCCTGATCCAGAGCCTAAAATGTTATTTAAAGTCAAGCTTTTTTGGAAATATAAATTCCTAATCCAATGAATCCATAAAAGCTTATGTTCTTCTTGCTCAATGATGCCAATTCAGCCGGGGAGTGTTATAAAACCAATGCTTGTGGGGATTAACAAGTGGTTACTCTTCTTGCTCTTCATTTCCTCCTTTTTTCTCCATTGCTTTTTTTTTTTTACCCCCCAAAAGAAAAGGATGGAGTAATTAGAGGGTAGACCAGGTGGAAGCACACAACTCAAGAGCCCGGTGCTGGCTCACCCTCTTCTCCACAGGAAGATGGGAAGAGGGAGATGTGGAGGAGGGTGGGAGAGGGTGGCCATGACTGGAGAGAGAGAGAGAGAGAGAGAGAGGAGAGAGTGGCAGAAGAATAGTACAGCTAGGTAAAAAAAAAAACGGGGGGTGAGAGAGAGAGTGAAGGGAGGAAGGGAGGGAGGAGGGGGGGGGGGGGGGGGGGGCAGCCGGGCTTGGGAGCATATTGGGTCAAAGAAAATAAAACGTGTCATTTAGCCAAAGAAAGAGGATGAGAGCAGTCTGCATGATGGGGAGATGTGAAGGGTGGAGGGTGGATGGGGTGGGGTGGACGGGGGCTCGAGCTGGGACGGCTGGGCGAGGTGAAGGGGAGGTGGAGGCGAGGTTAGCTGTTAAATAAGGTGGGGGTCATAAGAGAGGGGTGGGATGAGGGAGGAGGGAGGGGGGTTTGGATGCCCACCGTGATACAAATGAGGGTCTGCAGGCGGGGGGGGGCACCCACAGTACAACTTGGCCAACAAAGGTGCCTCTGTCTTGGCCTCCCTCCTCCACAGACCTCCTCCTTGAGTGGGCAGGATTCCATTAGCAAGCTGCAGAACCTGGGGTCTATTCATCCGCCCGTCCAGGCCTGACTGACTGAGAGCGCTCGCAAAAGACGCACAGACACACATGCACATGCACACACAATGACCCACACACACACAGAGAGAGAGAGACACACACACGTGCTCAACAAGCACACATGCATGCATGCACTCATTCACAGTCACTCACTCACACACACATATACACAACACCACTAATTAATCCGCAGATTACCCAGCCAATTATTACCACACTTGTACTAATTAGAAATTATTTAAAGCATTTCCCAATTAGGGTTTACATGCTCAGTTGGGCAGGAGTCTGCCTTCGATAAACCAACTGGTTTTTATGGTAGGGGTAGGAGGAGAAGAGGAGGAGAGGGGGGTAAAAGAAAAAAAAAACGCATGCTCATTCATATACACATGCATGTGCACGCGCTTGCACACACACACATACACGTTTCTGGATCTGACTGTGGTAATCAGGCCGTCTCAACGAGTCCCTCTCTCAGGACGAGGGGGATGAGGACAGACAAGAGGAAGAAAGAGAAAGAAATAAAACGACAAAAGACATGCTCCTTCAGTGCAGCAGCAATACTGTAGGTCGCTCTTGTTAGGGCTGGGGACAGTGATTAGGAGAGGCCACAATAAGACCTGCCAGGAAACACATGCCAATTACGTTACCAGGAGAACCACGGGCCCTCATTGCTATGGGAAACCCACTAGTTTCCGCACCACACGGCCCCTCGTCGCACACACACACACGCACCCATGGCCTCATCCGCTAGCTTTTTTTTTTTTTTTTCCCAACCCTTTGATTACATTATGACATGAATAAGAGGAGGCCAAGAAAGAAAAAAAAACAAGAAGGTAGAAAGGAGGAGACGACACAGTGCGATGGACGAAATGATTGTGTCCAGCAAAGGTACTATAGCAAAAAAGGAAGAGTAGTAGCAGTTTACCTTAGAGATCAAAAGTTGGTTGCTGAGAGGGATAAACTTTTGTGGAGTGAAAAGTGTGGTCGGTCAAACCTTCATTGAGACAATGATGGAGGGAGGAAGAGAAAACAAGAGAGAGGGAAAGAGAGAGAGAGGAGGAAAACAGCAACAAACAGGCTGCAGTGGGATAACAGGGGCGGGACTCCTGGGAGAATTATTAGCGGAGAGAATTACAGGCTCATCCATGGGTGACATGTAAGCCCCACCAAGCTACACGCTCAAAATGTTTACAACACTGATATTTGCTCAACTGCGATGTTATCAGGCCTCGATGTAATACTCAGAGCTTTTGTTCTGACTTGCACGGCAACACTCACCATGCCTACAGATGCAATAACCAAGAGGCGAGATAGCGGGGCGGGCACAATGTTTGTTTGTTTTTTTTGCCAGCATCGTTGTCCAGAGAAGCTGCGACATGCGACATGACCTCAGAGCAGAGAGAGAGAGAGAGAGGGGGGGGGGGACTTAATCTGGAATATTTGCGCTGATGTGATGATGGCGGCGGCTGAGATGTTGATTAATGTGCACGCCGGTCGGTGCCTTGTTATTAAATAAACAGGGTGAATACACAAAATATATTGAATAAATTAGAGCGTGAACCGATCTCCTCTCTCTGCAACATCCAGCTCATTAGGATGCATGAGGAAACGATGTTCTGATTGCGACAAGAGTCACTCATTAAGCCATGTTTGTCCCTCGCCAGAGCACCACTCCCTGCACACCCACCCCCACCAACACCACCAACACCCCCCCCCCACACACACCCCACTCTGGCCCAAAACACTTACCCCTCATCCCTGCCATACACTCCACACCAAATCCCTCCCTACTGCACACTCTCCTGCTAAAAGCTCCCTGACTTAACATCACCCCTTCCCAATGGATGTCACCAACAAACCACTAACCCCTCTTTTCACCCTCTTTTCACACACATAACCCCACCACCACCCCTACACACACACACATTTACCTCCCCCCCTCCTCCCCTCTCTCTCCTTCTCCTCTGCTGGGATCTGTGTCATCATTTTAATTAATTTCTAATCAGGCGAGAGTAAACTAATCAGGGGAGGCGTTAAACAATGACAGCTCTGCCTGCTCAGCCTCACACTGGGGGCCGCCAGGCTGCTCTGCATGCCGAGAGCGAGGAGCCGCACGTTGATAAACAAGTCGGTTTGAAGATGGGGGGGGGTTATCTACACCCATCTCTTCTGCCATACATGTTAATATGGCCTGCGATGCAACACATATGTGGCCCCCTGCTCGCATTTGCATCGAGAGAGATTTAATTACGTTTTGAATCTGAAGCCACTGATCACTTTTTTTTTTTTTGGTTTCCCAGGCTTTTTACTGTATGTGTAAGGGTAAAAGAAAATAAAACAAACCACACAGACAGGACATCTCAGGGTGTCTGTCTGGATAAACACATGGGTTCATGGACGTATGATGGAGAGATGCATGTAAATGATCAGAATGGACAAACAAATAAACCGAACCCCTCCGTCTGAATTGTACTGTATGTATCTGCTCAGAATGGTTTGCACAAAGACTGCAGTTATCTGTAGGCGGCCAGATCCCACCAAGGCTGAGCCATTGTGGAGAAACAGACAGAGAGGGAGAAGGAAGAGAGCGAGAGACACAGAAAAAGAGACAGAGAGCAAGAGAGAGAGAGACAGACAGAGAGAGAGCATACTTTTGGGCAATACATTAAGTGAGACAATGTAACAAGAGCGCCTTGATTAACCTCTGCCAGGCTCACTCACACACACACACACACACACACACACACACACACACACACACACACACACACACACACACCCTGAGCCTGAAACACCTTAAACCAACATAAGTGATTCATAACTGGAAGCTCCTAACCATATGATTGCATGACAATGAAGCTGATGACAAAAAAATTAAGTTAATGACCACCATCACACCAGCGGGTTGCCCCCAAAAAGCGAACAGCCTTCATCCACGGACGGAGCTACAGTACAGTACGTGTACGTGTACGTTATGTTATGTGTCTGCAGAGACTGAGGCCGGCTTCACCGCAGGGCAGGCTGTGGCAGCTGCAGCATCGTCGCAACAACTCCTTACGGTTTGTGTCTAGGTGTTGTTGGGTAGAGAGAGAGAAAAAAGAGGCTTTTTATGTCTCTCTCATCGAAGCTTGACCTGATTTCTCCTCCGGTCAGCGCCATGGCAACCGCTGACCATCGACTTAAGGACCAAAGACCATTGGCATAGTTACATGACACACACACACATACACAAAAAAAAAATCAGATACATGCATGCACGGACACACACATACACACACATGGACACAGTCTTATGCACGGAGACATAGAAACACACACACACAGACACACACACATATACACAGACACATCTTTACTTTTAAACTTTGTGTAAAGTCACACAGCAACACGACGGAGGACAAAGCTCCAACTGAAATCAATGTTAAAGGCAAACACACAACACATCGCTGGGAATGAGGAGGATATTTCAGTAAGAAATAGAGATGGAGTGTTTAAAAAGATATATTTTTTTAATATATACCCACCACCCCCCCCCCCTTTCTTCTAACCACCACCACCACCACCACCACCTCCTCCTCCTTCCTTGCCCTCTTTGCCAAGTATTAGATTCCCATGCCAACCGCTTCCCTGGGATAGAATAAGGATTGCGGAGGTGGGAAAGCTCAAACCCTTCTATAACATGTCAAACAACGCTGGAATCCAAAACGCAAGAGGAAGAGAAAAAGGGTTAGAGGCAGATTTTCTACAGGGAGAAAGAAACTGTCACATCATCAGATTGGTTATTCTGAGTGGAGGGATGTGGGTATGGGGGCGGGAGGGGGGGAGGGAGGGAGGGGCGGGGTGGCAGAGGCTTGGGCTGGCAGAATCTGGCAGCGATACACGATGGCGGTATTTCCACTAAAATAATCAGCCCCCAGGCAACGGAAGGGGGGTGGAGGTGGTGGTGGTGTGTATGTGTATGTGTGTGTGTGTGTGTTGTGGAGGGGTTGCAGGGAAGAGACACACAGAGAGGTTAGAGGGATTGTAGGGGAAGGAGGAGAAGAGGAGACGGGGTGGGTGAGGAAGGATATAAGGGAGGGAAATAGCAAAGATGGAGAGAAAGAAAATCTGGGAAGCTAACCAAGGAAATCCTGCTTCTCAGATATGCAGCTGTGGAATTAAAATTGGTATAAAAACACAAGAACAAAAATATACTTCACACTTCACAAGCCTATTGAAGGGTAAGGGGGGGTGGGTGGGGGGGTAGTGGTGGTGCGAGGGGTGGGAGGGGGAAGATGTGGCACTCTATGCTGGCACTGATACCTCAGGCACAAGGGGTAAACAGCTATTCTCCTCACTTCACTTTGTCTGGTGCAGTGGTTTCAGGGTGTGAGTGAGTAAGTGGAGGGGTGGGGGGCCTGCAGGGGTCTCATCAGGCTACAGGGCAAACTCAAGAGAGAAGACAAGAGCCCCCTCAGAGACCGAGAAAACACACACACACACACAATAATAATAAAAAAAAAAAATGCCCCATGAAACAATTTCTACACTTCTGCGTCCCCTCGAGCACATCGCCACGAAAAAAAAAAACAGCGAGGCATTGATTCATGATCAAACGACCGTGATCGTCACTCAAATTCAATAATAACAACCTTCACAATCAAAAGCGCTCTAAATATACTGTACCTCCACTTCAGGCCAGGATTAGGCCTTTCTGTGCACACATTTGTGTTGATGTGCTGCATTACCGAACAAAGACCTATCAGAATCGAAAACAACCATGCAAACACAGATAAACGACAAATCAATTAATTTGAAACGTGGTGAAATAAACTGCGGTGAAACAACAGTGTGTTTGACTGCGAAAATATGAATGGAAATAACTGAAATAATTCTGCACGGGGAGAGTGTATGCAATATACGCCGGTTAAGGCAGACACAAAAACCAGGAGGCTCTATGAGCGCAGACAGACAGACACATGATTTAACTGCAACTTCAAAGGCCTTGAAATAAATTTTAAGTTGCATTTCACTCAGCAACTTCTTTCGTAGATAGAAAAAAGGGAGAAAAAATCTAATTAATAAGTGTGTGCTCTGAGAGTCATGTTATCAAACCCAGCCTACTGGAGTGTGACACCACTAAAATAATACAATCATCAAGTATAATGAGTGAGTTAAGAAGTTCACTTAATGCATGTATGGGAGTAAATGGTTGCAGCTGAGCATTGTGTTATTTCATCACTGTAGAGACTTGATCTTAATACAAATCTCTATGTAATACAGGCCTATTCACACAGCCCTGCCTTTCCCCTCCGGTTCAATTATCATGTGCTCTTTTGGAGAGATATTCAATTAGAAAAAAAAAAGGATCCTCCTTTTGTTTTATCAGAAAATAAATTTGGCAACAGATAAATAATCATTTCAAAAACGCTGCGAGCACACTGCAGGCCTGAGAGCGTGTGTGTGTGTGTGGGGGGGGGGGGGGGTTTCACTTCAGGTCAAAGTCAGAGAAAGTTGAGAAGTTATCAAAAAGAAAAAACAAATAAAATCAAAAGTTAAACGAGAAACTGGGTATTTTATGTTCTCGTACATTTATTCCTACAGTTGCTCCTCATTGAGATATTAAAAAAAGGACTCTCAATTACAGGATGAGAGTGGAAATATTGGAAGCAGGAGGACAATTAAGCAGCCGTGAAATCGCGGCTGGAGAAGAAAAGCAAAAGGACAAGACAGAGCAGAGAGTCTACCTCATTCACTGAGCAGTGTTTTTGTTGGGAGTATCCTCCACTGAATTTGTCGGCTTTCATTTCATTTCTCTGACATTCTCTCTGTCTGACCATCCAAGTCCTCTCCTGAGACAGATGAGTGGAAGCACAGCTCCAGAGAGAGCTATCAGGATTAGGATAATTAATATCATCTCATTTCACTATGATCCTCTCCGCAGCCCGCTGCACACACGAGGACGGGATGCAGCAAATACTGTGGCGAGAGAATCCAGTCGGCTGTCAATCTAGGCTGCAGACCCCCCCCACACTCACACACACACATACACACTCTCTTCCCAACTAACACACACAAACCTCCTCGGCGGCTAAATTGCAGTTTGAGAGAGACGACAGGGGAGAGGCAGCGGTGGCAGCGGTGGGGTGGTGGGGGCTGCCGGGCCCGAGGGACGCCATACAATGGAGCGTGCGGCTGACCAGCGTTCAGGTGAAATTGAATTGGAAATCTTCCACGGCTGGTTAGCATAACAAAGGGCCTCGTGGCTTTAGACAAAGGCTGCTTCTCTAATGCACAAAATCAATCTCTCTACGGGCTCGGCGCATTGTTCCCCACCGCCATACAGGTGTTCCTTCAATGGTCCTTAATCAAAAGTGTCAAAACAAAGTTAAGAGTTATCTCTGCTCCTCCGCAGCTGCTTCTGCAGAGCAGAAAGAGGGAAGGAGACCAGACAGTCACGATAGCAAAACAGCTGAGCTGAGTGTGTGTCTGTGTGTGTGTGTGTATAGGATGCTGAATGCATTCACCACATCCTGCTGCACTGCCATGGTCTGCTGGAGCTGAAGTTGGGCCACAGAGGAAGACTAATCTCATTTCTACCTGAGCCCTGTCCAAGTGCGAGCAACTGGTAGTAAACTCCCCGGTGGAAGCGAGGCAGAAGTTTGTGTTTGCTTTTGCTTCTTTCAGAGGAGAGAGGAGCATGATGGGAAAGAGGAAGGAAACAGGAAGCCTTGCCTATATCGTTTCCGACCTAATTGTTAATATCGGTAAACGCCGCATTTCTCGTCTAAGGTTGTTTAACACAACCTCGTCCGCCCCGTGTGTCCGCTGTGCTGCACCACTCAACCCACTCTCTCTCCATTTCTCTGCAGGCACAAGACCTTGACTTGCTCAGGGCAGACTGAACTGAACTGAACTGAACTGAACTGAACTGAACTGAATGAAACCATAAGAGTTAAAACAGTGAATAGAGACGGCGGCCCGTGGCTCCATGTGTGGGCTGACCCATTCATCTGCCGAGGGATGACAAGTGTTGTTGTTCCTTCCCTGTTTAAAGTAATTCCTCCCCTCGTCCTGCTCCGGCGCTTGTAACGTGATATTTATAGACCTGAACTTTTTAAGTGCTGTGGATGACACTGTGGTGTGTAGCCTCAGAGCACATTAAAAACATCCAGCCTTCAGCGTCTTTAATTTGTGTTTTCGCCATTTTGTTCACATCAGGCTGCTTAAGGCGTTCAGCGGAGAGAGCTGTGTGCATTGTGCTGTGTATGTATCATCGGCTCTATATGGAGAGAGGACGCATTTGATGGCTGTTTGTTTTGATGAGAATCTCCGTCGCCGCTGTGTCTGTGGATTACCACATAAATAATAACATAAATAATCTGTAGACTAATCCCATCTTCTAATAAGTGGCATCATAGACTCGACGCCTCCGGTTTGACAGCCGCCTGACGACGATCCATCAGTCCACCAATACACACTCCTGAGAGCATTATACTGTTCCACGTGGTGGGGGAAATGTCAGCTGAGTGTCAGGGAAATCTGTATAAAACCTGACATTTTCATGATTGTGACAAGGAGACGGTAATCTTGATAAAATCATCTATGACGCTAGATGTAATCTCGCGCGCCACTGATAGCCACACAGATCAGGTTACTGTCGATTTAAACGGATGAAAATGTACGTTTTCAGCCAATAGCTGACAATTCAAGGTGACAAGGTGACAAACGCTGTAAATACGAGGTATAATAAGAACGAGTCGAGCTTATACAATGTCACAGCCCCAGTCCTGACGATGTATCAGAGGGAGTTAGAGTGAGTTAGACATCAGCAGCTGCTACCTGGATCTGCTGTTCGCTCTAAAACATGCACTTTCGAAAGGAGTGAATTACTGAAAAAAGAGAAAAACAAATGAATCCCCTTCGTTCTCACAGATTTTCTGGCTGAATTAAGTAACATCAAGTGGACACTAAACATACTCATTCACCCCCTGACCTCTGAAATGCCACCTGTTTGTCCCAGGCTGCTTCCAGATCTGCTGTATTTAAATCCACACTAAGCCAAATTTTAGGGATGCACGATAACGATCTGTACAGATAATTATCAGCCTGATATTGTCTGATAATTATCGGCCGATAACTATTGGCCAAAATACACAGATGAGTCCGATAATTACATTTTTTGCCGATTAGCCAATAATAATTAGCCAAACTTTGCCTTGATTTTGCTCATTTTCAGTTTGTTATAACTTGTTTTTGTTGTGATTACAACGATAGTGATGTTGGTTATATTATTCGGTTAAGAGGCAGAGCTATAATATTAAATTCATATTTACTCACTACATCTTAGCCTTTCTTTAACCTCAGGTGTGGATATAAACAATTAAAAATGTTATCGGTTATCGGTATCGGTTATGGGAAGTAGATAGTTATTGGTATCAGTGGAAAAAATGAGTGAGATACCGTGCATCCCTACCAAATTTAATTTGAAATTGCAGAAATTTCTCTTCATTCTGGTTTCACATTCACACTAAAAACCATAGTTTTGCTCATTAAAAACAAAGCTTTTCGAAAACAATCCTCAGAGTGGATGAAATGCTAAATAACAGCTGCTTATGAATGGAGAAAATTGAGCCTTTTGGGAAGGATTACATGCAGTAGAGCAGGCTTCATTCTCCATCCAGCGAGCTTGTTGAATGATCAGATCAGCCTCAGAAACCCCTTCTTCCCATAGCTCTCTGATTTCAGATAAGTGGGGTCTGTGTCCAGCCATTTATGAGAGTCCAAAGGCAACAGACCTGAGGTTCACACCCTCTTCATGCTGCAACAGGCAGAGGTGAGAAAGGAACCAGGAATACTACTTCTCTCATTTCTCCTTTTTCTATTTGTTGCACAACTATTTGTGACAGTATAAACAAGTATGGGCTATTTTAACACTGCCTTAGTGTATAAACACTTTGGATGCTCCACGTGGTCTGACAGTGCATCCTAACAACTGATTCTGACAGACCATAAACCTGCTTTAAGCGTGCCAAGACCAGATTTGGGGTCTGTGTCGCTCCAGGAACTTTTAGTCGTCTGTGGCCTCTAACTGGCTGTGACTTTTTCACATGTTAGCATAGCTGATCATGTAATACAGGCGCTGGCATTAAGTTGTGTTTATGTTGATCTTGCATGATGCCAAAACCAAAAGCATTAGTTCAGTGCAGTGGGAAGCTGTAGAGACCAGAAACAAATTGCTATTTTGTGCCTATTTTTGGTTTAATGGGAAAATGTGCACACTCAGAAGGCACGGTGAATTTTAGTGGCAGCATAAAGTGAACAGAAAGATTAAAGAGGATGTGACCATGGGGAGGAGGAGGAGGGAGGACGTGACTTTCCCTGGAGAGGAAAAGGTCTCGGCGAGTTGAAAAGGTTTCAACCTGAGGCCAAATGCAAAACTCTAAGTAGATTCATGATTAAAACTCTGTGTATGCACAAAACCAGAAACATGCATATGCTTAGTTTTTTGTCAGAGTCACACAGCCGTGAATATCCACATGGTTCCGCTTTATAAATCTCATTCGTTGAGAAATTAGGCACATGTGCACAAGCTTCATTTCCACTCTCACAATGAGCCATAAATGGAAGAAGACACTCTCTTAATCCATCATAAAAAAAACAGTCTCTGCCACAAGTTATCAGACACAGTGAAGAAAGATGAAAAGAAGTGCAATTACATCAATAGTGAAACTGTGGCAGGCAAAAATTTGCAGTAGTTTACTTAAGTACCTTAACACCACAAATGTCTATTTAAGTCTATTTTACTATGAACTTCATTTATTAAGACTAGAAGCATCTTTATTAGGCTACCAGACAGGTGCCTAAAATTATCATCAGTTAATATTAAAGTAGTAGCAGCCAGTGAAATTAAATTACGCTAAAGGAAAAATTGAGCTGAAATACAACTACACTCTTTTCTGTTTATAAATTATAGAAATATTGTCGTCGTTGTGTAAAAAGCAAAACTTATTATGATCATAATGAAGGTAAGACTCCATAACATTGCTTATGTTATTTTGTTTTTTCACTTCACTGTAACTTGCACTTCAATCATGTGCCCATTGTCACTTTACAGATTTGTGTACAGTAACTGGTGTAAACGTGGCTTTTGAACATACATTTATCATTTAAGTATCTGGCCATCCTTGAGCTTTATGAATCTATGTCATAAACATGCTGAAACTATAGCAACTGTATACAGTAACAAAATAGAAATGGAGAGAAATTTCCTATTTGTTGTTTGTCATTGAATTGACAATGAAAATCTTTTTCTGTATCAAAACACAACATATATTATCACAGACAACAATAGATGTTTCAGCGTGGCTAGAAATCTTCATAAAATTGATTTGAAAAAAAAAAAAACTCTTTTGTGGAGACATTTTTTTGCACCTATACATAAATGGCAGTTTGAGAATTAGCCGGCGTTACAGTGCTACGTGGTCTGTGACTCTCCTCTCTTCCACTATCACAGGCCGGCGAACCACCACCAGCCCTCAGCTCAGTCTCTCTCAGCCTCTGCTGCTTCGGCCCTTGGGAGGACTCATGCAGACCAGTTGATTAAAAATCACTTAGTGGAGAACACAAACAAAGCTGTCAGCCTTTGGCTTGCCCTTGGGATTGGAGTGATGGGGGTTGCAGAGGAGGGGGTAGAATGAACAAGTAGATATGCAGGGGAGGAAGAGCAGAGGAGACACTTACCAGGTTGAGCTTGGTTTGAAAAGTTGATAAATGCTATAATTATTAATAACCCGCACTATTATTATTACAACTGCATAAATATGTAATATATCAAATATTTTGTTATAGTAGATCATTTTACGCAGACAGGTTCACATTCATACTTCACTATTAGTAAGAATATGATATTTAAATATTCTATAAGAGCATATTCCCTTTGGATACACTGAAATCAAACATTGTCTGATGAAGACGTGGGACATGCTGCTATTATTCTGGTGTTGGGAGTGTGTATAGCACATTAAGAATATGTATCTCTGTTGTGGATTTTATGGCTTTGGGGTCTCTGAGGTTAACTGTGCATGTAAACAGGATGATCATTTTCATTATGTAAGGGGAACTACTGCTGCCGGCGTGTTTGTGTCGTGGTGCTGCCGAGACGAGATCCTGGACACTGGGTCGAAGGCTTTGATGTTGCACAGTTGGTTTTTGGCCAATGGTTATTGGTGGAAGGCAGAGAGCCTCTATTCTCCCTGTAACAAGTCATTTAATCATCACAATTACTACGAAGCTGTTTAATTAAGGTAAAAAAAAAATAGAGTTCCTCTTTAAGTTGAAATGTTTTCCTTTTCAAAATAAGAGAAAAATGTTTTGATTTTCTCCTCAGAGTTCAGACTAAGCCGTGATGTTCTCAGCTCTCAACACGGGCAAAGGTCATCTCGTACTTAAGAGAAGAAAGTCTGATTTGAAACAGGAGGTGGACTGATACAGATATGATGCAGTTAGATGTAAGGCGTAACTGGGATGAGGGGGCGTTAATGTGGTTTTTAATTTAAATCCAATTATCCATGTTTGCTTTTCAAGTTTCCACATTTAACCATGACAGGCGCCTAAATCAAAAACCGTTATGTAGCCTAAACTCCATCAAAGTTATGACTAAAGCTCGTCTCAAAAGACCTTTTCTTTGCAGTGCACAAGTCTATTCAATGTTGTAACCTTGATTGAAGTAACCGATTGAAGTGTCCCCAACTAACTGTAATCCTAACATTCGGCCTGCACCATTTTTTTTATTTTTATTAAATTACTACATTATTGTGTTAATTCTGTTTCAAGTGGGAACATCCTTGAATCTTCCTTGGTGGTGTCCTCACGGAGGCTCTGAAACTGAGAGTCGGTTGCCGAGTGGCTCTGCAGTTATCCCCGCAAGACAATACGTGAAAACGGGCTTCGTATCTCAGATGCATTCAAGCATCATTAAATGCACCGAATGGTAATGTTTTCTGAAGTGTCCCTGCTCGTGGCAAGATTAATACTCAATTGGACTCAATGCTTTCTATGATGGATTCCCAATCACTGCTGATTTTTAAATATGTGCGTGACAGGTTTTATCGTAATGAAAGGAAACCATATGTGGTGTATGTGGTGTCTGTCCACTTGTCCTAATACTCATTAGTTTTTATGGCGTCTCAGTTTAACCATTGGATAACTTTTTTTTAAGTTATAAAAAGGCGGCAGTTAGTAAATTAGTCACGTAATCAAGAACCTCATAGGAAAAATAAAAGTACTGCATGTATTGCACACAATTATACGACTGGTCTTTATAAATGGCGTCTCTACCCATTCATTTTCTTATCTAACATCTGAGGAAGAGCCTGTCTGCTCGAAACGTCATGTAACTTAAATAAATCTATTTTTGCATTGGAGCTCTTTTGGTGTTGCGGACTTTTCTTCACCCTTATGTTGTGTTTTTTTTACCCACCCAACATTGGGCTACGAGGATGTGCGTGCTGTTTTTCACTTCTATTATTACACACAATTACACATGTTACAGTGTTTACTAGACTCGTCAGAGGCAGGAACAGATTAGTTGGTTAAAAACTATACTGTAGATGTGTCAACACATGATGACCGTTGCTGGTCTGATCGTAGTGTGACATCCATGACAGACGTAATTAGTGAGAGCAACACACACACACACATACACACAGTCATGGACATGCGCAGCACACACAAACACACACACACACACACAGCTGCCACTGACAAGGGTAGGGCAGCACAGCTCCAACGGTTTACTGGCCTTCACTACCAGATGGTAGTTCCCACTGATTCTCCTGACACACACACACATACACATACACACACACACACACAGTCTACAAGTTGTGAATAACAGTCATATTATGAAGATAATGGCGTCTGCCTGATTTCTTTCAGTCGATTTCAGACGGGTAAATCAGCATCAATATTTTTAGTAGAATAAAAGTAAAAAAAAAAAAAAAAAAAAAGTAATGAAAAGCCAAATAAAGGAGCTTCTCAGCTGACCTCTACAGATTTTCCATTTATGGCTCTGCATCTTCAGGGTAAGGTGCTCAGTTTTTAATACCCCAATACGCCTGACAGCAGACCTGTGACTGAGCCATGTGCAGCTATGTAGCCTGTTGCCTGTTGATTTTAAGTTGTTTTGTAATTGGTCATTTAAGTTTAAGTTTTGCTGTGTAAATGATAATCCTTTGCTTGGAGTTTAATTGTTATCCACAGAGCTCTGCCTCATCTAAATTACATATAGGTAAAAACTAAACTGCATATCTGTAACTTGCATATCAGTATTTCTACAGTATATATATTTATTATTGACCGTCTATATCTTTTATTTCTTTTGTGTGTGGATGTGTGTGCGTGTGTGTAGATGTGTGTGCATGTGTGAAAGTAATGCAGTTCTTTTTATGAGAAACACAATCGTTGTATGTCACATGCAACGACAATAAAGGCATTGAATTCAATTCAATTCAACTCAAGTGACAGTTGGTGCATTGGAAACACTGTCTGATTTTCTCCTGAGATATTTTACTGATAGTTTGTCTCAAAGAACAAAAAAACCCACAAACTCCTTAAGCCACTTTCCATCTATCACATTTCAAACCAGCTAGAATAAGGTGATATTAAAGGGATGTTAGATCATTGGAAAAAGACTAGAAATAGAAGCTGCAACAATTAGACAAGACAAGTAAATGACAGTGAAAGAATGAATGTGAGGGATTCATATAATGACAAAAGGAGTTTAAAGGAGTGGAACGGTTTACAAAATCCACCGTCCGGTTTGTATCACGGTTTTGTGGTCATGGTTCGTTTTACGTTGTTGTTTCAACACCACAGAAATACCATATATATCAACATAAAATATATATATCCAATAATTCACCATTTACAATACAATTATGTCTTAGTTGTATAGTCATGTAAAATCTGAAAGAAAGCACACACACCCATGCTTTCTTAAACTGATTATTAAACAATACTATAATAATAATACAATAAGGTGCTCCAATGCAATTGTTTAAATTGCCAAGTACTTTATTTAAATTACTTATATACTGTATAATAAAATATATACATTTTGAGTCCAATAAAGTGACTTCAACACTCTCAGTGTTTCACTTTCAGCCTACTTGTTGCAAAGTTTGCACCCTTTGTTTGAACATCTTCCTCTCACACGATCAAGCTATTTTATATTCCGCCTCGCCATTATGTATTAAACATACGAACACAGAATGGGGGGGGGGGGGCATTGTTGTTCCACCGGCGGTAGTCACAGAACCGAATCAACGTCTGTGTAAAAAGGGAGAGCCGGCACAATGAGGGGTCTTCCTTAACGGCATTATAGCGGTATCTCTGTTTAAAACGGGCTTCAGAGTGTGCACGGAGAGCAGGGCCTGTTCACAGACTGATGTGTTTGTGAGAGAGAGCAGAGCAGGGTCCACATCTGACCGACTGCCACACTCAATCGTCGTACGAAATGTGAAAAAAAAAGAAAAGAAAAAAGTTGTACATACGAACCAAAGTCAAACCGAACAGTTCAGAGCATTTTTTATAAACCGCTCCATTCCTCGTTCAGTACTTCTGTTAAAAAATGAAGATTTATCAGCAAATGAATCCGTACCAAGTTTTTTCACAACCTTGAAATATCAAAATTGTATCTTCCTTAAAAATAAAAGTCCTTTATGGGTTGGACACAGTATCCTGGGTTGACTACTTGTGTGTCCTTCAGCTGATACAGTATTCTGTCTAACAAGCCATTCAACACAATCTGATCAAATCTGCCCACATCTTGACCTCCACAGCCCACATTTTGTTGACATTTAGCAAAGGTAAAGCAAAAAAAAAAAAAAAAAACCTGTAAGAATTATCACTTAATTGATTTGTATTATGCCTCAATAACGATGAGTCGCACGGAAATATCCAGCAGTGACCTGCATGAGCATTCTGACCATATGGGAGCAAGGTGAGAAGTTTCCCAGCGGAGGGAAGTTGAAAGAGAGCGCATAGAGTGCATAGCAAAAGAGTGAAGTATAAAAGAGACAATAAAAGAGAGATAACAGGTATATGGAGAAAATAAAGAAAGAAAAAAGAAGAAGGAAACAATGAAAATGGAAGTCTCCCAGGATGCAGGAGCAAAGTCACCTCATCCAAACGCCCAGTGGGGCCTTTAAGGGTCACCTGAGAACTGGGCGGCACATCGGTGTCCAGTACATTTACTGCAAGGTCTGGAGAAAAGGATGGGACATACAACCTTGTTTGGTGAATTATACATACGTTCTGTCACACACATACACAAATACACACCTACACACAGGTTACTCTTTGTCTCTCACTCTCTCACACACATCAACCCTTCCGACGCTGCTGTTGTGATTCCCCCCATCTTATTTTTTGCTGACCTGTATGTGGCGAGGTTGACAGAGGTGAGCACACAATCTCCCCGACGCCCAAACACAGAGAATTGGATCACCCCTGGGCTGACCTCCACCAGGCAGCGACTACGCCTACGCCTATCTGCACCCCATGCTGTCAACATGGGGACCATTTAGGGGCAGACGGTGACCCCCTCGCTCCTCCTCGGTGGCCCCCCCCCCCCCGGGTTACGTACGTGGCGCCTCAGAACCTCCGCTGCTGCCGGGCAACATGACAACCTATACAAGGCCCTGTCAAACACATGATTGACATCTCCCCCGCCCATCTTGACCAACATTCACACCCCGCACCGACAAATTACCCCAAAAACCAGACAGACAACCAAACCCTGACTCCCCTATTTGCTGTCTTGTCATCTTCCATATGTTGGACACACACAGTAATTATATCAAATAATTTTTTTTCTTTTTTTTTTAACCTTTATTTATCCAGGAAGGATCCACTGAGATTTGACAATCTCTTTTCCAAGGATGTCCTGGTCAGGAAGAGCAGCATTACAAAACAAACAATCAAAACAAGCGAGAAAATACGTAGCAAGAGCAAGGTATAGCAAAGAGACAATGATAATTTTTACAATTAAAAGAGGCCCCAAAAGTGCAACACAATTTGAAAGCTAAGAGTCACAGGTGCAACTGGTGACTAATAGTTCAGAGAGAGATTGTTTAAAGCCAGAAAGAGGGATGAGAGCCCAAAGTAGGACAGGGTCTTCATCCCTAACTCTGTCCTCATTAAGGGAACCTTAAATCGCAACCAGCTATTAGCTCTAAGATCATGTGTAATTTGAAAAACAGTAAACTTTGAGCAGAGGTATGGAGGCAGTTTACCTAAAATAGCCTTATATATTAGAACATACCAGTGCTGTAACCTCCGGGTGTTAAGGGAGGAAAAACCAGCGAGTGCAATGGTGAGTCCTGAAAGCTGATAATAATAAAGCAAACCTGGCTGAAGATCCATGTGGATTAGAGATGGGTTTTATTTTCTGAGTGCATCAAGTTGAATGAAGGCCACAAGACAGACTCGGTTTAAATGGAACAACAGGTTATATGGCGACTCAGTTAGAAAGAAAGAAAAACACTATGTTATTTAGTCACTTTTACTTTTTCCACCCTATTGTGATTGATTTTGTTGCTGCTGCTGCTGCTGCTGCTGCCTGATCACGCACCGCTCTATCATAAACCACAATGTCTCCCATGCCTTTGCCATACCTGCAGCGGAGATTGGCACACACACACACACAGAAAACGCAAACAAATCGCAGGGCGCACATACAGACGACGACACATACACACACACACATACACAGAAATACAAAAAGAGAGTCCCCCACTGTGAGAAAAAAGAGCTACAGTACTCCCTACATCAACAGTGGCCTAGATAAACACAATTCACACAAAAGAGTCACCCCATGAAAATAACCCTCCATCTAAGCATCACTGCACTTATCTACTCATAAACATAGGGATAAATCAATTCAGTGAGAAACACATTTTTTCTCTCTCATTTGAAATTACAGCTGGGGGACCAAAGCTAGCATGATAGCATAGGTCAAATTCACTAACCTCCTTTCTCCATGGCAACAGTCTACCTCTTACAAAAAAAAAAAAAAAAAAGGCTCAGTGTGGTTTGTTGAAGTCATTGTGAGATGTTGTTCCATGAACTGTGAATGTGTGTGTGTCACGACTGTGTCTGTTCGCAAGGACATCTGCATGTACAGGTGTATATATATGTTCATATAAAGGTGTATCGGTCCATCTGTGTTTAAGACTGTATACATGTGAGTGTGTGTGAGTGTGTGTCTGCATGTGTGTGTGTGTGTGTGTGTGTGTGATGACAACCCTGTTATCACAGAATCTGTATTAGCATTGCAGCGTCTCACCGCTTTGTTTTACTCTGACCTGTATAATCAGTGTCACATTAGCAACACAACAAATCAAACGCTGCGAGCCCCCCTCCCCTGCAACCTCTCACACGCACGCACGCACACACACTTACACGCACACCGCATGTTGTCCTTCATGCTCCCAGCTGGACACCATACTGTGTCAAACAGATGCTAATTAATATGATAACTAATACCTATTACACAACGTACAACCCCCCCCCCCCGGAAAAAAAACCTGCTAATTTAATTTCTTCGTATTCAAAAGCAAAGAGATCAAATGAATTAAGAACTCTTCATCCTGTTCAGCTCATCTAGTAAATGTCTGAGTAGGTGGTTTGTTTCTAAATCAAAACCAACTGTGGTCACTATTTCAATTTATGACGATGTTAAAAAGGTTTTTCCTCCGACTACAAAACTTGTACCATTAAAAAATCACATTTTAGAAAATATAATAGGAACTGCATGGAATCGCCACTAATTTTATTAGTTCATCAACAGGACAATGATCTGCAGCTATTCTGATAGAGGATTAATTGTAAAAGATTTCAGATTGTGAGGATTTCATTTGTGATAGTAGACTAAGTGCTTGTTGCTTGAACAAAACAAAACATCACCTTGGTGTTGATTAAAGTGTGGAAGGTATTTTCTCTTATTTTCTGGCATATAGACAAAAGATTTTGAAAAAAATAATTACCAGATTAATCAATAATTTACCTGTAAATAATCATTAGCTGCAGTGCCATAGTATTCCAATAATTCATGTTTTCTGAAAAAAAAAAATCTCACAAATTCTATGCAAAAGAGAAAATAGACTTTTTTTCTTACTAATTTCACTGTTTCACTAATTTCAGACATTTAAAAAAAAATCGTCACCTCTGAGCAGTTTATAAAACAAATGAGATGTTGCCCACTCTACTGAAGCCAAGGTCTGAGTATGTACTTAGATTTGAGATAAGGCACTTCACAGACATCAGTTTTTGTTTTAATCTAACAACCGTGCACTTCATTTTTTTTTTCTCCCAGTTTTGACCTAAAGAGACAAAATGGAAAGGGAGGTTATAATTAAACTGAAGCTGATTAAACAGGTGTCACTGTTTTGGATTGTGTGGTAGTGAAAGTGATAGTATGAGTGATAGTGGTTGATGTACATGACTTCTAACAGATGTCATGAACTGAGATATAAAAAGCAGCTTTTAGAGTACAGTAAAAGCTCACCAAGGGAAGAAAAAAAGAGTGGACAATTAAAAAGGGAAAAAAAGGACATATTACAGATGAGCAGCGGTGCAGAGTCATATTCTCCTTTCCTGATGTGCGAGCATCCGCTGAGCATCTTCTACTGTAAACCCTCAAGAGTTGGAAAAAAAAGGCAGAAGAAAGAAGAAGAGAGGAAGGAAGAAATTTAGGAGAGGGAAGAAACAGAAACAGAGGAAGTAAAGGGAGAGAAGACAGACGGGGACAGATGGGAAGAAAAAAAAAAAAGGACGAGTGCGGAAAGAGACGGGAAGAGGGAGCTGAAAGGAGAAGAAGAGGAGTTAGAGGCATGGATTGAGTGAGGAGAAGGAGGCGTACTGTAGGAGATCCAGCTGACATTAACGGGTGAGTTTATGAGATGTGATGATTAGCCAAATCCTGCTAATCAATGACACATTCACATGGGTTCCTGCTCTGTTGCTAAACACTAATTGGTCTATTCTGCAGCAAATAGGGAGATGCTGCTTCCCACTTCACTGTAAGCAATGCGAGCTGACACAGGGGCACATATGGGCACATACAAAACACACACACACACACATGCGCACACACACACACGTGACAAATGTTACTTGCATGCACATATTGTACGTCTGTAGAAGATTCTGGTACATAAAAAGGTCAAATTGAGACTGATTCAATTTGAGAAAGGATGAGGAGCAGAGGATCCTGCTTGACTCACTCTGACAATAAGGAGAGAATGCGATCCTAGAGCGGGCCAGTTGAACCAGCAGAGAGGCGGGGCCGGCGAGCGGGGGTGGTGGGGTGGTGGGGGGTGGGGGGGTTGGAGAAGGAGCCCGAAATTCAATTTCACTTTGTTGAGTATTTAGATAATGTCTCCTAATGTAATGCCAGCCGTGAGTGGATCCACAGTATGGCTGCAGCAGTCATTAATCACAATGCAGCAGCAGCGCCACCAATGCCCAAGAGCTGGCACTGCATCACCGAGCTGCAGGAGCTGAGAGCACGCACACACACACACACACACACACACACACACACACACACACACACACACACACCTGAAGACGTGACACAGGGACGACACCTGCAGCTGCACTGTACAACTGTCAACTGTCTAAATATTATAGTGTGTATGTTTTTCTGATGAAACCACCTACATGATGATTACATCTACTCAACCTGCAATTGCGAATAACAACATGTAACGGTACATATTAGTCATCAATCAATCATAATTACTCATCATTGCTCATTCTATAAACTGTGCATAGATGTGCAAAAGCTTACATGTACTGTAGGGCTGCATCTAATGATTTATCAGGTAACTGGTTAATTGCTTCATTTGTAAAATGTCAGGAAATTGTGATTATGAAGATTATGTGACCTTATTACCCATTTTGTCCGGTAAATTCTCCAAAAAAATATAGAAAATATGATCACAAACTATCACAAAAGGAGAGAAAAAACAAAAAAAATCCTGGAACTACAGCGAATGTCTAAATAGTTCATGTCTATACTGTATATAAACCACTACAATTACACTATAAAGCCTACATTACCCATGCAATTTGTCATTTTGTGCTGCTTGTACAAGCTGCACTATTTGTATCTCCTGTCCAGTATTTAGACTGTGTGTTAATAATGGTTATATCTTTATCTTGGCATGTCAACTATACATGTATCTCACTGGGTATGTCAGTACGAAGCCAGAATCAAATTCCTTATGTGCATTAACACTTTGTCAATGAAGACTAATTGTGAGAACCATGAGTTACTCACAGATTTGCTGATTCTATATTATGAAGTGTGGATTTAATCTGAATATTTATGCAACAATTATTATCACAATTATCAGCAACCTGCAGTAGGCTGCTAATAAAGCCAGCCAAGAAATATTATAATCTCACATTGGCTCCTCAGGAATTACATATGAAATATTTATATTGGAATATCAATTAGTCATACAAATGATGATGAACAGTTTTGAGAAATCATTTATCAAATAAAAGACCGTGGTTCCTCTCTGCTGTTTTGTTCTGCTTTATGTTATTGCAATTTGAATGTGTTCGGGGTTTTGAACCGTTATTCAGAGAAGACAAGCGATATAAAGACGTCACCTTGGGCTTTGAGAGACAGAACAGGTGCTTTATGGATTAAAATAGTCGCTTTATTAAAAACAATTGAAAATAATTATCGGTTGTCTCGTTGTATCATATACATCATTTCCATAAATTACAGATATTCACTCGCTATAGAACCTCTCACCTTAGAGGAGGATGTTGTCATAATATTTTCACATACACATCTCTTCAGTCTCTCATACACTACACACGCACGCACACACATGTACAGCACATCCACACCCAAAGCACTATGGGTACGGTCAATGCGGGGTGTATTCCTCTCTGACTGAGTGCCGGTAGTTAACAGTGCTTTGCATTGAAGAGGAGGACAAGAGGAGGGTTCACTCAAACACATGACTGTTACTACCTAAATATTAGTGCAGGGACTCACTCTCTCTCTCTCTCTCCTTCTCTCTCTCCCTCCCTCCCCCCTCTCTCGCTCACTGAGTGTGCCTCAGTATGTGATAGTGTGTCTGTGCACATATGTGTGTGTGTGTGGATGTAATTATGTGCAGAGGAGAGGCTGTTTGGGGTAAATAGAGTTCCAATTATTCTTTTAACCTGTTAGATTGTCAGCCCCACGAACACACAGGGGCCAGGAGGGGACAGACAACAGACAGAGACAGACGGATAAGTACTACATTTAGCGACAAACACTGGTGCACATTTAACTCAAAACTAAATGCCTAAATTTTTCTATGACATGCATTATCCCCCACCGAAATGTTATTTCACTTTTCTGTCAGTCTGTTTTAATGGTTATATGTCAGCAAAAGAGACACTAATATATGCAATTCGATATTTTTTTGTTCTGTTTTTTTTTCCTTCATTTCTAAAATTACAATGATTGCAGCTCCTGATGTGACCCTTAAAAGATTCAAGTGAAAAGCGATGAGTGAATAGATTTATATGAACCTATATTTTGTTGTTACTTTTTTCCCTTCCCGTTAGTATTTTTTTTTTAGATTTTAGATTCAAATAAACAAGGAGTGTTTAAAGCAGGTGCTAAAATGACTGCTATAAGTGATTTGATTGCCGTGTGTCAAGACATGATAACATTGACTTGATTTAATTTGTGATTACACTCGGCTGTTTACAGCTGTTTGACAGAGCAGGAATGTAATGCTCCATCAGCAGCAAATGGAGTAACCCATTCAGCACCGATACCGCCGCAATAAGAGACAGGAAGTATATCTTATTTGCCCACAATACTTTTCTAAATGGCCTCATGGCAAAAGTGATGAGTAGCTTTTGAATAATTGCATTTTCCTGCACAGACAGATTTCCTGTGGGAGGAGAGGAGTGGTAATTCAGATCATTTTCTGAATACACCTATTGCATTTAGCACAAATTACATTGTGTTTGGTATGTGAATATAAAAAATGAATTAAAAGATTTAGTAGGTAAATATACAAATCACTAAAGCGTCAGAATAGAAGCACATAAAAATATCTTTTACCTTATAATAACAAAAACTCACAGAGGAAATATCACTGCTTTTTCCCCCTTTCTCACTTTCTCTGCACACACACACACACACACACACACACACACACACACACACACACACACACACACACACACACACACACACACACACACACACACACACACACACACACACACACACACACCACAGGCTAATAATGTTATCGGCTCAGATCACCAACTCAGCAGATCTCAAACCACATGTCACCTACGATAACTCAACGTATGCACACACACACACACACATAAACAACACACACATGCAGAGTTTCTGTGGCCCTTGTCAATAGGACGTTAAGGGTTTTGGCACTAATGACCAGTGTAGAGATAAGAGAAGAGAGGTTAATGTGTTGCTGTGGGTGATCAAGATAAGACCGATCCCTTCAAGCCAACAGACAATGAGACAGTGAGAAAGGGAGAGAGAGGATACAACAACCTGCATGGGCCACAGGAGTTACAAAAATAAATAAATACATAGAGAAATAAGCAAAAGCATTCTTGATATGAGACGAGATGGACGTCTTTATGCAAAAAAAAAAAAAAAAGAAAAAAAAAACCCTGCCTGTAAACTACTGTTTATCATCATTTGATGTTTGAATAAGTGGATTCATGCAGATTCAGTCCAGTAGCGCTGCTGTGCACATGAATATGCACCAAGCACAGCAGAGTACGAAACACTAAAAACTTAATGGCCACCACCAACCAGTCCAGCTTTTCACTGAATGGGTTATCAGTGCAGCTCAAAAGACAGAGCGAATATACAGCCGCTGTCTCGCATACAAAAGCCTTTCTTTGGAGGCTTTTCTTTGTGCAGGTCAGGATATGTGTGTTTACATGATACAGCACTGCACTAACTGTGTGTGTATGTGTGTATGTGTATGTGTGTGTGTGTGTGTGTCTCACATGATTTGTTTGTTGAGTGTATTCTTAGCGGGATACAATACAATTTACTGTGATTGCTATATAAGTACTTGTTCAGCCTTAGCAGACACTCGTAACATGCATATATGTACACATCTACACACACACACATGCACACACACCTTCCTCCCTGTGTGTGAAAGTAGCATAAAATGGCTGCCCACCCCCCCCGAACCCCCCCCCCCCACACACACACACACCCCACACACCCCTACCCCAACCCTAACCCCCCCCCAATCTGTGTGGCCGGCTGGGTCGGCTGACATTTGGACACTTGTCAATCATCTCTTTCAATAGCAAAGCGGCAGGAAAAATGGAGTCGGGGGGTCAGCAACTCAGTGTATCGCCATGGCAACAACTGCACTGAAGTTCATATGCCTGCTGGGACTGTTCTAAGTGCACGCATGTTTGTGAGTGTGTGTGTGTGTGTGTGTGTGTGTGTGTGTGTGTGTGTGTGTGTGTGTATGAGTGAGAGTGTGTGTGTGAAAATGTCCATTTTTGTTTCTGGTTCGAGTGTGTGCATGTGTGCGTGCATGTGTGGTCCTGTGTGTTCAATTGTTCCCCATCAGCCAGAGGCAAATACTCCTCCCATTTTAGCTCCTCCACCTCTCACCTTGCAACCTCACATGCAGCTTTAGCCTCCCCTCTCCCTCCCTACCTCCCTCCCTCCTCTAGCCAGCGGGTCAAGGAACAAGGCCCTGCAGGAAGTACAGCATCCAAAAAAAAAAAAAAAAAAAAGAGGGGGTACTTAACCTTTCAGCACCTCGGCCTCTCCCTCTCTTTGCCCCACTGCCTCTCACCGTCGTTCTCCTCTTCCTTGCCTGCCTCCGTTTCGTTTCTCTCCCTGTGATCCTCCACTTGCACCTGCTCTACATCTAATTGTTTCCTCATCTTTAATAGTTGCCGCTTTCATCTGTTCGCCAGCAGCGCTGCGTTTGGACTTTGTTGTTGAGTGGGTGAGAAGTGTTGCACGTGTTACACCCCCCCCACACCTCCCAAAAAAAAAAAAAAAAAAATTGTGGTTCACATGTACTGTATATACGACCAGGGGGAAGAAACCGGGGCGACTGAGCCACGCCGCAAAACACAGCCACAACAAACTATATGGAGTCTGCTGCTGCGCCGGTGGTGGCCTGTTTATGGGATGAATACGGTGGATAATTTGTGTTCTCAGTCAGGGAAAATAGCTCAGATTGAGCCTTGGAGGACAATCCACTGACCCGTTTACCGAACACTTATCGCAGAGAGGTTCACCAGCACTATTCATCCTCCTGGGACGCCAGCAGCAAACACGCACACACACACACACACACACACACACGGACACACATACACATACACACAAGCCCGGCGACTAGTCCCTCCTATCTACCCAGACTTTAATGACAGCACAGTGTGCAGTGACAGCAGCCACACAGTAATGAATTCAACACAATGCTCCAAATGGCTTGAAAAACCTGTAGCTCAGGGGAATAAACACCTTTTATGACAATGTTGACATACACAACGTTTCCACAGCAGTTCGTTGCAGATTTTTTGGGGGGATTTGATGATAGTTTTAGCGAGAGGGCTAAACGCCAAACTTCTGTTCCATTAGATTTGAGCAGCACAACTGTTTCTTTTTGGCACAACAAAAAATAACCTCTTGGAAAACAAAACACTGTGCGAGAGAGAGCGAGAGAGAGAGAGAGAGAGAGAGGGGGGGAGAGAAAAGTACACACAGGTTGCTAGACGTATGTTAATTCTGTGTCCTTTCCTCTTCCTGTAACTACTAGTGAGTTTTATGACTAAAATCTGCTGCTAATAGCTGTTTGATGTGGATTAACATGCTCCATTACCCCAATGTACCAACACTGCCAGAATCATTACAGAGCACACACACACACACACAGACAGAAATACACGCTGCATGACACAGACACCAACACTGCTGCATCCAAATCTCCCCGACAACACACACACCACACACACATATACACACACACATACATACACACATACTTCTTGGTCCAACACTCTCCTTCTTCCCGTTCCCATCAATGGACGAGGCCCTGACTGGAATGGCGTAATTCTGGGGGATAATTCATGGATAATTTTGGGATAATCTCCAGCAAACCATTCGGAGCGCTGCCACCCAGTTTGCCCGCAGCCTGATTACCAGGCGCCGAATGCCAGCCACTTGTAGTGACCAGCACCGCCAGCAACCACTTTGCTACATGCAAATAAACAAAACAAACAAGGACCTCCAGCAGGGACACATCCAGCTCTGCTGCTTACACAGACACACACTAAATACTGCAGGTTAAAGAGGTGCAACAAACACACACTGCTAAACGCACATGCATATACACGCACAAACTAAATCCAAAACACATGGATGTAAACATATTGTGATCTGCAAATGCATGAGCAATACACAGCCAGCCTCCTCCATGCCCCCTGACACACACACACGCACACACAGATGCACACACACAATGAGGATTCTTATTATGTGTGATTGCCATCTCGTGGTGGGAGTAATCATGTAATTAAGAATAAATACATGACCTTTACTGTGACATGTAATCAAATATTCTATGTTATTTTGCATAGCTCCACCTCGGACACATGCAGCATTAAGTCAATTTCCCCGTTTCTCTTTCAGGTCATTTCACCAATCTGCCTGCTGCTCGTTAATGTGGAGTTATTAAAAAATATAAATTAAAAACACTGCAAAAGGCAACAACGACAGAGCGTTTGCTGTGTGTTATCTTGAGTTGGCGTTATATCTTTACGTCATTACCATAAACACAAATCATGTGGACATGTGGGAGAATATCAGCACATATGTTGAGCTTTAAGGTTAATTTGGATTTGTGTTGGTAATGTGTGTTGGGGTGGGGGGGTGGAGGGGGGGGTCGTGCTGCAGATCTGGTTCATAAGTTGATGAATACTGACATCTAGTGGCTGAAAGCAAAAACTCACAGTAACAGATGCACAAGCACCAGAGATGAGGATGGAGGTAAATACCACCACCTCTTGGCCAATTCACCCACATGACAACATCCAACAAGAAGGAGGATAAATATTTTAAAAAAAAACACACACACACATTTGTTTTTGTTGATAGACATTTGCTTATTTTTCTTATAAGACTTAAAGTTCTTCTAAGATCTGTAATATCTTCTAAGATATTAGAGTATTACTATTTTAATCATAAGGTATAAAAGAACTGATGTGTTTTGCATTCTTACGAGGATATAAATTGATAATGTTACCTTTCCTCCAACACTGCAACCTACACTAGTCTCCATTAGTCCCACACTTTGCAATGCATTCAGAGTGAGGTAGAGGACTACACGTGCATGCACACACACACACACACACACACACACACACACACACACACACACACTGCAGCTTAAATGTTTACACAGGTAGGTAACTGCAAACACACATCTGTCATATAACATTTTGCAATTATCATGTAAATCCAGTGTTCAGTTTTCACTGTGTTTGATGCTCTGCACACCTGAGTGAGTCGACTGCTGACAAGTTGCACAGTGTGAACAAATAACTGATGTTTTGTTTTATGCAGAAGGAGGCTGGTGGCGACACTTGACACTGCACTTATGTTTTGTTTTGTGTTGTCCTATCCACACTTGTGTTCATATTGCAAGTGCAGAAGCATGCAAACACACTCAGATAGATGGATGGAAACAAACACGCATACACAAGTTCAAGTCCATTTCAGGGTTACTCACCATCAGTTAAGAGCTCTATCTGTTACACAGAAAAAATCAAATCAAAGGGTGTTTACAGTGTCACGCTCTGACTCCACTGTCACAAAACTTCTTAGTCAAAAAATGTGACAAAAACTTAAAAAAGAAAGAAAGAAACTGGGAGTCAAAACTGCAGCACAAGTGTAAAGTATTTCCAGCAGAGAGGGTGTCTCCAATCCAACGGTTTGTATGAATCACTCCACAATTAAAATGGTAAAAAAAAAAGAAAGAAAAAAAGCCTGTGATATAAACTGAAACAGCTGCTCAGAGCAGATACAGGAAGCAGGGTCCCTTCAGTCAGCCGTCACTCCACACAGCACTTCAGTCCAGCACTTTGTTTCCTCCCTCTCTCCCTCTGTTTGAGAAGGTCAAACAGTGAAACTTACTTCTGCAAGAAGAAGTGTAGACTCAGCTGAAGATCATCGTCACACCTGTACGATCACAGAGGACAACAATGAGCCATGATCTAGAGGCAAACTGATGCATTTCAGTGGTGAGGGGAGAAAGAAAGAAAGAAAAGAGCTTACCTGTTTTCTGTAGCCACCCATCACGTCTCCAGGCGGTGAAAGCCTCTCTGTCAGCTTTTTTAACACCAGCGCAGAGTAGCCACGCTGGTCTCCTCTCCTCTCGCCTCGCCTGACTGCTTTTTGCCTCTGCTCTCTATCTCTGCACTTGACCAATCCACTCTATCAGCTCCACCACACTCAACTCCACACCGTGCAGCCTATTCATTTTTCTGATACTCTCGCTCACTTGCCTTCTTCCTCTTCTTCTTCTCCCCCCTCCTCCTCCTCCTCCTCCTCCTCCTCCACACCGCCACCGCCGCCGCTGCTGCCAAGCCAGTCACCTGTAGACTTGGAGGTACTCAAAACCATTTCCCAATCTCCCGCCCTCCTCGCCTCGTTCTTATCTTGCCTATCTCTCTCATTCCCGTCATTTTCACCTCCCTCTCTCCCACTCACTTCTCACCCCTACCCACTCTTAGTCCTTTCACTTCCTCAAGTCCTCTGCCTGTACCCAACCATTACCAATTTTCCCTGACCCGCTATTTGTTATTAGCCCCTTGTCTTCCTCCTCCCCTTCCTCTTATCCCCTCCACTCTCCATCCCTGTCTCTGCCTATCCTCCTTATATATCCTCAGCCTTCGCTTTGCCTTCTCCCCATCTCCAGCGGCATGAATATATTATTATCTACACAATGGGGCCCTGCTTATTGTTTATGAATTACCAGCCTTGCGGCCAAACAAAGCCTATTTTCATAAGAAACCTCCATTTCATTTCAGCTCCAATTAGATTGGGGGCTAAAGAATAGGAGTCCTCAGGCCTCAGCCCCTAAGGATGGCAGGTCCATTCAGCTTCATTCAATGGGGCCTTATTGCTTTCCCATACAAAAGAGCACGTGGACGGGCTTTCAGACTGAAACACCAACCAAAAATGACTGTGAGACAGTACTGTACAATAACAAATCTTTAAAGAAAGGACACTGAGTGCTTATCCTCCCATCCATCAATTCATCCCTCACTCTTCGCTTTCTTCTTCTCCTCTGTTCGTATATTGTAAGACCTGGACATTAATGATAGACAGTTGAAAGAGAAAGGGAGTGAAAGAAAAGAGAAGAAGAAAGAGGCAGAGCAGCTCAGTTTTTCACAATACATGTCAAGTCTAAATGATCACTGGCTGCTGAATAGACAGAGGAAAGGGAGAAGAAGTGAGTCATGTGTATGTATGCGTGTGTGTGTGGTGTGTGTGTGTGTACATCTGATTGATTCTCTGCTTTGAAAAGAGAGAGAAAAGAGTGAACGAAAGAGAGAGAAAGACCTTGATGCTTTTTCTGAGCTCCACAATAGTGGAAGGGGGTCTGAGCCGTATTGTGGAGCACCCACAGTGACAAGCTGTCACTCCATCCCAGCGGTCGGAAGAAAGAGGCAGAGAGAGTGAAGAGGGGCCGGGGCAGGTCAGCACCTTGATAATACACGTCTGTCCTCCTGAATTCACCAGACTCTCTCACCCACTAGACACTTGACATGAAGACGAAGACTCTTAAGTTTGTCCCGGTAAAGTGAGAGCAATAGAGAAAAGTTGGTGCCAATGTGTGTAAGTATTGCAATATGTACTTCTGTACCTCCACCTGGAAAAACAGGTGATATCAGCTGCTAAGACGAGTCGTCGACCGTGAGTAAACTTCTCATTTTCGTGCTCCGGTTCATTACTGGTGGTGGACAGTTTGCCAGCCAGATAACTGAGTGAGAGTCAGGGCCAAGCAAGGTCAGAGCAACGACAGCCAGCGCTGGCCCCGGCTTTATCTGCCAGGATCTGCTTCACAGGATGCATGTGAATTGTGCCTTTTGTTTCCTACACGGAGGGAATATTCAACACGAGACAAAAGGCAACTGTTTTCATTACTAATGAGTGGACAAGGTGAGAGTCACAGTGAAAAGGTTGACATCTGCGCTTATTCATCCAACAGCAGCAAAATGGGATCATCTCCCTCCACAAAGCCTGTCACGATTATCAGCGGACACAATGGCTTTCAATAGGCCGGTCGTTTCAATAAGAGCCGGCACACGCACAAACACACACACAAACACAAACACAAACACACAGGTGCGTTGATTTGGCACATATGTATGACATATGAACCTGCTAACATAAAAAAACACTTTAACTTTTACTAAGATGCAACAATGGTTTCAACAGAGGTGGGCAGAAATATGAATATGAATTATGAGCTTGTGCATCTTTTCAGTCTTTTGTGACCAATAATTACCTCCACCACACACACACACACAAACCCACAGAGTTTAGACCTCCTTTTGCAGCAACACAACAACTCCTCTCTCCTCTGGCACATGCACACGGACATGGACGAGCCAGGAGAGACAAGGAAGAGGCCAGGTTTAGGGCACACGTGTATGTATGAAAATGTCAACACAGCAGAGATAAGAAGGAGAGAAACTCACGTGGAAGAAAACTGCAAGTTGGAGTTATGAAATGCTATATGAGCAATAGCTGCAGTAGCAGTATGATGATACAAATGTTACAGAAGAGTCTGTAAACAAAACAGCTGAGCTCAAGTCAGAGGGTAGATGATAATCAGCTAAATCAATAAAAACAATTTGATCATAAACATTCAAACTGTGTGCACATAGAAGATCAATTTAAAGTCCTAACCTGATACCAAAACACACAACAAGCACAGCTGGAGAGCAACAAAAACACAGCCACTGTTGGACACCTCAGACCACAGGGGAAAATATTATATAAAAAACCCAAATGCAGCAATCATTAAGTGTATCAGCAAAGACATGCATACTCCCTTTGATTGAACCATAGCATGAAATATAATAAAGGAGGACTGTAAATAAAAGGACCCACGAAAAGTGTAGAAACAACAGAACATCTACAAACAGTGTCACACACTGCCAAACAAATAGGCTACATTCATGATAGGCTACTAACTCCTTCACCAATTTCTCATTGACACACAAACACACTCAGATTGGAGCTGATTGTATCACACAGGATTTCAACCATGTCACACACACACACACACATCCTATCAAAAACAACCAATTCAGACTCTCAGTGCTGCCTACTTCAATATGCCATATTATGGATATTTTGTTGCTGTTATTAACCAACAGGCCTAAAACAAGTCACTCATTCTGGCGGCTAATCAGCCAAACGCTAAAAGCAGCGTTAGTTTGAACCAGGTAATAAACTGGTACCTACCTGCCAGGATCGGGTTTTTTCCAGTGTAGCTAGGACGAGGGCGTTCAACAGGTGAGTGTCGCAGAGCTGTGTTTCTCACAGGTAGATGAACTTCTTCTTCTTCTCTAACATCCGCAAGAGCATTTCAGTTTCGCAAAATATCCATGTTCACACTTCGTTTTTACGACTTCCCTTCTCCAATGTCTGTGTCCATACATGATGTTTACAGAAACTTTCCCTCCTCATCTTTTTAACAGCTTTGGCGCGTAATTCCCGCGGTAACCTCTGACCTGAGTTCTTACCTCTGTGACGTCACAATGCTACGACACGGGCAGCAAACTAGTCCTACAATTATATTTCTACTTTCTTGCCAATGAAGTAACTGCATTATATGCTTCGTATTTTAACATACATCAAATGTATTTATGTGATTATTTATTTAAATACAAAAAAGCTAATTAAAGGTGAGCCCACGCACAGTGGAGGAGGGAGGGAGGGGGGGGTGTAGAGACGCCCCCTACAGGTCGGAGGTCACTATTGTATTGTGGCCCAGATGGCAGGATGGATAATCCATGCTTGTATTCCAATGGTGTCATTTAACTCAACTCTGTCACTCACAGAGATCCAATACAGCATTGAAAACCCGTATTGTGTTTGTCTACAAACAAAGCTTAATTATTTTCACAGTCTGCCAGATAGGCTACATGATTGATATTGACACATACTGTATCTAGAACATGCTTCAACTGGTGGCAGCAAAGTCTGGCAGCTCTGAGCTTTTACTCAACCTTTGCTTTATTTTTGTTGTGTGTTTTTGGTCATATTTTGTCAACTACTAACAGATACTTCTTTGGGGAGATGAGTTTCTTTCATTGAAAACGGAGCAAGTCTGGAGGACGCCACCCTGGTCCAGCTGAGATGAAGAGGTGTTTTCATGGTTACCATGCAGGTGCAAAGGTGAAGGGTTGGAAGTGCCGTCAGTCATCATGGGAAGTGTCAACTCTCTGCCCAACAAGAGTGATGAGCTGGAGATATCAGTGAAGACTCAGAGAGTAGACTTTTTTTTTCCAAACCATAACAACACTTGTGTAGCCTACATCCCGTCAAGTTCCATGTGAAGTTCTCCATGAAGCCGTTGCTAGGATACAGACTAAACATCCTGAGGCACTTTTAATAATATCAGGAGACTTCAATCATGTTTCCCTGATGGATTCACTGGGGGATGTGGTGGAGAGATGCACACTGAAGATTATAGAGGCCATTTAGAAACATCTTGAATCATCTACTTCATAAAACCTTGATGGACCAAAAAATGGTGGAGGACAGAGAAATATAGAAGATCCTTTGTACCTTCAGCCATCAGGCTTTTTAATTCTTCTGCAACTGGTAGCCTAGATGAGCTGCCAGACAAATGAATTTCCATTTGGGGATTAATAAAGTAATTTGTATCATATTGTATGTCGTAATCTTCTACAGCAGCGTTACAGTAACCTGCTGTTTTGTAAATGAATGAGTTGCAACATGACGACTTCATCATGAACTAGTAGGCTACTCAGAAAGTCAGTCTTGATCATGTGATCAGTTATAGTTACAGTTATTGGAAACAAGTGCACGACTGACAGGCCTAGTTTTCATTTATCTAATTTTGAGATAATTTGATTCAACAACCAAACAAACTTTCCTGTAAATAGGACACAACCCAAAACCTCTTACAAAGTCCTGAACAACACCCAGAGCCTCAGCTGCCAGCACTTACCTGCTTTACATAGTAACAAAGGCCCGATATGTAAAGAGTTTCTTTGCTCCTTCGTTTAATACATTTTAGCAGAAACTCAGAGTCATATTTCTAAAAACACATTTATTTCTCCCAAAGGACGAAGGCTCATCTTTTAGCAGTATTTACATCATACAGTACCAAGTCAATATCTGTACAGTTCCCTCAGGATGTCAAACCGCAGTGGTCAAACAATAAAGAGGACAGAATAGATGTGGGAAGGAGACCAGACAAAAACAAAATTAATTCAAAAATAATTATAATTAAATTACAAGAGAGGTTATGAGATGGTATGGTTCAAGTTTAGGCTTGTCCAAGACCTTTGTGACCATTAACACCATGAATGTACCGTTTATGTACCACTGGACAGCGTCCTGATAAATGATTGTAAACAGAGGGAGAGGATCTCTCCTCACTCGTCTTCCAGCCAGAGACAGCGATGATGGATGTTGCAGTGATAGAAATGTGCGGCTTCCTCACGTTCTCGTTTGGTGTTTACTGTGAAATAGATGATTGAGGCTGTTCAGCATCACATCCCAGTGATTCCTGCTTTACAAAAAGGGGTAGTAATGACAACCCTCTCAGAGCACAGACACACACACAAGCACCTGTTTCAAACAAGTACACAATCCCTTGCTTACAGATGCACTCTTGCCCTCGCTCACACAACCAGGCGTAAATTATGTATGTGAGTGTATGCATTTCACACACACAGTGCAAGCAAGTCCACACATGTACATGCTCTTTCTCCTTTCAGAGCTCCAGATGGAGACGGTGCACAAGAGCCTCACAGGTTGGTCTCATCCCACGTTGGGTCATTCATGCTCTTTAAAACCCTCCTTACAACCTTTTCCAGATCCTTCCGAGCTCTCTGCTCCTCTTCCAGTGACCTCTTCATCTTCTTATTATCCTGTTGTGAGAAGAAGAAAAAAACACTCATGTAACTCGTGGTTTTGTAAAACACATTGAGAGAAGGTATTTCGCCCTGAAGCTGAATCTAACATAAAACCCTAACCCATAAAAAAAAAAGTTATTTCAAATCAATTTGAATTCCTCTTAGCTGATATTACGCCCTTCATGTGACTCAGATAACATTTACTTTTTCTAGATTAACTTGAAGTTTTATGTTCAATAAATCACCATCACGATCCGTCATAAAACACTCACCTGTTTTAGCTCCTGAACCTCGTCCCTCAGGGCGTACACCACGTCCACCAGGCTCCTTGAAGACGGGCAGATTTACAGGTCAGCACTCAGGCCTGCTCATTACAGGATACGTACACTGCACAACTCTCAAGGTCCTCTGTTATTTTTGCAAATAACTGTTTTTGTCCCCCACTCTTTACATGAGGAATAAACTTGACAATCAGTGCGGGCAGGAGGAACAATTATATGAACAATTCAATGTACAAACATGTTGTTTTGTGAAGCATTTGATCATATGTGAGCCTACCCCCCTGAGCTCAGAGCAGCATAAACCAAAAGCAATACATTTTACTTATTTTACTAAATAATAATACATTATTCTGGTTATACAATACATTCCCTCAATGTCGATAAAGCCAATGAACAAAACAACAACTAACAACACGTTTAAATAAAGGGAGACTTGGCATAACTGATTGTTATTATGTGCTAAATGAATATATCTTTACTTAATCACGATACTATAATTAAAACATCCCCATTCTTTACGTGGGATTAACATTAGGTGTAAAAATAATGACTCAGGAATAAAGAGGAGCACATTATCTTACTTTTCTTCAGCTGCAGTTCGTCCGTTGCGACTGCGATCCTCCACAAGGACTTTCTCCTCACCAGGGATGATCACATGCAGCCCTGTCTCCGTCCGCGGCCCTGTTTTCAAAACACAAGAGCACTCAGCGTTTGGCGCTTGGCTTTGTCTCACCTTGTGTAAGACGAGTCAGTACTGAGTCATCTCCGGTACATTACTTTTCCAGACACACAGTCTAAACTTCTATATTGGAGAGAGAGAGCGACAAAGAGAAGCAAATATACACCACAATTGGCGTTAGCAGCAGCAGCAGTGTGTTAGTCATGCAGAGACGATATCAGACAACAGCCAAAAGAAAGGTGAAAGGAAATGAGAGGCTGTGGAGATATGTGGTTAAAAAAAAAGAAAGAAAAAAAAAGACCCACACAAATCCCTCCATTCAATCACAATACAATTCTCCTTCGACCTGAAATTAATGAGAACTCCACCGTCCTCCCCAAATGAAAACACACGCCAGACAATCGCATCTGCAGCCCTAACAAACCACCAGAATGCCAGCGTCTACCAAATGACAGATTTATTCAAAACTCATAATACAGCGTTTGGGACTTGAACACTTCAGCAGTGTAGAACAAATACACTGAAGGCGCTGTTTGCAGACAAGACATGGTCACATGTGTGAACTGAGTACAGCATTAGAGCACACAGAGAGAAATGTTGGTCAAAGACAGTTAAGTCTCTTCACCCTGCCTGTCCCGTAGTTTGACATAGTTTTTTTTTTTTTTTTTTTAATCACAGAATACACCTGTCACAAAGTATAGCACATGATGTAAGGACAGTGATATTCTTAGCTCAAATACTCATAGAAGGTAGAACAGATTTCTTTTTCCTTGTTCCATGACAACTAGTATTTACAGAAAGGGAAACTATGTGCTCTTCATATTTCAAGTCCACTCTGACAGTATTCTGAGGTTGAATGAATAGTTCACATACAAATGTTCCTATATAATCACGGCCTCTTTCTTCTTCTTTTTTTAAATTTAAATTTTTTTTTTTTTACCCTCAATGCTTTCAAAACACCGAAGGTGAGCATTTACACTACGAATGAGCATTTTACTTTACAGTAACACTGAATACTTAAGTCTACCTTTAGGACTATATCATACACACTCTAGGTAGACGACAAAAAGTACAGAATTTAACAGATTCCAACCCTCCCGCCCCTCCCACTGGCCCGTTACATGATTGTGCAAAATAATCCAAACACTTCATGTTATAATTTCAGTGTAAACTTTGATACAGACCAATAAAATGTTTGTTTTTAAAAAAAAAACAAAGAAGAAAACAAATGATTCTCCCAGGGATCATTTTGTAAACATTGACATACAGTAGAACATATAAATTAAAAAAAAAGTCTGTATACAAAATAATGAATACAATAAAGAAATCATTTTGGAAACATTAAATAGTACTGTAACTTGGACCGATATATTCCATATGTCACTCACATTGCTTACTGTAAGAGGAGATAGACTCTACGTGGATGCCAAACTGTACTTTTAATACCAACACTGGAAAAATACTTCTTCATAAAAATAGTCATCAATGCACGATACGGTACGGGAAGCCTCACAAGCCGGACGGCACACCAGGGACGTCCGGTTTATGAGGCTGTAGCACATGTACCAGTTTGTTAGTGACACAAGCGATGTTTCTTTTTTGACGCTACGTTGCCCCACGTCAGCAACAACTGCTACACCTTAAAGAAATAGTTCAACATTTTAGAAAATTGACTTGTATGCTTTCTTGATCGATACCACTCTCACATCTGTACAGTAAATAAATATATCTTAGTGCACCTGCTAGTCTCGCTAATTCAAATTGATGAGTCGTTTTCGGTTCTCCTGGTGCATTGCTAGAGGATTAAAGCATAAAGTTAAATGTACTTAACAGATGAGAGAGTGGAATCAATATAATACAGCAAGAAAGCTATTAGCATACTGTATTTCCTAAAATGTAAAACTATTCCATTAACAAGCAGGAGACATGTTCCTATCAAACCAAAACATTCAATTCGTATAACACAACTGTAGCGGTATGAGGTTGTAGTTTACAGTTGACCATCCGTGTGTCTGACTGGCATGCTTTGCTTGGTTCTATATGATTCTCTTTTTTTTTATTTGTTTCATTAATGGAGTAACTTGTGAAAACATATTGTAAATGCAACCCTGTGGAACCACTGACAGACAGCAACATTACTGAATCTAAGATCAGGCTTTAAAGGATGATGCTTTGGAGACTACACAATACAGTAAATGATTAAAATGTTAACTTAAAAGGGCCAGTTCACCAAAAATACAAAAAAAAAAAATCCATAATATTTCACTTCACTCTGGTGGTATGGTCTAGACATGCTGCTAAAGTAAAGCTTTTTGCCTCCAACTTCATACAATGGACATGACTGAAATTTCATTTGCTTTGTCCAGATTAATTTAAAAGAATCCCACATTGTGTCCAGACTGAACACCCATTAAACTATTTCCATACAGACATTTGTTCAGAAGTGCGGTGAGATTACCCAAGGTAATGGAACAATGTTTCTGCAAAGATTTATTCTTTCAAAATGTTTTTTACATTTTTTAACATTACAGCAGACGAAGAAATCTCTAAGATAAAATCTAAAAAACCAGGACAAATAAAACAAGATCTATCTGTGCAGCCAGACACTCCAGAGGGAAGTGAGAAAATGTGTCTTTTGTAATGTGGGTGAACAGACCCTTAATTCACCGTTCCTAGTCCACTAGCTTTTATTCAGTTTGTAAAAGCCTGACTAGAGTGAGTTGTATGTGATGATCTCCTCTTTCTGTAGCAGCAACTACGGACTGAGTTTCGCAAACTATTGAAGGTTAGCAAAGGGCTTTGAGTATTCAGCAGTGGTCTGGTTGTGTTGAATAGAGCTCTGCTTAGGGCTGGCAACATGAATTGAGCTTCAAATTATGAAAACAGCAATGATAGAAAATGCTAAGAATTTGGATTTTAAGATTTGCATGCTGCTACTGTATATTATTATCAGGCAGCTGGGGCACATGTGCCTGAATCTGTGTGTGTGCGTGTGTTGCATCTGTGCTATGTTTGAGCATACATACTCTAAAAACACATACTGGAGAGAATTAGTACATGGTAAATAGAATATACTCGTTCCTGAATTACATCTGAATATCAGACAGGAAAAGCTCAGTCCCCATCTCTCCCTCCCCCTGGGTCTCCCTCCCCCATATATTCCACTCCCGACATCCCTCTGCTCTCCGCTAAGAGAGGCTGCCACTCTTATGGTCAAACAAGGGGAGTGGTCACATTCAAGATAAATTAACAAGAATTATCTAACACTTACTGCATGACAACTACAGAAAGAGAGGAGGCACATAAAAGGGAAAGTGGCAAAGGCAACAGGGAGATGCTTTAAACATCTTCAAACAAACTGTCGAAAAATAAATAAATAAACTAAATAAGTTAACAAAAGAATGAACAAATATATAATATAAAATAAATAGATAAATTAAAAAAAGTCTAGTTTCCTTTAATACATTGAAGGTAAAAGAGGTAAACGTGCTGTACGTTACATTACAGTACAGCATGGCAGTACTGTACGTTCTTTAGTTCTGGTGAGAGATGCAGCTCTTTCGCGGCACCGAGCCCATCCTGTAACTGTGAGTGGTCCAGATGGAGTCATAGTCAGAGTCCTCCGAAAGGTCAGAGCTCAACTCTGGCCGCGACACGCTGCTACGGCGGCCCGGCGAGTCCACACAGGACCGGTCCACGTCAGCCAGCACGTGGTTGTGCATCAGATCGGTGCCCTGCCAGGCTGGTGGGAGGCGAGGGCCGAGGTGAAGGTGACGGTGACGGTGCAAAAAATGTAAAAAGGGAGGAAATGTTGGGGGGGCGAAGGAAGAGAGATGACGGTGCGGGAGGAAGACGAGGAGGAGGAGGAGGAGGAGGAGGAAGTAGCGTACGCAACACGCAACAAATGTCAAATCATAAAAACCAATGAGAGATGGAGGATGAGATGTGATGAGACGATGGAGCAAATCAGAATACATGGAGAAAAATTGTTGTCACGGTATGGAGATGAAAATAAAAGTAAAGAGGGAAAACCAGGTCGACCAGAGCAATGCCAAAGAGTGAGGAGTGGAGGAGAGACAGAAAGAAGAGAAGATACTGTTAGAAGGATCAGCTCAGAATACAAGTGTTAAAGAAAAGCACTGAGTCACAGGTCACAGATATAGTCATTAAAAAAGACAGGAAGCACCCGTATGAACCTCTCTTCTTCTTCTGTGCATGCACGTGTGTGAGTCACAAACATTTTGTGTTTTCTTACTGGAGTTCAGAGTCTGTCTGGTCTTGGCGCTGGTGCAGTACGCCTCGATAACTTTCAGGATCTGGGCGTCTTCTTCCAGAGCAGCTGTACCTAAAGAGCGAGAGGAGTAGAAAAACATTTCAGAAAAAAACGAATTCTCTGTTCTTCTGACATGAAAAAGATCTCACTCTTAGTGGCTTTGACTTCTGTTTTAACAATGCATTCAGGCATCTTTTAGTTCAGATAGTTCAACATTTTGGCAAATTGCCCCATGCCATAATCCCTATAGTCTTAGCAGTAGGTTTGTTACCTTTAATTGTCAGTGCAAGCTATTTTTAGAAGCCACAAGCTGCTCAGAGCTGCACTGCAGAGGCTAATGGGATTTCTTGGTTTCCCTCATCAAACACACAACCCAACAACTCCAAAGCGCTCTCGTGGACAAGTTGGGACACCACGCTATGAGATAATAACGAAACATTACAGGACAGAGATATTTTCAAGACAAATGCAGAGACTGCTTGCCGAAAAACTACCCTGGAAAGGAACGCGCATCAGCGGTTTTGCATGAATTTACCTCTAACTTAGTCTCGTAACGTTCTGTTAATATCTCATAGTGTGGTGAATGTGCAGGTCACAACTTGTCCACCAGAGCGTTTTGGAGTTGATGGATTGTGTATTTGATGAGTTTGAGGGAAATCAAGAAATCCCATTAGCCTCCGTAGCGTAGCTCTGAGCAGCTCGCAGCTCTGCTCCACTGTTCTAAAAACAGCTTGCACCGACAATTAAAGGTAACTAACCTACTTCTAAAATTATAGGGATTATGGCAATGTTGAACTATCCCTTTAACAACAGAAAACATGTTTCAAAAAGGGTTTGGGGAATGTTTGCCTTTAAAGAGAGAGGGGAAGTTCAGGGACAGGGGGATGACATAACAAAGGCCCATGGGTAGGATTCAAAGCCCATGGCCACTGCAGTTAGGACAAAGCCCACACGTGGCAGCCGCTCCACCAGGTGAGCCACCGGGGCGTCCCTGAAGTCATGCTCTTAATTATTTATTGGGAGTGTTTCAGGTATAACATCCGATCAAATCAATCACAGTGCCATCTCCCGTTCCCTTTAAAAGCCGTGCACTGTTTCACATTGAGTTTGATTCTGAGTGAATCATCACATTAAGTGTTATATGATGAGAGGTGTGAATAACCTTTATAGTTCATGATGCTAATGGATGGAAACACCGGTGGATTTTTCCAGATAGTGAGAAAGAAACCTCATGTAAGAGACACCCAAAGCATGGTTTGACCCTCTCTATTGTAATGTCCAACCATCTAAAAACATTTTCAACACTCTCTGCTTGTGTGTAAAAGTCAGTGTGTTTTCTTTGTGCCAAATATTATTCTCTTGACAACACACCTCTTAGAATAACAGTGAAACACTGCACCACTGACTTGAGACCAGGGTTTTACTGGTCTATCCAGGAATCTTTCTTCACTGCCTAAACATAGCAACGCTCCAACAATGTATTTTCTGTTTAACTAGTGTGAGCACAGGACGGGAAAATGACAACTATGACTCTGAACACACTTGCATTATTGTGCGCTGCGCTGATTTACACCAAATGTAAGATAGGACCCTTTCAATTAAAAAAGGAAAGACTTTGAACTTACTCTTCCTCAAGGCAAATTCCTCCTCAGACTGTTTCCTCTCAGGTTTGCGCTTGGGAAGAAGTTTCTTGACACTCTTAGGACTTTTACTAAGATCCTGTGAATGAAATAAAAACAGAATAAGAATTTGAAAAATCAACATACAGCACGTTAAACACACTCACTGCCCCTTTGTTCCAGAAACTTCAGATTCTCAACATTTATAACATAGATACTTATCAAGTGTTTCTTTTTACATATAAAGCATTACATGAAGTGAATATACCTGGTCACTTTAAAGATTATTTTAGACCAATCTCAGAGGTTCACTCTCATTACTGTGGAAAAGATACTCCCATCTAGGCAATAAATGTATATCAGTGAAATGTTTCAAAAGGTGTTTAAAGAAATATTTAATTGCTCATCAGTAACTTGTTCAGTATTGGTGTTAATTTTTTTATTTTTGTTTTGTTTTAGTTCTGTTTTATTTATGAGTATATATTTTTTTGTAATTAGTGTATTTCTCTGAATGTTGTAATATTTTTCCATAAGCTCTTTTTGCCTCTTCCTGCACTGTATCTTGTATGTCTTTGTGTGTGAATCTTGTTTGCTTTGGTGCAAATTAAGTTAAAACTTAAAAACTAAAACTGAAGCCAAGTCCCTCACCTCCTTGTAGCAGAGCGCAGCAGAGGGCCGTAGAGGGGGTGCGGGCCGCAAGCAGCTCAGGCTCCACGGTTTGGGGGTGTTGGGTGGCTCCAGTGGACCCCACATCAGCGTGCTGTGCGAGGTGCCATGGGAGGAGGGGTGAGGCAGGGTGTGGTAGGTGGGGGCTACTGTCATGCCCCTCCCCTCGGCATGCCGGGACGGGGTGAGGGGGTGAGACGGAAGCTGAAGGACAAAACAATGAGGTTTGTTTAATGGACAGTTCACTGCTGATTAACAACTGATGGTCTATAATCACTGTGTGGTTCAACAGGAAGACACACTTTACTCAGGCTGTAGTAGTGATTAGTAAAATCTAAATCTATGGTGCACTAATCTTAAAGGGATAGTTCAACCTTTTGGCAAATTGGCCCATTGAGGCTCATGGGATTTCTTGGTTTCCCTCATCAAACTCATCAAATACACAATCCAACAACTCCAAAACGCCCTGGTGGACAAGTTGTGACCTGCACATTCACCACGCTATGAGATAATAACGGAACGTTATGAGACAGAGTTGTTTTAGAGGCAAATGCAGAGACTGCTTGCCAAAAAACTGCCCCCGACGGGAACATGCATCAGCGGTTTTGCATGAATTTACCTCTAAAACGGCTCCTTCTCGTAACGTTCTGTTATTATCTCATAGCGTGGTGAATGTGCAGGTCACAACTTGTGCACGTGAGCGTTTTGGAGTTGTTGGATTGTGTATTTGATGAGGGAAACCAAGAAATCCCATGAGCCTCCGTAGCTTACGTAGCTCTGAGCGGCTCACGGCTCTGCTCCGCCGTTCTAAAAATAGCTTGCACCGACAATTAAAGGTAACGAACCTACTCCTAAAACTATAGGGATTATGGCAATGGGCCAATTTGCCAAAAATGTTGAACTATCCCTTTAAAGTCACAGACCACACTTTGCGCTCATGATCGATTGTTACCCTGTGACCCAATTAATAATCTGGCAACTGTTCTCAAAATGCAGATATGTAGCTACAGCTGTTAGATACAGACAGATTATCATGACCAAACAATCTGAGGAGAAACTGTGGAAGCTTTTGTTAGTTTAACTGTACAAAGAGAAAATGTGGTTAAGTTTAACTTGTTTTTGTAAAATGCAGTTGCCTTAAAGAAATGTTAGCTTCAGTGGTGGCACATGAACGAACAAATCAACAATATACTTTGTTGCATTCAAGTTAACTTGAACTAACTTGAGGATACAGATCCTTCAAATTTGGTTTTACCATAACTTCTACCAACGCAGTCCTACAGAGAGTGTTTTCGGTCATACACAAGGTAACATTGGTTCTTTCTGATGGAGACGAACACTGTAGAGAAATTCATCCCTCAGTAGACCAGATGTCCTATTTCTATACCCCTGACACATCCTCCAGCACCTCCTGGGGATCCTAAAGCATTCACAGAGCAGACAGGATATGTAGTCCCCTTCTCCCACTGGACATTCCCAAAAATACCTCATGATGTGGAGCAGCAAGTCCCTCACAATGACGTCCTGCAGATTGATTTCTGCCTTTTAAAGTTATTTTTCAGACAATTATGAAAGTGCCAGAGTGGAGCCCGGCACAAATGCAATTGGCCTACTGCAGATAAACTGATCGTTATTGTTGATTGTTCATTCAAGAGCCAGAGCTGAATGTTTATTAAGTGCAATTGTGTATTTTACAGCCGTTCTAGTGAGAAAATAAACCACTTCACACGAGGCTCTACACCCATTTGAGATGATTGCTGTGCGCTGTGTGAACCAGCCTCTCAGGTCATATTGATTTTTGGGTAAACACTGTAAAATTGGCCAGAAATCAACATATACACAGTATACTCATAGTTATATTTACACAACACTGGGAATGAAATGATTAGAAGGAAAATCATCTGTATGTAGGTCTGTGATCATTAGCTCCTGACCGTGTGGCAGGGAACGGTGAGGGGTTTGTGGCTCGGCGCTGTGGCTGTGGTGTGTTTGATCTGTCTGGTCAGGTGCTCCACCCAGTCCTGCAGGTCCTGCTGGTTGGTGCACACCACCTGGAGACGGTCAAACATGGTGCCTGCGGGGACAGAGACAGAGACAACGTGTTACATATAGCAAAATCAAACTCTTACATTTTTATTATCTCATGTCGACCAGTGGCAGCTGCTGATAATTTCAAAGAGGGGAAGTTCATTTTTGGCCTACATCATAAAATGTGTCCATTTATTTACCCCAGCCTATAGTTTACAGTGTGCATGAATGAACCAACTAACGGAACTATATTAAACTTAAACAAGGAAATGTGAGAATTATATTAAACCGAAACAAGGAAATGCTATGGTTATGTTTAATTTACAGTGTAAGATATGTACAATGGTTATGGGCTATATTGCCAAGCAAATAGAAGAAATTAGCTGCACTTTGTTAGTTTGCAAAATCCTCTGGTAGTGGTGTATGTTTCAAAATAGTTGTCAATCAAAAGAGGATTCAGCCTTTAGACTGATCTTCCAATCATCATGCAAAAGCCCAGCGTCCAGAGCATCCTGCGATAAGAAGCTGATTCTGTTCTAACGCATTCTTAGTCAATGAAATGTAAACACAACAACAGTTCATATTTGACATTGACATTTGACCTTTTTTTTACATTTTAGAGGAAGCAGAGCTTTCCTTGCAGTCTTACAGCAATCGCCTCTGATGTTGACTTACCAATGAGCTCGAAAGCATTTTTATGAGCTTCACAGTCTTCTAGTTTGGTCACTGTCATCGTGGCCAAGGGCAATTTTCCCTGCAAATTAAAAAGGAATCACCAGAGCAGACACAACACATGAGAGAAATTACCTTTCATCCAATATAATATGTTTTGAACTCTTGAGTTTTAACATTATAGAGGGAATGGCTGAGGCGCATTGGATCCTATTTATCTGTGTTAATTGCTCACCTGGAATATGAAGCCACTCATTCTGGGGCTGGCCGACAGCATGAGGAGGACGTGGGGGAAGAGCATGAGGTACCGCTCGTTCTTCTCCTGATAAACAGGAAGAGGTTCAGGACAGAGAAATAAATGAACACAAGAAATATTAAGATAAAAGATTCACAGAGTTTGATCAAATCTAAACAAACTGGCAACTTTTCCTCACTTTGAATGTCTGACATGTACTTTGTATTTTAATATTTGTTTGTTTTCACTGTTTTTATTGTCGCCCTTACTCTAGTGTTTTCTTCCTCTTCCCCATTGTTGGTTCTTTTTCTTTATTTTCTATTATATGTACTGTAGTGTTGTCTTAAACTGTTTTTACAGATGGAAATTAGCATTTTAGCTACAGTCTGGCATATTTACATACTTATATGTTCATCAATGTGCACTGTCCCATCTAAATAAACAAATACATACTTATACTTATTAACATCTTTATATCTCTGATGTCCCATTAAATGCTTTATGACTCTATTCTACAATGAAAATGACAGCCTGTTAATATGAATTACTTAAATGGCAATGGGCGCACTGTGATTTATGCACTGTGATGTTAAATTCATATCTTGTGGACTGAATTACAGCGTGAAGGAGGTAGAAGTGCTCGTACCTCTGAGCCAGGACTCTGGACCAAGACCTGGCTCATGTAGAGCACAGAGCCCAGGGTCTTGATGTCGTCCCCCTCCCACAGCCGGATGGACTCGGTGAGAATCTGCAGCTCCAGCTCTTTACGCTTCCGCACCTCCTGGCACTGAGCCTGGCATGAGGGGGAAACACAACCGCTCAAAGGTCTGCTCTCAGTGAAGTCTTATATTAAGTCTTGGCTACATGTTTTCAACTTACAGACAGATTTTTGAAAGACGCCATGCACTTCTGAATGTCTGGTCTGTCGGGGTAACTCTCCTGGAAGACGAGAAATATGTTGGTTATCACAACATTACATCACATCAGGATTAAATGTCTATATACACACACACACACACACCTCCATGTGCCTCTCCAGCTCTTTCAGTAAGGTCGGGTATTTGTCGATTCTCATAAAGGGTTTACTGAGGCCTGTGGTCAGGGTGAGGATCCCGGGACTGACTGCACCCCTCCCCTCCATAAACTCACCCAGTGCTTCACTGCAACAAGAAGAGAGAGACAGAGACAGAACATAAATGATTTATCTTATCTGGCAACCTTAATGATACTGCAGTGATTTTGAACAGTTTCTCAACAGAAATCTCTTTTTGCTTCTATTATTTATCTTACATTGATTTCTAAAACAGTGGAAGATATGGAGGTCAGATGTGTTCATGCCTTTATAATGAATAGTTAATAGGGACTGGCTAATTAGTGAAAACTTTCAGTAAGAAAGCGTGGTCACATACACATACAGATGGAGCTGTAACTATTGAAAACTGCCTCTCACTATTCTACTAGTACTTAGAGAAGGTGACGTCTTCAAATGTCTTGTTTGACCAAAGATAAAAGCGGCAAATCTTCAGAGAAATGTTATGAAATATTATTATGTAAAATATCTCTCAAACACCAATATGTACCAAAAAGGAAAACTATGTAAAGATAAAGAAAATGGTTAAAGACACTTATAAAATATATTTTCTTTGAAACACTGCAAATTATAGTTTTGAAAGATGACAACATATTTATAACAACACCTGTCACACGAATGTGCTGCCAAATGTCATGGCTGACAATATATAACGAAAGAATCTCTTAAATATGATTAAAATGACTGATAATTAAATAACACAGCCAAGACTGACACAGTCCAGATGTGCCTCAGGTCAACGTCTACCGGCTCAATTATGGAGTATTCCTTAAATAGACATCTTCACAGGTCCTCTCATTCCCAAGTAACCAAGACTGTTGGCTCAAAATCAATTTCAGCCTAAAACACACAACCTGCTGCTGAACCGCAGGTGGAGCATGTTGGACTCAGGGCTGAGCACATAACATCAGTCCAGTTCAGGTGTTCAGGATTTGGTCTAAACCTTTGGACTTTTTCCCTCCTGCACTAAAACAGCCAACACTGCAGTCTTTTTTTCTTCTTCGATTCGCTCTCCTTCAGTTGTAGCCTATACAAATTAAAACACAGTCTCCACTGCTGTTGTGCTGATGATGGAAAGTAGACTGCAAAGTTTGCACTTTGTGTCCGTGTTAGCTGCCACAGTCAGCAAACAGCAGGTAACTACAACTGTGAAACAAAGACAAACTCCACAATATAAGCAATCTCTCTATCTCTGTGTGCAACATGAACATCATCATCTTCTTCTTCTGACATGTGACAGGATGAAGACAGAGCATACCTGTACTGGGTCAGCACATTAACTGCACACGGGTGGTTGGAGCAGTACCCGACATAAAGAGCTTTCATCTGTGGCATGAGGTTGAGGAAGAAGCCTCCCACCCTCTGCTGACTTTCTGGAAGCCTGAGGGAAAAAAAGAAAAGAAAAAGATTAGACACACTGATAAAAATACAACTGTGCAAACTCTCTCACACGGACATTAGAAAACAGACTGGAGCAGAAGAATCAAATGTGTGACATGAGCTTAACATCAAAAATATACACTCACCAGGTAGTTTATTATTAGATACACCTTTCTAACTGCTCTTTAACCCAAACATCCGATAGGCCTTTTACACATGGCAGCAACTCAGTGCATTTAGGCACATAAACAATCAGCAGAAGTTCAAACCAAGTATCAGAATGGGGGAAAAGGTGATTTAAGTAAATGTGTGGCATGGTCGTTGGGACCAGATGGGCTGGTCTGAGCATTTCAGAAAACTGCTGATCTACTGGGATTTTCATGCACAACCATCTCTAGAATTTACAAAAAGAAAAAATGTCCAAAAAAAAGATTAAAGATCCAGTGAGCGGGAGTGAAAACGCCTCGATGATGCCAGAGGTTAGAGGGGAATGGTCTGACTGGTTCCAGCTGATATAAAGGCAACAATAACCCAAATAACCACTTATCTCAATCATTACAACCAAGGACTGCAGGAGAGCATCTCCGAAGGCACAAAATGTCAAACATTGAATCCAAAGGGCTACAGCTCACCAACATTTGGGCAATAGTGGTTTGGAGAAACGGTGCCTGTCTCGATTTCTGCTACGACAGCTGGTAGGGTCAGAATTTGGTGTACACAACAGCATGGATCCATCCTGCCTTGTATCAATGGTGCTGGCGGTGTAATGGCTTCTTGGCCGACTTTGTGCCCCCTCAGTACCAAATGAGCATCATTTAAACTCCACAGCCTCCCTGAGTGTTGTTGCTGACCATGTCCATCTCTACCCATCTCCTGATAGCTACTTCCAGCAGGATAACGTGTCATGTCACAAAGTTAAAACCGTCTCAAACTGTTTTTTTTTAACATAACAATGAGTTCACTATACTAAAAATGGCCTCCACAGTCATCAAATCTCAATCCAGTAGATTGAGATCACGTTTGGGATGCGACTGGGAGATTTGCATCATGAATATACAGCAGCAAATCTGATGCTATCATGTCAACATGGACCAAAACCTCTGAGAAACGCTTCCTACACCTTGTTAAATCCAACGCAGTACTAGTAAATTGTACTTAACAAAGTAGACAGTGGGTGTATAATGTATAATGCTTTGTATTCCTCAGGCTTCAGTTTAATCCCATCCCTGTAGTACAGTCAACCCAACACTAGATGTCCCTCTGCTTATTATGAAACAGTCAGGATGCTGCAGTGGGGCTGTGTATATGCATGAGGAGGGACTAACTTGGTGCACTCCTCCAGTGATTGGACGAGCATCTGCTGGAAGGTGCTGATCTCCTCCAGGTTTCCAAGAATCAGAGCCACATCCGCGCTGCTCAGCCTGCAGGAAGAATTGATAATGGAAAGAGGCAAAAATGATGACTATACTTATTTATTATCACTTATTATCTAGGAGACGTGTAAAAAAAAAAAAAGGTCAGGCACTTGATCCAAATTTGTTATTTGGAACAAAAATCTGATTGATTGTGCTTCCCATTACACAACAACATCACTAAAATAGCCTGGCTCTGGTTTGATCAAGCTTTATGTGTAAACAAGTCGTACTTGTCTATGTTCTGAAGAGGTCGCAGGTAGTTCGTCAGGAGGCTCTGCAGGTCCTTGGAATATTCTGTCTCTGTTTCCAAAATGTTTTGCAACACCTGCAATAGAAAGAGGAAAAACAGCTTTAAAAAGAAAACATCTTTAATATTGAAAGACTAGCAGTGTTCTTTGTTGAGACTTGATTAGTTTTTAAACCACAAAAAATATTATAACACACATTTACAACATTATTAGAGATTAAGCATTTAAACTGATCCTGCAGACCAGCAAAAAGCATCAACTGTATTGAATATGTGCCTCAATTAAAAAAATTCTTCGTGAACTTAATGAAAAATAACTCTCTTCTACCGAAATTTAACACCTCAAGAAAGAAACTACAACTCAGCTTCAGTTTATGCCAATGGAGAATCAGAAGGTGACACAAAACTGATAGTGGTGGTGAAATCGTGCAAAGACTGTGTATATAACTAATAGGTTCTTTATCAGAGTGGCATTGATTAGTTCTGCACAAACATATGGCATCATAATCAAATCAGAGGTGTGTGAGGCTACCTGACTAATTAACAGTGCGTTTACACTACAAGAAATACCTCGAGATGCCTCACACAACGTGAGAGTGTGTAAAAGAAAAAAAAAAGCGTTATTCCACTGTGCTCAATGTGCAACTGTGATCACAGCTTCGAGAAGGACACCTGCCCTCAGCCGCAGGAACATTTTCCAAGGCAATCAGTGAGCGTTTTAGTCAAGAGCACAGCAGAAAGTGTGTCAATGAGTTGTTTTGGAGTACGCTGTGCGTGAAGAGGCCAGAGAGTTTTTATAATAGTACTCCATATGATTACACGTAGGCAGGAGAATTTCAAATTGCTGAATGACAAAAATAACCCATGGATAGATACGGACAGAGATACAAAACAATGTGCACATAAACCTTTTCAATGTGGTGTTAGTGAAAAGAGAGAAGTAAGAAAGCAACTGAAATAACATCCTTACCAGGTTATAATAGGTCTTGCTGATTGCAGAAGTGTCAAAGCCTTTAGGTGGACTCTTCAGGGTGCCAGACTTGGGCGATACTTGTTTGTCTGTGACCAGAAAGAACAGAAAAAGTCACACAATAATCAGTGACACGGAACTGAAACACCACAGCGTTTTCAAACCGAGGCTCCTTCTTCCCAGGTCAGAAATAAAAATATATTGGCTGCATAAAGAAACGTCCCTCTAACAAATGCAGATTTTAGTGGCTGTAGTTTTACTGCACATCTAAAGCACAAAATAGCTTTACACTGCTCTCATCCCACAGTAAGGCACATTTATATTTTCTCTATACTTCTCCTAATTCTTTATATAGAATAACATATTTACATTTTTGTGCTGACTCAAAGCAAAAGGATTGATGAGAACCAAAGCCGCTGAAAATATACATCTCTAGGTCAGGTCCTTACACTCCTTAAATCAGTGCTAAATTGGTAAAGAAATAAATGTCGTTCAGACAGAGGATCAGATTTTGAGCTGCTGCCTCTCACCACAAGGCATCTCAACCAGTTTTACAAGCGAAAAAACAACAAACCACAGCGGGCCCTCGAGAGGCAGCAGATGTGGGGCTGTGCTATTGTCACAGGGCCAGATGGAACAGCAATGACAATGGCAACTGTGATGTTGTCTATAATTTGGCAGTTTTGGTGGGAGAGACGTGAAAACGTCTGCTTGAGAACATGATTTAATCTGTCAAGCTTCTGTGTTCAGTCGAACGAAGCAGTCACTACACTGCTGTATTAATATCATGTGTAGTGAGTTGTGTAGGAGGGCGGAGGGATTGTCTCTGTAAAAATAACCCGGGTTAGTTATCAATATCATGACAGAAAGTTGTGTTCAGATCTGTGAGGTACCTACCGGAGCCTTTGATCTCACGAACATAGTTACTAGGAAACCAGCCAGTCTTGCCATTGAGCATCCCCTCCCACCAGCCTCCATCCTCCTGTCGAGTCACACCGATGATGTCACCCTTAGCGAAGGTGAGCTCATCTTCGTTGTTTTGCTGGAAGTTGAAACGTGCCTTCACCAGCAGCTGCTGTCCGCTGTTCTCCGACATGTCCTGACAGAGGAAGAGGTGGACCACCACGTTACTCCAGAGAAGCACATCAGAGAGATGAAAGACGACAGCATGATGACAGCACAGATTTGTTGTGAAACATGCCGAGCCTTATCCGTTTTGTGCACACAAACATTGTGCAACATTAATTACTCATTACACATCATACTCAGTATTTCCATCTGTTTGAGACGGCTATGTGCAAACACTTTTTGAGTAATAGTTGGCTGCTGTTCTCCTGCAAACTTTTCCATGTGTCCCATGTGTAACTAACAATAACTCACTTTAATTGGACTGAAGTGTGATTGATTGTTGTTGTGAAAAACAGCAGATTACGTATTTCTTACACTAACTATAGAGTTCATATCAGAGGAAAATGGAGAATTAAAACACCTGCTGCAGTGCAGACTTGAAACTTGCATTGTTCCTGATAGTTAACATTTAAGGAACCTTTACTTTCCTATTTCATATTGAAAATAATTCATCTGCCAATGGTATTAACGGCAAAAACCGGGTGTGAAAGCAGCTTTAACATGAGGTCTGGTGACACAAATGACTCAGTGTAGTTCTGACTGCCTTTAATGCTGAGCTGAAAACAACATGTGTGGGTGCGCGAGGTCTGTGACGAGCCATTTACACATCGTGACACAAGTGTTTGCATTAACAAATTGAAAACAGTAATTAAAGTATTTCTCGCTAAATGACGGGACTTGATTAACCATTTTGTATAATTATCAATTATTCATAATACTTGAGTCCTGTGACAAATTAATCAAAACACATCACAAGCTTTCGACGGTGTTTTTTAAACAGTGCTGTCAGCGTTGACCTCACCAGACTGCGAAACTGGTTCTGCAGCAGCTTGGAGGATCGGCCCAGCGAGGCCTGAGAGGACAAGGACTCAAATGACTTGATGCGGTGGGCTGAAGAGTGTCGGGCGCACACCGAATCACTGCCCACGCCGATATCTGTACAGGAAAAGGAGGGAATCCATAAATACACCAGACCTGGTATTTGCATTCAGCGCCCACACACCTACAAGTACACATATGTCTTTCACAAAAACACACACACACACTCATATTGCACATATTTTGACTAACCTGCAGTCACTTTATTCAGTGCAACCAGACTGCTCAGCACCTTTGCAAAGTTGAGTCCCAGCAGCAGGTCACTGGCCTCGAATGGCTGTGGGGGGGAGAGGACAGAAAGGGGGAGAGAGTTGGTGACCATTGACTAAGAGTCATCGATGAGTGCGTTTCCTCTTAAAAGCCGATCGCTAATTCCAGCACAGCACGGCTGCGTCATCACTTGGCCGCGCTTCAAACACTGAACAGTTGATCGATAACTCTTGTTATCTTTGACAGAAGTAGCTGGTGAAACACGCTACAAGTTCAGTCAGTGGACACATGACTGCAGCAGATACACACAGACAGCAGGGCGTTCAATAAAACTGTTTGACTCATGGGCATTACTGAGGTACGGAGCTCCTCTGACTACTTCACCAAGAGCAGAAGCATCAAAGGATGAGACTGGTCATATTCAAAGACCAAAAACCAACAATTTATCCAACCAAAAACTACCGCCTGCAAAGCCAGAGTTTTATTTCCAGGGGCTAAATTGCTTATTCCAGCTGTTCACTTTCATTACAGAGAACCTACTGATAGAGCTTTTTTCCTTTTTTCTTTAGACTTTCATACAAAAACACCTGGGTCACTCTGTTGCTCATAATGATTCTTATGATGAATATGGGCACTGTTTCAGTCAACTGCATCCTCTCCTGAGTCCTGAGGTCTATCAGCGCCAAATGCATTAACTTTAAGTATTTTTTTTACAGTATATTAAGTCCTGCATTGTTTACATTCATGTATGCTAGTAGCAAGACATTCAAGCCTCTCTTTGCTGCTTTTTGATGCTGTATCCACATCACACTGGATGTAACATTAAAGAGACCCCGAGGAGTTTGCTTTTGGTTATAAAAGAGTCTCATATTAATGTGGATGAATCTACGTTACCCACACTTGTTAATGGGTCCATTTTCGATAAATACTGTATATCGTTTTGTCTTTATAGTTATTTTGATATTATTATTTAGTGGTCGACTCGCCCAGCATTTCCAAGCTTCGGTTTCCCGGACGCTGCCCGGCGGGTCATGGGAATAACGCTGCCAAATCACCGTTTATGGTCGGAACTACGACGGTATCTGATCGTCGAACCTCCGACTTTCATTCTCACGCTTTTGTCCGTCTTGCACCGCTCATGGGAAATGTAGTGAGAAAACACTTCACTTTCCAAAACTCCTTGTGGTCCCTTTAAGATGTGAACGTATTTACATCATCAGACAACACAAGGAAGTTGAATTACCACAGAGTTGCTGTAGCGATGGTTAAAACGCCGGTGTACTGACAAAATAACATAGCGGTTATCAGTTATACCTGGGTTTAATTACATTGAAAAAGAGTTTGGTTAGTTAACCCTGCTTGCCCTGTTTCAGACATGTCAGATAGACAGTTTTTAAGCTTTCAGCACTACTATATTATTTACCAATTGGGAACTTGTGACTATTACAATATGAACAGGGCAGGGAAGTCTGAACCACTGATAAGTGTTAATGATTTTTTTTTTCTTCGTACGATTTGCTGAAAAAAGGAAAAAGCCAGCCTTGTCTATTTAGCTGCAGGAGAAATGCAAGCACTGTTTGTATCACTTTCAGCGTGACTGTCACTAGCCTCTTGGTTAGTATGAATGGCAGCGATTGTATCTGTGTTGATGACTGTAGTTGTCCTCTCTCTTCCTGTGTAACGGCTTCAGATGATTAGCTACTCCTGCCTCAGTTATATTGAGGGTGAGTAACTGTCAGATATGAGTCTCTTTCATCTTCCGCTCTGATTGCAGATATGTCCTCGGGGAAAATGTGAATGGCTGTTGAATGTGTGTTTGCAAAAGAGAGTGCATGTGTGTGTGTGTGTGTGTGCGTGTGTGTGTACAAGCTGAAAAGACTCGCTGTCCTTGGTGAGGTATTCATGTGAATGCACCCACTTCCTCACCCATCCATACTTTTCAGTGGGTTCCCATGATAACTGTAAAATGGGAGCTCGTCTTCCTACACCTTCAGAGGCAGCGTCTCCATTAAAAAACTGTTACACATCTCTTAACAGTGAAACAGAGCAAATGGTGCACATTAAACATTCATGCAGGGAGAGATAATGAACATTACTAGCATGACAAGCTCAGACACGTCTGCCAGCACGGGCCTCAGCATCACAGTCATGTAATGATCCCTAAGAGCAGGCTGAGACAATAGTGCAACACCCCTCTGTGACTCAGCAAGCTACAACAGCATGGCAAATCGCTCCCACACTTCTAATGATTGAGGAAAGAGTGTTTACATGCACGGGGAACTACAACTACCCCATGTACGCGCATATGCTGTGTCGGAGTTGTCTCCATCCTGTCGGGGTTTATTTCTCTACAACAACCTGCTCGCTCTACACTATCCATGTCTTATTGTATGTATGTATTCACAACAGTGACAGTGGAGACAATAAAACAAAAACAATAGGAGCACAGATCACAGCATTTCAGTTTGAAGGGTAGGTGTCACCACATTCATAATAGCCAGACAGCATTGGAGACATAGTCATGACTCATAAATACACAGACGAGGCAACCAAGTGGTTTTCTATCTAACTTAATACTGTGACGTTCTCCTCAAACCAAGAACCAACCTCAAAACCTCAAACCAGCTAATGATGTGTCTCAGTTCTTAAAGACGAGACAAAAGACTAAATGCACATGAGGCGAGAGAGACATCAAGATTACAGCCTGGACTAGTTTTTAGATTTGATTTGATATATCAGCGTGGTCCGTTTATCTGTCTAGTTCTGGTGAGGATGGCTGCAGTACAGACCTGCTGCTTGTGTCTGTGGGTGAATGGTTGTAGCCTATCATTGACTGTGATAAAATAAGAGCCTTCCATTTAGTTTTGATACTTACTCTTAGTGAAATAAAGTAGTGTAATTTAATATAAAAACAGTCCTTCATGTGTGCAGAGCTGCAGGAGTGCATGCAGTGATTATTTTCATTGTTGGTCAGTTTCTCAATTATTTGTTCAATGCAATTAATCAGCTGATCGTTTGGTCTCAACCACAGTTTCCTCAATCCCAGAATGGTGTATAATTTAATGCAAGGGGAGGAAACACAAACTGAGAGTCCATTTAAGTTTGGGATTTTTGCTTCAGAAGGTGGTGGAGATGATGAGCAAATAATAAAATGGTTGCCAAATTTTTATCTTGACTGTGTACCCAAATAATAGATTCATTGTTAGGTGTTAAAATTAAAAGGAAAAAGTCACAAATTAACCATTATCATTTCAGTTCATGATTAACACAGACAAAATGATTGACAGAAAAGTAATGGATGATTAAAAAAAAACACCTCCTAGTCGCACCACAGAAAATAGACTCTGGCCAAATACCTTAAACAGCCTTACAGTACATGTCTACTGTGGTATACAATACAAGCAACACCTCTTATTTAAATTTTTGATGGTTATGGATCCAGACTCTCCCATTAGTTGAGACAGATGGATCTGAGATTATACTGCCAGGGTAGATGGAGGGTATACGGTTACTGTGGGACCAGTGGGGTCATGGGAACGCTAAAGATCACTTCCTGTAGTCAAAGGCATTAGAGGTGAAGGGTCGGTACCAGCAGCTGCCTAAGTGTCAGATATGGTTTGAAGAGGAGGAGGAGGAGGTAAGATCAGATTTTAAAAAGGGGTTAAACCCAGCTGAAATACACCAAGAAGACACGTCAAAACCCAGCAAGACCAGCATGTTGATGCTCAGCCAGACATCCTGCTTAACTCCATTAAAAAGGAGGTAGGTCAGCACTGCAGCACAGCAAAAAGCACAGCGTCTATCTATCTATCTATCTATCTATGGGTCAGTCTGTACGGCCGCTGCTCTAATCTGCGGCTGCGGCTACCTGGGTTCAGAGCCAGCACTGCTCTGGGCTCTGGAGAAGATCCATCGTCGCTCTACAGTACAGATGGTGAGCGGGAGGATTGCCATGTCCCAAACTACAGTACAATAATCCTTTCGCTGTCCAGTTCACTCAAAAACAAGTCACATACATTTGAACCCAATCTCGCACGCAAAGGACCTGAAGACTCTTTGGAAAATACAGGAAATTGAGGGCAGTGTTGACACAGCACACAAAGGACGGTCATGATGAGGAATCTGAATATTTGTTACTAAAACAAATTCCACATTAACGCTCAACCTGTCCATGTATTTAACCAAAACAAACAGGTCTCTCACAGAAATATTAAACTTGATGAATGTCTTTTGCTCCCCTGACAATCCAGCCTGCCGGTAAACTACTAAACAGCATGATAAACACACTCAGCATGACAGCGCTCTGTCTCGGCCCGTCTCCACCTCTTGTTCTGAGGCTGGAAGCTCCGAGGAGAGAGGCAACGCTGAGCGAAACACTGAGTCTCATTGTCAGACCCCGGGTGGTTCAATGACCCCTCTATGCACTGGCCAACAACACACGAGCCCTTAAACAGCACACTGTCCTCAATTTGCTAAAAGATTATGGAGATATTCTCATCATTAACCCAAACTACTTGGATATTTCTACACAGAGCTGCATGGGTGAGGTCTAAAAATCTGTGTGGACATGTACAGACTTCACACTTTATAACAATAAGACAGTATAATTACCATGTCAGAACTAGACCTACTTACATAACCATGGCTCTATGTTGCTTGTCCATAGCTGCAGTGGCTATTTGCTTTTTCCAAGGTTCAAATCTTTCAGTGTATATGAGCTGCTGGTGCTGCTGGTGCTGCTGTGAACTGGTGGTGACAATAAAGCCACGCGTGAGCCCGAGGACAAAGCTTTGCATTAATTAGCCAGCGTAAACATTGCCATGGCGCATCTAGATTTACGTGGGACATGTAAACAGGCCACAGTTTGATAAGTTTTAACTCATTAGTGTCGGTTGTAAGTTGCTATTGCGTTGGAAATGTTGTCTCCAGTGGACGTAGCGAGCGAAGCTTCTCTTGTACCGGGGCGATGGGTGATTGTTCTCGGGGCTGCTAGTCCACTCCTCCTCCCCTCTCTCTCCCCTCTCTCTCTGTCAAGGGGGCTGCCGTCCGTCCACTCCTCCATGAGCCCATTGTTTATTGTACCACCACTCTCCTCTTTAAACACACACACTAAACTTCACATTTCAACCGCAGCAACCCTGCCTTTGGTTTCCAAAGCAAAACGGGACCAAACAAACATAAAATATAAAAGAGAGAGAAGCCACTCACCTCGACGCGGAACGATGTGCAGCCCTTGAGGAACTCCTTTATGTTGCTCAGACACTCGCCGTCGTTTTTCGGCTCCTGGTAGATCTGGAAAAGACGGACGGAGACGCTGGTTGGTTAGAGAGACACACTCGGCTCCTCTTGCTTCTGCGTGTTTTGTTGTTTTGCAGTTCACGCTGAGGTTATGTGAGAGTTTCTTGGCCCTAAATAATACGACTCTTCTCTGCCGACGCGCATTCTACAGGCTGCGTTTGGTTTGGTTTAGCTCTGCAAGGGCCTGGCGCTCCGGGGAGGCTCAACACAAATCCCGCAGCGGGGAAGTGGAGGAGACTGTAGTATTGGGTCGAGGGAAATGACGTTGACAAATAGGGATCCCCCATTGATGTTGCTGTGTAGCCTATGGGTGCACTGGTTGTGTCATCATAACATTTCCTTTATAACAAAACGGATAGAAATAAGAAGTAAACTCATCATCATCACTGATAATAAATAAATACCTGCTGCAACAACATGAGGAGGAGCTATAGGCTACAACCCCTCGTGCTAAATCAATACCGCTGCGACAGTGTCAGCAACAATAACAAATGAAGACTGGCACCATAAAGACTGGGTTGCATTAGATTTAGACAGGTATTACATAAATAGCCTACATAATGACTGAACTCTGAGTTATTGTGAGAAATTAAATACATAACATTAAAAACACAACAACACAGTATTTTTGATAAGAACTTATATTGATAAATTCTGATCATGACAAGGATCAATCATCAGTGCTTTCATGGTTGAGGAACCATAGGAAGCCACTATATAGCTCTATATTTAATCTGCTGGACCTTAAGCTTTTCTTTAATGATATTTGGGATCAGTCTAAAGACACCATGTTGGTGCACACACTTCCCTCCTCTCCTGCTCTCACTCTCGAAAAATCAAAAATCTATTTTCCTAATATTGTCGATTTCCTTTTTTCCCCTCAAATTTTCTATTATTGTCATTTTTTTCTAAAGCATTCTATCCCATTTACCCACTCTCTGCCCTTAATATTGTCATTGTCTGTTTGTTTGGTTTTTTTCACATTGCCTATTGTCCTTATTGCAAATATGACCATAAGAATATTATGAGGAAGCTACAGTGTAGTAGGTGGATGTGAGTTTGTAACACAACAGTGATTCATTGATATGAGAGGACTCATTTTAGGAGGAGATTTAGATAAAGCTGAATATTACAGGTAGGATTGAGACCACACATGTTCCTCACATCAGGGGCATCATGACCACCGCTCTGCACATAGAAGATAACTGAGGGGAAAAGAAGAGGTGCAAGTAACGAAAGCAAAGAGGATTGTTGCTGCAAATTGTATAGTGAACTTATTATATAAGTGTTTGGATCTTCTTCGGTCTGTATATACAGTACTGTAGTTATGTCACTGACATTGACCTTGATGCTAGCTGACATCCGGCGCTGTTGTGCCCCACATCTCCCGCTTTCTTCTCGCCCACATACACACCCAGTAGTGCCTGCACTGATAGCAATTACTCAGACTGAATGTGGCTATGGGAACTCGGCCAAGGCATTACTGCATGAGGGCCACATCTCGAGGACGCCACAGGCCACATCTGGGTCAGATGTTGACTGGATGTGGGAGGCCAGCAATACTCCCAGAATTTACAGCCTGCTCATTAAGGAAAAGTGGAAATAGTGGCGAAAACCAAAAGCATGGCCTGGGGAAATAGTAAAATATTACTAGAAATAGAAGGAATATCACTGTTTGGACTGATAAATCAGGCCAGGCCAGGCCAGGCCGGACCAATATACCGGCCAGTGTTATCTTATCACACATTATCTGTATCAGTGAATATATTGGCTGATAAGGGACAAGACCTGTCAGTGCAGGGACGACAACAATCTGTTTGTGTTAAATCTCCATTACACAGCCTGTCCACCAGAGAGCACTGACAGCTTTCATTTCCAACTGTTAATGTGATCAGTACTAATGATGGTCACAATTATTTTATGCTAATGACAAAATGTCATTCTTAAAAAATATTGTAAGCCTGTTAATTAAAAAAAAAATGATACTGGTTGATTAAGGCTATGACAACAACATAACAAAAGTCTGTGACTACTGTTATGTTGTTTTCAGTCCTGTGGTTTTAATGTATGTAGCCTGCATCATGCACGTCATGCCCAAGTCATATTTTCCTGAATGGGACAATAAAGTACCTCTGATCTTATTTTATCTTATCAGATATTCACATGTCAATTTATATCTAAAATGTAGTGTTCAACAGTCAATGTTCTTGTTGTATCAACTCACTGTATTCACAGTTTGGCTCGGACCTATTAACATTTGTTGGAGGGTTTTACAGAAACCTGTCTTCACTGAAGATTTATATCTTTCATACAATTCTGTTATTCACAATCTGCCATACCATTATGATTCAACAAATCATTGGGCTTAAATAACCAATATGTTTGCATGCATGAAGCTAAACGCAGAGGACGAGAGCTCATGTCAGTTTTTTTTTTGTAAATCTTCTTAGCAGTTATTTGCAAATATAACATGAAATCCTCCCTGAAATGAGAAAATATAGCAGATTTAACAGAATTTAGATCAGCAATACAGTGGATGATGATGCCACATGCTGATTTTTTTTGGAGGGGGGGATTTCACCCATTGAACAATGTTCCAGTTGTTTCCTCTTTTGCCTGGGGATAACAACACACACAACCTCAACACATCACTTCCACACCATGCCTATACTATTATACACAGCCGTCAGGAAACGCTCATGTCTACAAAATGGTGCAGCACAGAATTTGATTATGCCACAACAACACCCTGTTGTCAGTGTGTGTGTGTGTGCTATGCATGGGGATGAATGGAGGAACCTGTTTTTGTCATTTAACAGGCAAATTTATCACGCTCATATGGAGCTGCACTCAGCCGGGGAGCAGAACATCCTCTTTTAAGGAAAGCATTGCAGAAGCTGAAGAGAGGAGGAGAGGCTACAGGCCACCATACGTTGACAGACACAAACACTGCGCTGTGTCTTTAAATGGGGAGAGGGTCTATCTCTCTCTGCCTGCCTGCCTGCCTCTCTGTGTATGCGCCTTTGCAGTCAATGGCGGCCCACACTTATAGCTGTGGTCTAGTGTGTGTGTGTGTGTACAGACAGCCGGACATCCCCTTGCTGCTGACCATAATGTTATGTGTATCAACATAACAGTGTCACACAAGCCTGGATTATGAAAAACAGAGGCTCCAAACGAGAAAGCTCATCTGCATCTGCATTGACACATATTTAAAACCTAGGCCTGGCTTCAACATGGAGATCTATATTGCAATCCAATCGCCAGTGATAGCCTACCTACATTTGATCAATCAGTTCTCATTGGGGCCTAGTTTGGAGCCGATCAATACACAGTGGAACCAACCAACCAGCGGCCTTTAAATAATAGGCTATCTTTCTCTTTTCTGTCCTTTTCTTTTCTTCCGACACACACACACACAGATACACTGACACACGTATGTTCAAGCATATAGTAGCGTTGTTTTCGCAGACAATAAACCCGGGCTGCCGTGACCTACAAAAGAAATCGCCTCATGGACCAGTGGGCAGAAAGAGAAGCCAGACAACAAACCGCGTCGGTTTCACGGATCTGGGCAGCACACAGACACGCCGACGGGGCGGGCGGTTGCAGAGGAGAGGAGAGCGGGGTGGGGGGTAGTATGCGTGTATGCGTGTGTGTGTGTGTGTGTGTGTGTGTGTGTGTGTTTATGTGTGTGTATTGTGTGTGTGAGAGGTGGTAGGAGGGGGGGCGGTATTGCCCTTACTTTTTCCGTGGACCCCGGGCTGAGCCGCTCCAGCAGCCTGCATAAGACCACCCCATCTTTGAGGGAGGTCTGCAGGAAGGCTTCGGGATCAGAGATGGTTTTCTTCGGCGACTCCAGCACCCCGAGCGTGATCAACCACGTAACCGTCTGTTCCGCCGAATTCATGTCCAGTCACAACAGATCCGATTCAACAAAAGCGGCAGCAGCGGCGGCGGCGGCGGCGGCGGTTGTTGTTGTGTGTATCTCAACAGCCTAGTCGCTGCCCCGGTTACGCTGTCATCATCTGTGCGTCAGAATAGAAACACAATTAATCACAATGAAAAAAAAAAAAAAAAAAAGGATGCATGAGATGTCGATGAGAGAGAGAGAAGGAGTGAGAGGAGAGAGAGGAGCTGCGGGAAAACCTCTCACCTCGGGTGGATGCGGATGACGGCTGGCTGCTGCTGGTGGAGATTCAGCAGGTCTGGTTCCCTCCCTTGGATGATGTGTGTGTGCGTGTGTGTATGTAGATGTGTATATGTGTGTGTGTATTTTCCCTCTAACCTGGCAAGCTGTCAAGTGCGGTTCGCCGTGATGCGTTCAGGCACTGGACTGCATACATGCGCATCGCAGCCGCCAGCCACTCATCCATTGGATGACATCACACCAGAGGGACAAGCCAGTCCAACCAGTTGTTAGGACACTTCAGCATGACATGAATAGGCTTTTTCTCTTGTGTGGCTTTGCATATCCTGCTTCTCTCTCTCCCTCTCTGTGTGTGTGTGTGTGTGTGTGTGTGTGTGTGTGTGTGTGTGTGTGTGTGTGTGTGTGTGTGTGTGTGTGTGTGTGTGTGTGTGTGTGTGTGTGTGTGTGTGTGTGTGTTGTGTCCGTTTATTACAGCTAACCGCGCCACAGGCCGTCTGTTGTTATCAGCTGTACACTGCGGTGTTTTGGACAGGTCTCAACTGAAAAGAGGAAGCAGCCGAGCAGATGGAGCACCACCAATAACATCAATAAAGACACTACATTTGAATATGGTGAACACACAATTTAACAAATGGTAGTGGCAATAATAGGATATTTATAGTTGGAGTTACCTACTGAGCTATGATGTTGTGTTTTAACTAAAAACAACACTGAGACATAAAATATTGTTTATGACTTTATTTCTCCTAATAGAAGAGCTCCCAACCTGATGAATCTGTAGGAATATTAACAGAAAAAAGACAAAAAGTGATATATTACATTTACATTCAACTTCTAACTTTATATTGCTTTTTCTACCTGTGACTTATTTGATTCTTTCACATTATCTGGCATCTAAAGCCAATAAATGACACAATTTGACAAAGGAAAAGTATAAAATCACTTTTTTTTTAACAAATATTTTAAAGGAGTGACTCAGAATGAAATAAGATGGGAACCAAAGCCTATGAATATTGTCCTCGTGTTCCTCAACGGTATTTCTACCTGTTGGCTGCCGAGCTGTTGAGAGAAAATACACTGGACTCTTACACACTGGGACAAACAGATTCTCACTGAGCACATCCCGCACTTTTTTTTTTTACTGTGGGATTTATTGGAGCACATGGCACTGACCAACACAAACAGGAAACTATGCAAAGTCTGGCATAGAGACAGGGCTGCACCACTGAGTCAGCAAGCCGCTGAAAAGGTGAAACTACTAGATGAGTTAATCAATCAATCAGTAAATAAATAAATAAAAAACAGCTACTATTTTGAACCAAAACTGCTGAACATTTTTTGATCGCAGAATCTCAGGTGATGCTTTGCTGCTTTCTTTGACGGCACTTTTTTTTTCTCTTGGATTGTAGGTTGGTTGTATCATGTCATCCACAGGCTTTTAGGGACACTGTGCCTTAATTAGACTGTTTTCCTTCTTTCTTTCTTTTTTTATCAATATAATTTATCAAGAAAAATGTTGATAAATGAATCACATCATATTCACAGAGCCTGTCTTCTGTTGTGAAAGACATAGTCACAGTGTGTGCGTTTTAGGTGTGTGAGAGTGTTAAAAATGCATCATCAAATTGTATTTGTCCTGAAGCCAAAAGGGGGGGGGGGACCATTTAAAGACAATTTAAGATAGCTACATATTTGGTCTTGGAGGACTGGGACTGTGATAGTGCAGAGGATTACAGCCTCACTTCTCATGTTGGCCACAGGATGGGGCTTTCTGCACACTGTAACCACTGAGCTGAACATCCAGTGTAGCATGTAGGATGCTGAGATGAAGCTCCTCTAGGGCAGTGGTTCTCAGTGGGGTCCGGGGACCCCCAGGGGTCCTTGAGAGGGTTCAAGTGGGTCCCCAACTTTTTCTTGAAATTTTACCACTTTTTATAGAATTTTTCAAAACCTTTTTTTGAGAAATGTTACCACATTTTTGAGAATTTTTACCACTTTTTTTCTAGAAAATGTTTAACTTTATTTTATGTTTCTTTAGAAATCTTACCAGTTTTTTCTAGATTTTTTTTTTAACCACTTTTTTTCTTTTTGGAGAAATTGTACCACTTTTTCCACACATTTCTCTACAATATTTCAACAAATTCACGCCATTGGCCCTAATTTGAACGTATACATTGACTGAAAAAGTAACGTTCTTCAGTCTCAGAAAAAATATTTGTGTATTTCTGGTGTTTGCGTCAAAATTTTGTCCAATGGGGGTCCGTGGTCTAATTTGTGTCAATTTTCAGGGGTCCTTGATGTAAAAAAGTTTGAGAACCGCTGCTCTACGGGGCCGAGAGCTGTACACACAGTACTGCACAAACTGCAAAGTCAGCAGTAAGCCAGTTATCTCCTGCTAATAACCTATACCACCCATATATGGATGATTGCTAAGGGCTCGATATATGGTGATAAAATTAAGCATTAAGCCATTACTGGTGAAGAAACGGACACAGAGCCACAGCACCTATACCTTTTATACAGTTACATGTTTAAAATACATCTTTGCAGTCTGCCAGTAGCTTACTACTGCTATTGCATGATTTATTAACGGGTAATAATGAATTATTTACTCATGCTTTATAAATTAGCTACAAGATATTTTTAGGCTTATAGTTTTTAAGTTGGTAGTTTATGGCAGGTGTTATCTTCATCTAACTTACAGTGAATATGTAACCTGCTTTTATTCTGAAAAAACAGGGCCAAAATACATTTATAACAACTTAATAACGTTTTGACTGTAACCTGATGAGCTCATCAAACACTTATCACCTCAGATGTGCTGGATTATTAGATGGTGAGCATTTATTAATGGTTTAGCCTACTGATTATTTTTCTCACACTGGCTGAGGGGAATTTTCTCAACCTGGCAACCCGAAGGTGGTCTTATTAAAGGCTTATAACTGTGCCGCAGCAGAATATGAGATAAATATTGATACAGTCATTATTATAGCTTACAAAGCCTTGGCAAAGGTCTCCTTATTAGACGGTGTTGTCAAATTGTTCACCTTTCTGTCTCTACCTGCAGGAATCTGGGATACCCACAGGATCTCCATGGTAACCAAAGCAAACCGCAGGGACAGACAGAGACGGACAGCGGAGCTCAAGCCTCCTCGTTCTCTTCAATCCCCTTTCCATCTCAATCTCTTATTTTGCCTCTGTGTGTCATGAGTGACACAGAGTGAGTGTGTCACTCTCTGCAAAACAGAAATATTTATTTATTATCTTTCTCACTATTGTTATTTAAACCTTTTTTAACACGGATACTCTCTATCCTGCACTTTAAGAAGTTTTCTGTATGTTCATTAGCGTTTTTAGGGGAAATTTTTTAGATGATTGTGTCAATGGGAGCAGTGTCCTTCTTATCTTATTTTAAATTTTATGCACCCATGACCCAACTGTCTTATTATTTATCTATGTTTGTTTCACAGTCCTATGTCTTAAGTGTGGCATTTCTCGCAATTGTTTTCCAATACGGACTTTACTGCAAATGGCAAGTGAATGACTCTGACTCTGTGTGTATGTGTGTGTGTGTTGTCAAGAAGGCTGACTCTTGAGGCCAGCCATGTTCTAAACAGGCGGTGTCGAGGGATGACATCGTGCCTTGGAGGTCTTGTTGTCGCCATGAGTCCTGTAACCATGGGTGTTATAGCTACTGTGTGGCTGTGGGGACTGGCCCCGGGCATTTCACATCCTGCCATTCCCAGTTCATCCCTTCGTACATTTCCACTTTGTTCCACAGGTGAAACGCTGCTGTTGTTTCACTGTTTGGTTTGTTTGCTGCTAAGGTTTTAGTGCAGCACACACGAGGAAGCAAATGCCTCAGAGGGAGACCGAGAGTTTCGGTAATAACAGGACCAAATGCTGTGAGTAAAACCAGTTTAGATGAGATAGAGAGAGATCCAACCAAATACACCCAGTGGCCACTTTGTCGGTACATAACCACAACACTTTGTACAATCTAATGAAACCAAACACAACTAAATACAACTATGCACTGGTGTTAATTGCATTTTAGCCCTGAGGTTACTCGCCTGCATCATATTCAGAAGGATCTCTAATATTCTGCTCTCTCTAGTATGTGAATATGAATGTAATGTAGTTTAATACTACATCCACATTAACCTTATACTCAGCAATAAACATATTTGTCAAAAGCTGAACTTAATGACTTTGCAATGGTGCAATTCAAGACGGCCTGTACAGGTGTTACTCACATGGCCAGAGCGTATGGATGCATGGATGTCTGAGTTACAAAAAATGTAAAAGCCAAAACATGAATGAAATTAATGAAGTTAGTTGGTTTCTCACTAAAATATCTTTTAAAAGTTAGTGAAAAAAAAATCTCTTGATTTTTTCCTAAAGCCAGACGTGTCCAAATGTCTTGGAAGCAAATCAATGGTCTAAATAGTTTCCAGTTAATTTTCCATTGATCAACTAATTGACTAATCATTAAAGTGCTACATTTTTGGCGCCACTGCACTGGTTTCTTCCGTGATGTTACAGACCAGGACTGAAAGAGTGACTGTACCGTACATGCATGTAAAGACGTTCTCCTTCTCACACCATCAGTGATGCGTAAATATTCAAATAGTACTGAAACATCTCTCTACAACAATAACCTTTGTCTCTTCCCGCGTCTCTTCTCTCCAAGAGCTTGTTAACTACAGCATATATTAATTTTTAAAATCACAATTTCATTACCTGCTTTAAAGATTCATCATAACACACAACTTATTTATGTTTTTCAACCATGTTGTGTGTTAACGGTGAGTTTTCACTCAGTTTCCAATGTCAAGTGTTATTTTTGTATGCAACTGAAAGCAATACATTTCAGAATGACTAACCAACAACTAATTCATCAAGTGTCTGGATTTCCATGCTTGTCACGATCCAATGACAAAGCCTTACCCGGCAAGAACCTCCTGATTTATTGACAAAATGTCAACAACCTACAGAATTAAATATGACAGAGCTTCTGTCTTTCTAGTGAGTGCAGGGCTCGTGTGGCCTAAACACACTCTTGAGTCGTTGTTAAACGTGAACCTTAAAATGATGAACTTTCTGCTTAAACAGGAAAGTGCACATGGCCTCAGATAAAAAAAACACTAACTAAATTCAAAGGAGTCATTTACAGCGACAACGTCAGAAGAGTGATAGAGAGAACGGTGCTCCTCTTATCTCTCATTTAAGAACATTATTTCCAGTGATGAACACAAACACTACATTCTCTGGTGTTCTGGACGTCTTGCACAGATCACAGACTAAATGAGTTTCTGCATCTGGACGAGTACCAGCTATGTGCACGTTGTCAAAACTCAGTGTCACAGGTGTCTGGGGCTGCCCCTGTGTTCAGTCCTTAACAGGTGCTGGGCCTATATATAAATATAAAAAGGCACAGAAGGGTCAGGTCAGGAGAGTGCAGCCCGAACCAATTTCAGGATTCAATAACTTTTTCTTCTTCTAAAGAATAATATGCTACTGGTTTAAAGGGAACTTAGTGGTTTTATAAAGAACATGGTGACACCTACATGGTCCCACATATTAATGCAGTTAGTGCTCTAATATATCAAGCTTCTTGTGTCCTTCTCTCCCTCTGCTCTCAGCCTTCCCCATGAGCCATCTGAGCCTGCTCGTATTTTATTATGACAAGGCAAACTCCATGCAACCCAGAGCCACTTCACAGGCCAGAATGCATTAAGCAAAAATGATGGATGGAGTGGACAAACGCACAATGCCAAGACAGAGGAAGCAGACATGATCGAACATACATTTTCTGTAACTTAAAAATGGGATGCAGCATACAGCCAAAAATCTGAAATTTGTTACCGATTCACAATGTAAATCTGTTACCAAAGCTGTTTTATGTTAGAAACCTGTAAACAATCCAGTCGCAGGAGAACATCCATCTAGCAGAAGGGGAAACAGTACGAGCTAGACAAATAAATTTAACAAACCTATTGTCAATAAAACTCAACTGAACTGAGGGGTGGAGCTTTCATTCACGTTGTTGTCCTCATGAGGACACTGAGTTTTCTCATGTTACCCTGAAACTGCTCACAGACGTCCAAGCACTTCATGATGCTAAGGAACTTTGGCATTTCTCATCCACGTCAAATTAATAATTCATCCTTGACCTTGGAACGAGTCAAAAAACAAACAAATAAATTACATATATGATTTATAAGCAGAGCAAAAACAACGGACCTCATTCAGCTGAGAAATGAAACTTCAGCTGTGAGCAAAAGTCCCTTTATGACTCTGGGATATTTTTGTAATGTGTACAATGTGTTTGACTTGGCTTCTCATTAACATACAAAAGGGCTATATGTTATTTATTTTACATTTAAAGCCCCTTAGATAACACGATTGGATATGTTTGGCTGCTTTCCAATGCTTTTTCTCTTGCCTCTGGAGTATATGTGATGAGAGGTAGCATCTTATAAACTGCAGTGGTCGTAGAAAACTTTGAAAAAAAATCAACAAAACTTAGTAGTAAACCTTGAGTACAATCATTTACACAAAAAAGTGGTTGTAAATAGTCAAGTGTGAAGTTGTAAATATTGGCATTTACTGGCTGAATGCAGTATGGCTCTCATGTGGCACACCATGGATGTTGATGGGCTATTCTGAAAATGCGTGTAATAATATTTTCATCCTAACAATGGCTGCGCATCACATGAAAGGCCACGCAAGATTATGGCCAACCCCACAGCTATAGGGGTGGTTTAGGGTCTTTGAGCTGATCTATTTTGGTTTCACTTATCTTTTTTATTGGGGTTAAATCAAAAACTCACAATGAGCTACACTGTCAAACACCAGACGGACAAAGTTAGCCGCTGGCCGCTGAATACTACGGACAATTTAACATCTAAAGGCCCTGATGTTTCCCTTAGGAACTAGTCCAGACCAAAATTAAGATAAGAAAGGGAAAAAGGAAAGTCAAGCCAACAGTTAATGCAATTACTCTTGAATGTTACTGTAAATAGTAAATAGGCAAATTTGATAGCCATTTACAGACTGTTGCACTGCCCCCAAGTGGGCACCACAAATCAATTAATGCGGGGTTAAAGCCCCATAATTCATAGCTACGCCCCTGTGGGTTGGACTAGATGTCATAAACATCATGTCACCGGCGTGTTCAGCGAGGATGGTGCTGTGTGCAACGATCCATAATTTGCGCATTTCGATATACACAGCAGCAGCCTCTTCCTGACTGTGTTCGTGTTGTAGACTATACGCTCAGTGCCAGAGTCTGAGTCGTGATCTCCCTTACGTGCGCCGCTGCGTGTGTGTCATCTCTGACGTTACCGGGAAACCGCCTACATCGCCCTCTGTCTCCCCCAGTGACACCAACAAGCCAACCCCGGCCGCCGGCAGCTTGCGCGGCGGAGCCAGGAGAGGAAGAGCCGCTCGGTCTGCTCTCTGGTCTGCTCTATGGTCTGGACTGTCAGCGCCGGACAACCGCATCTACCGCGCGTAACTCGAGTCCTCAGTGGTATGGACGCCGGAGGAGGAGAGCATTGACCATCCAGGAACCATGCCTACTGTCCTCGGTGGCAAAGGGAAACTTTCCATTGTCTGTTTTCTGCTCCGATGCGCATATTCTCAGGTGAGAGAGAGTATATTTATATATCTACATGGAGTAAACGGAAGGGAAAAGTTGTGATTATGTTTTGTTTGTTTGTATGACACAGACCGTTCAGTGACACTCGTCTGGCTCTTCAGTTGAGTCCTCCAGTGTTTTTCTTGCACCATACTTGCACCAGTTTGTAAGATACACGAAGTAGTTTCAGGTTGAACAATTTCCCTCCTTTGAACTGAGCCCTGTGCTAAGATGAGACGTGTTGTGCTCTAATCCTCCTAAAGTTTCAGTTTGCAAATTAAAAACCTTCAGATTTTTTCTACAAATGCACGTTGAATAAAGGCTGAAAATGAGCATAACTTCAGTAATTGCAGATACTTTAAGAATGCAACAGGTGGTTGGCAGTGTAGTTGGCTTGCATGCTGCTTGTTGCAGGTGTTATGATGGGTTGTGGTTTGACCCTGAGGGATTTCATTCATCTGGGTATTGCACCAGGGCTGTGATGCTAGTGGGTATAAATGTGTGAGACACACTCTACATGATAATATCCTTACTAATGGGCCTGTAAAGTGTAAACTGATGGAGCTTTTTTTTTTTTTTTGGGCCTGTGCACCGTCACAGGATGCTGAAATACTGTCAGTCTGTGTTTATGTTTTTCCTTTAGTGCCAGTGGCCTCATAACTGCCTCGTGGCTGTGATAATTTTCACACAAAGTGTTTTCCATCCGCAGGCATAAAGTCCAGCCACTCAGACACTGACCTTAGTGAGTCATGCATGCAAGAAAGGGGAGCACCACACACCCGCATAGACACACACAGAGGCATGCACGGTGCACTACAAAAAACATTTTTCAACTGTGCATACTCATGCTGCACAGATGACATCAAAGGCAAGAGTGGTGCATAGAGGTAAGAAGCAAATCGTCTTTCCTGAATGAACGCTTGAGCAGCACGCTTCTTGGCTTTCATGCAAGTGCAGTGAATTTGAATTGTGAGTTAAATCGTGAAAAGGAGAGAGAGAGATGGGGGAGGGAAAGAGAGAGAGAGAGAACAGAGTTGCTTAATGTGGATAGAAACACAAAGTTGCTTGCGACAGTATCAGCATCCGTCTGATCATCTGCAGCTGTGATTTCTGAGATGTGAGTCATCAACGTCCTCTCGACTCTCACAGTTTCTGTTTCTCTGTGTGTGTCTGTTTCTCTGTGTGTGTCTGTGTGTGTGGGTGGGTGTGAGAGACAGTGAGGTTTACAGTAAAGGGCCACACCGCTGTCAGTGTTTAAACTAAAAGGCGGGAAGCCGAGTGCAGAAGGTGATATTTTTGTGTATGTTGAAATGGAAGAGTTGACATCTTTAGTAAAGACTGAAGACAGAAATGAATGAATGAGTTCATGCACTGTGTGTGAGCACGTGTGTACAGTTATATTTGCTGCTGAACAATTCATTTTGTACAAAAATCTGAATTTTACGTGAACTTCAAACTGTACCAACTTTGTATTTTAAATGCTCGAACATGGATTGTGTGCGTAGTCAGCTGCAACTCTTGCCTGGTTGTTAAATGAAGCAATCTTTTTCTCTGGAGGGTTTCAAAACTTACCCCCCGAATAGATTATTAGCCTCAACTTCCTGTGTCTTTGTCTCATCTACTCTGCAGGTAACAAGAAGCCAACACAACAGCCGTGCCAAAGATATTCTGGAGGTAAGGAATGACTTTAAATCTTTATCGACTTTTTTAAAAGTGTCCCACTAGGACTAATTAACCAAAAAAGCTTTGCAATGATGAGCTTCATTGTGGAGTATCTGCATTTGATTATGTGGGGTTTGAGTCACGGGAGTCTTTAGATTTAGTAGTGTGATTAGTGCTATTGCTGTGAGGGGAAACACCTGCAGCTCTCACAGGGTGGTAACCGATGATTATTTTCACTATCAGATCATCTGCTGTTTGTTTTTTTTGTTTTCTGACTAATCAAATTTATCGCTCACTCGTACTCTTTACAACATTTGACCAAAACATTGAATTGGAAATAATATCTTAACATGTAAAAGTCAGGAATCAGAGACTTTATCATATTTGAAATGCTATAAAACAGAGAAAGGCTGCAAGTTTTCACACTGGAAAAGATGGAAGCAGAGAATATTTAGTAGGTTTGCATATAAAATAAAATAAAAACTGGTAAATTGTGATGACAACAGTTACAGATTGCAGGGCAGAGGGCGTCCTGTCATGAGTGTGGGACAGAGAGGAGGAGAAAGAGTATAGGGTTACAGAAGAGAGCAGTGAAAGGCAGATAGCAACACATAGTGCTCCACCGGGGAGCCTCGTCGTAGCCGGAGGTGGAGAGGGGTGAGGGCTGGTGCCGTGTCCTTGGTGACTGAGGGAGGAGATAATGAAGTGAAAGGATGAGCAGAGAGAGGAAACACTTGGCCCTTCAGGGCTCAATGCAGAGAGAGTGGGAAGAGAAAAGATTTAAGAGTCACCTGCCAGGTTGATTAACATAACAAGTGTCAGATGAATGGAGACAAAGACATGTGTCTGGTTGTGGGCTCCTACCAGCGTCCAATAGTTAAAACATTATATCTTGCAATATGTAAAAAAAGAAAAGAAAACCTCACCTCAAAAAAATGATAACAAAGTTTGGGGATTTTATTACTTTGGGATAGATCCAGTCAGGCTAACTGTTTCTGCCAGTTTCCAGTATTTGGTATGCCAAAATAAGCTAAGTCACCATTGGCTGTGACCCTGGACTGAACCAGGCTAAAAATTCAAAATTAAGAAAACACATTAGTAATAAAAACCTGCCCTTATTCTAATGGCAACTTGAGGCTGGCTCCTAAAGCAAGTCAATCCCCATTGACTCACATGAAATTATCAACTTAACAGCAGCCAGTAACAGTTTTGGTCTCTACGGCTGATCTCCTTCATGACGACTGTACGGGGGTGAATTTCAGTATCTTACTCATTTAAATTTGACTCAGGCTTTAAATTCTGTAAAATTCAGGGAGTGTAGCATGAGTGACAAGTGGGTGACTAATGGGTGATGTCATGGAGGCTACATCCATCTTTATTTACAGTCTATGTGATATTCTTAATTGGGTCTTGATAAGAAAGCAAAAAAAGTACATCCCCATCCCTGCTCCACCTCCACACAACCCCCCCACACACACACCATTAAACTTGAAAGCTGATAAAACCTGACCTTTTCCAGATCTTGCTCACTGTTTCGGCTGTCAAGCAATCTCGTGCCCTCCTTCAATGACTCCCTTTTATGCACGTATACTGTACTATACACACACTGAACCCCCATGACTCCACATTGTGACACAGCCGGGGAACCAGATCATGCTAAAATGGTAGATGAATGGCGCGAAATCAGGGTTTTTTGTCAGCAGCCACAAGGCCCGGTTTGTCTGAGTGTGGCTGCGGGCAATCTAATCAGCAGAGATGATAATCAGAGTCGGAGCAAAGACAGTGTGCTGTATATGCAGAGCTCTCACCATGTGGTTGGTTTCCTCTCCGTGCACCGTGCAGAGAGAACAAATAAGAAATGGGGTTAATCTTTCTTGATAGTCCAGGTGTATAATCATGTGTAATCATCACACACTCGTCTCTTCTCTCTTTCGCTCAGGGTCTCATTTTATTTTAAATCTCTATCAGGACTTAATCTGCATGAAAAGCAACAGACAATCACACTGATTGGGAAATGGCCGATGTGATTTTAGTAATACCTATAATCCTAAATGGGAATATTAGGGATTTATTAAAAGATGGGATATGCAGAAGAGTGTTAAGACTAATGGCTGGAGAGTTATGGATGTAAATATGTATCATGCTGCTGTAGCGCCACCTATAGGTGAAATACCTTTGACTTTTGCAGTGTACACAAAGTTCTTCATAACTAGTTTAGTAAGCGCTGATGATAATTTTCATTTTATATTTATGTATTGATTATTTCATTCACTCATTTTTAGTCTGTATGATAAATGTTGACACAACGTCTTAAATAGCGTGTAATATCTAAATGGGTTTGGTTAAGTGATATAATATCTAAAAAACACAAGACAATGTTAATAAGAGCATGTAAAGTCTTATTATTAGGCTATTTTCAGTGACCTGAATTATAGTAGTCTCCATCCATTTCCACATTGGACCACTCTTTGGCTTTTATACCAGCTTTGTTTTGGGGGGGATGGTGAATGTTCTTCCCAAGGTCTTCCCGAAAATGTTCAAACAATTCAGCTCATCAAAGTGATTCATAATATCCACTTCTATTGCAACCTCTTTAGTTGGCTATAATTGTAACATACAACTGCACTATGGTTTTAACTGTCGCTCTGGGGACTGATGATTACTTGTTGTGGCCCAATGCCACCTGACGTCTTTTACGTTCATCTCCCCAGGGCCATCTACAAGCAGCAAATGGTTTGATGGGGTGTCCTATGTTTTAGTTCACTGAATGTGCCATTGAGATAGCTGCCTTTGGAAATTTAAACAGAAAAGAAATAAATATCTAATGAATGCCCTGTTGGTGGCTGCTTAAAAATAGTTTTTATATTGAAGTGACCCCTACTTTAAAGAGGAACTATGCAAGATTTGCACATAATTAAACAGCTTCGGAGTAACTATGATGGTTAAATGACTTGTTACGGGGGGAATGGAGGCTCTCTGCCTACCACCTAGCATCTCTTGGCCAAAAAACAACCTTGATGATCAGATCAGTGCCTCCAGCCCGCTGATCCATGTTTCTTGCAAGGTCGTCTTGTGAGAAACATGGACTTCTCGCCCACTGTGTTGATAAAACCAAACCAAAACCAACCAAAACTCTGAAATAGTGACCGGACGTGCATAGTTCCCCTTTAAATACATGTTTGGAAATTACAATACATTCACTAAATGGAGAATGTTAACAGCAATTGTGGATTTTTAACTGGAACAATTTGTTTCTCACTGGGAATGACTGTGCTCCCCTGATTTTCCTTTATTGCCTTAAATTGTTTTTTGTTATCTCTCTATGTGTAACTCTCCAAAAGATTACTGTACAATGAGATCAATCAAAACAGAATGACTGCACAGAAATCTTGACACAACTGCAGAGTGCACACTGTGAACCTACACGAGACACTGAGGGTGACCTCATGTTTCCACCAACACGCACACTCCCCCAGATCGGGAGGACTGAGCTCATATCAGGAGTGTCTCAATAAGAGCTTGTCTGCACTGTATGTGTGTAAAAAGGGAGAGAGGTTAACCCTAAATCAGACAGGAATAAAGAAAGTTCTGATGACAGATTTAGGATGGCGGAGGTTTCTGAATGTGAAGATAATTACTCACACTGACATCTCACAATTCACCTTTGACCCCACCCACTGCTGTTGCACAGGACATGACTCAGTCCTGGCCGTCCCAGCAAGCCTTAGGGGGTGACCAGGCCCAAAGAATCCTCTACAATCCTAAGGTATGTGGGCGTGTTTGTTGTTTATCTTTGATAATTAAAGAGAAACTCCACCAAGGAATCTCACTGAACATGTGAAAAGGAAGTTTTGTTAAACCCTTTAGTGACTAAAGATAGAGCAGCATGAAGTGAGTCAGTGTGCCAGTTGGCCCTGAAGACTACAAGTTTGAGGATGGGATGTGGAGTTACGTGCTTACCAGACCTCTGTAGCCTGGGTAGCAACTCAAGTCTACATTGACTGCCAAAAGAATAACATATCCAAATGACAGAGCAGCATTGTGGGTAATGTAGGCGCCAGGTTTTTTAAAAGGATAAAGAAGGTATTGACTAAATTAAAGGATGTTATCTCTGATTCTGCTGCATCAATTTTGATCCTTTTCTCTGTCCATCATGAGTTAAAGTAGTGTGATGCTTTTAAATGTGCCTTTTAAGATTTGATTTTCAACCACTGTTTTATTGTCTCCCTCTGTCCTAAGGATGCAAAGCAACCAACACAACAAAGGCAAAGTGAGTGTTCACCGATTCAAGAGTTTGCATTTCTGATATATGCAACATTTTACAGCTGGTTTTCTCCATTAGTGGTGTAATATATGATCTATTTTCTGGTTTTATATGTTCTTTTACTCTCTTAGGTCAGGGGGATGTTCAACTGCGAATGACCCGTCACCCTCATGTTGCACCACACAAATCGTAAGTGAGGCATGAGGAAACAAGATCCACCGAAAGGTCATCAAACCTGAAGTGAAACTTTGGAAAACAAACATATGATAAAATATTTCACACCAAAAGCTGATGTGTTCCCATAAGTATTTTTTTATTTATGAAAAAATGAATTCATGAATATCCTTATCTGAACAGCCAAAAGGAAAAGCATTAAAAACAGAGAGAGTGGAGCGAAAAAGATAAATAGGGGTCAGTCAGCTAACAGTGTTTCAGGCTATGTAACCTAAGTCAGGTCAAAGGTCAGTTAACAATCCTGAAAGCTGTCAGTGGAGACCGATGTGCTTCTGTTGGTTAACTCTATACATCCTCTTTTTAACGCAGGACACATGTTCTGTAGCATAAGCCAACTGCAAGTCTCACCTTATCACACAGCCCTTGTTATGTAATACTGCGATTTTATGACGGTTCATGTTTCAAAAAATATTTGGAAAATGTTTTATTTTTATGAGCAGTGGGCACTTGTTTGCATTTTAACTGGAATGCATTCAGCTACAAAAATAAATGGTCTACGCTGATAATCGTAATCCTATTCCAAACAATGGACATGCGAGTAAAAACGAATTATTTATTTAAAAATGATCAGTAGTGTGAACTTTGTACCTTATTAAATGATCAGTCATCCGATCAACTTACATGCAAAACTGGTTATGGTTTTTAAAAGTAGGCTAACTGTGGAAATCTGTATTTTTAAAATGTAAGTTTGAAAGCTTTATCTAAGTTATTAATGCTGTGGTTATTATTAGGTATCATGCATGACACAAAATATCATTATTAAACACAGTTTCTTCATCCATATCATTAAAAAGTGAATGTGCTCCTATAATTTATAATCATTCAGACTGTGGCATCTTGGTTCCTTACATAAAACTGATTCCAGTTATTTTAAATTTAAGAAAGAGAGAGACCTGGTTTAAGGATTTGAATGAGTTGTGATAGAGGGGGGAAAAAAGGATGTACTGAAAACCCTAACAACAACTTGCCCTTTTTCTGACTGTGTGTTTGTTTGTTTACAGCATGCTTGCTGATGACCTGAAGCTAAGCAGTGATGATGATGACACTCAAAGGGTATGTAACGCTCTGCCCCTTTCCCCCTGAAAGCCAGACAACAAATCACCATGCTTCAAAGCCCTTTCATGATAATATGCCTTTAGTAGTAGCTGTGTCCTAAGCTGATCCTCATGCTGCTTTGCATGCTCGAGGGAGGCAGACAGTGTTAGAGGGCGGGGAAAATGTAAGGGAAAGCAAAACAAAGATGAGGACTGGAGTGTTTCACAGCTCCTGTTGAAGGATGCCTGATTTTGTTGTAGTGTTTCATGGTGTGCGCTCACACGTCTATGCGCAGCTCAAATGGCATTCAGATCAAATTCCTTTTTCGCTGCTAATCGTACAAAGATCAGGCAGCAGATGTACCACGTCCAGTGAGTTAAGTAAGTAAATAAGAAAGTCGTTCACTTTGCTGTTCCTGTGAATGATAACTTTCTGTTTGTTTTGTATTCTTAAAGGCCACTCATGAGTCAGCTTCCTGGGAAAGACACAGGTACCTGATTGCTAAATACTGTGTGCATATCTTTTATTTTGTGTTGATTGTTTGTCTGTAAACATAAGTTGGACCGTTTATGTGCCACGAATAACAACAGTATCCGTCTGAGTGGATGTGTGCTCTCCTCGGCCATGTACCTATGCTGACCCCGCTCTGATGTGTGTGTGTGTGTGTGTGTGTGGTGACTGACAGCCTGTCAGCACAGCGAGCGCACATACATGGCAGGAGGGTGAGACATTCCAGCTCGGACTCTTCAGGCTCAGACTCCTCTGCCGAGTCGGGCAGCAGCAGCCTCCTTCATTCCCGGAGCCCGAGCCCAGACGTCCACCCGGACCCTGCGTCGCCTGCCAACACGCAGCCACAGCGCAGCGGCAACAACAACGAGGTACCAATGCAGAGCCAGACTCTTGTCCTCTTATGTCCATATCTCACTTGTCTGTGTCTCCTCCTCTGTTTGTGTGCCTGTGGGTGAATTCTCTGCAGGGAGTGGTGGCCACGAGGCCGTTGACGGCAGGTGTGGGGAGGGACAGAGGAATGAGGAATGCGTGTGAGTTGGGAAGGAGGAGGATGGGGGAGGTTGAGGGGCACGGGTAGCTTTGGGAATTAGTGCCTGGGTGTCATGTCAACAGGCTGAGTCTTAAAGAGGAAAGCCCTCAGGAGGTGGAAGTGATCAAGACTTGGGTTCATGTTGACATCTACAACTGGAGCTACCCTCTATCTCAAAACAACATCTCACAGATGAGAATGAGGCCAGCTTGCATTTTGTTGTCTCAGATAAATACTGAATGGGTGATTTAATATATTACGGCGTATGATGGAGGCGGGTATTTGTTTGAGACGTGTGCTGGGTGGGGAATGAAAGGGAAACTTGCTTCTCTTTTATGAATGGAAGGCCCTGTAAAACATAGCAGAACTGTATCACTAAACACACACTACATTGGGCCCCTATCGAGAGGTAGGCAGCGGAGTGTGTGTGTTTTTTCGGAGGGGGAGGGAGGGAGGGAGAGAGGGAGAGAGGGAGGGGGGAGGGGTGTGCACCATGTGTTTTTCATTTATGTGGAGTGTTTGAGTGTCTCCCAGAGAAGAGATGGGGGTTGGAGTTCTGGACGCAGCAAATACAGAGTTCCAGGTAGTGAGAGAAAGAGGGAGGGACAGAAAAAAAAAGGGGAGGGAGGGAGGGCAGCCGAGAAGGTACAAGAGATGCAGTGTCTTCTCTGGAAAGAGGGCGAGGGATGTGGGGAAGGAGGGGAGGGTGGTCACTGTTTGACTTGAGGAGTAGAGGTCTAATTTAGCTCTTGGTCAGCTAAGAGAGCAAAAAGAGAGAAACGGGAGACAGAGAAAGAAGTTAGCTCTCCAGCTGTGAGTATCCTCTGTTTTGGGTTTTTTTTTTTTTTTTTTTCATTTGACTAAAAACTCCTGCAGTCTCTTGTGTTCTTCACATTCTTACAGTTACCAAGCCAGTTGTTAAGCAAACATTAAGTGAGTCATTTCACATAATTGGATGGGGGGTTGAGCTACTGTAAGAACAGATGTGGACTGTTAGACTATGTAGCAAGTAGGCTATTTGAAGGAGCTTAACATGCCGGTTGAAGTTTTTATAGAACCAAGTCTTTAGATATGAGTCACGTCCTAAGGTTTTCATTCTGACTTTCACTAGTTTTAATAGCAGCCGGGTCAGTGAGGTGCAGTTAACGTGGTGCAGTTAAGATGGCTCTATCGGTATGTGCAGATGTTGTGGTATGTGCACACTTGTTTGCAATGCGTGTCTGTCCCCACATGGTTAAATGTTAAGTGATCCTTCATTCTCTACTTGCACCTTATCTCTTTGCACATGAAAAAAACATGTGTACAGCAGGGAAAGTAAAAACCAAAACTGACTTTCAAATAACCAGCATTTAAAATATAATGCACGTTTCCTGCAAACACTTGTTACCAAGTCATGATTATGTAAATATAATAAATAATGTATGAGTATTCTTACATTTTCTAGTTTCAGTTTTCATAACTTAAGCAGTAGATTTTGTTTTGTTTTTAAGATACAGCTGTGTCTTTAGACCAGTTGCTTTGAATTAAGTGTGATGACTTACTTTTACCACACAAACAGATGTTTTAACCAGAGCCCTCTTCATAAGAAAATGTGTTTCTGGACTATTACAGAATGAACAGCCAAATGCTAGTCATTGAAATCAGCTGATTACATAATTATACATCAGTAATGGTAATATATAACATATTAAATAGCTACTACTTTGTATCTTGCATTTTGACACAGAAAGTGTCAGAGAAAATCCTGTTGATAAATACTCCACTCAGATTGTAATACTTGGTAAAAGAGCACTAATACATTGTTGTATTACTTGAGAAAACAATCTTTTTCCACCATTTCCAGTGTGTCTCAGGCCTCTGGTTCTATTTGTAATTTATGTCCTTTTCTTTTTCTTTTTCTTTCTTGAGATTGACCATCCCTCTGCTGCCCAGTGGCAGTTGGATAAATGGCTGAAGAAGTCCCGCAAAAAATCTGCCAGCAGTGAGCAGGATCCTTCCCACAGCACTACAAGACACTTGTCCTCTCTTCACACCCAGCGAGCCCCATCTCCGGCCAGGTCCTGGGACAGCAATCAGGACTACAGCCCAAGCCAAAGCCCTATTCCCAGCCCACAGTTCAATTACAGCCAAAACGATAGCCCCCTACCTAGCCCTGGTTACAGCTTCTGTCCTAGCCCCAGCCCGTTTCCCAGCACATGTGTAAGTCCCGGCCCTAGCCCAAGGCACAGTCCAATCCCCAGCCCAGTTCCAAGTGTTTGCCCCAGTCCATTTGGGAGCCCAAGAGAAAGCCGCAGCCCAAGCCCTTTACCTAGGGAGCCTCCAAGAAGCCCAAGTCCCAGCTTACCTCCTCCTTCAAGGGTTCGTCAATACCCTGAGGTTCAGAGTCAGAGCCACACGCAACCTAGCCAAACAACTAATTCACACAAGACAAAAATTAGGTCATGGACCGACACGTTGCCTAATGCCGACATCAAGAACAAGCCCACAAATAGTAATAGTCAACCGCTGCCAACTCATCAACATAGGCCCAAGACTCAATCCACACAGAATCAAGACCAAAGCCAAAGCAAATCCAAGACTTCTGCTGTTTTAAACTCTTCCCAGAGTCACAACCACAAATCAAGACCCAAGTCTAACTTTCAGCCAAAACAGCTCTCCGAAGCTCCGAAAGCCAAACACGCATTACATTTTGAGCAGGTCCAAGGTAGCAGATCCCACCACAGCTCCAACCACAAACCCAGGCCTCCATTTCAACCCAGCTCACAACATAGCCCCACAAGAGCAAAGCACTTAGTTGCTGCTAACCGTGAGACCAATGCTGGTCATAGTACTCATTCTGAACCTACCTCTAAAGCTGCCAGTAATACTGGTGGTGGGTTGAACTCTCGGGCTAGTCCTAGCCTAAAACCTAGGGCCAAGTCGTGGGAAGCTGCATTGTCAGTTCCTGTGCATGTTAATCAGACAAAGATATCACAGAAGAAATCCCAAAATAAGGAGCAGCAGGTAGATCACAGAGGAGACCACCGGACCCAAGCAGAAGGGAGAAAACACGAGAGGAAAGAGGACAGACATAGGGAACAACAGCAAGGGAAACAGGAGAGAAAGGCAGGCAAGAGGCTGGCGGAGGAACAGCTACTAAGACGTCCCTGGATTGAGAGTTCAGCGGAAGAAGAGGAGGCAGAGGAGGAGGAGGAGGAGGGAGCAGTAGAAAGGCATAGGAGGAGAGAGGATACAGCAAAAGGTGAAAACAGGAGGAGGAGGGAGCACCAACACAGACGCGAATGGCAAACAACAGTCCAGACCAAACAGAGACAGTCTACCAACACCAAGCAACACTGCCTTCAAGAGGAATCGCGCCACCAGGGGAGGACAACAAAGGGAAGAAAAAGTGAGGAGAGGGAATTACAGCCAGATCCTTCACCTCCTCCATCACGTACCCCAACCCCTCCTCGGCCATCCTCCCCATCATCCTCATCCTCCTCTTCCTCCTCAAATTCAGATTCAGAGTCTGAACACCCAGCTCTGATCACCAAAGTCCCAGCCGATTCTACCTCCCAGAAGAGATTTGCCAAGGAAGGGCGTCAATGCCCGGGCAGACCTGACGCAAACAAGCCAAAGGTGGTGCACTCCAAAGGACCTGTCTCAGCTAATCCAGGTGAGGGGCAGCAGAGTGGGGGGAGGCAAAAACTCTACACCCTGGTGCCTTTTGGGCGAGGTGAGAAGACAACAGCGCCTTCCCAGCGAGGCCTTAGAAATCTGGTGGTGCATATAGACCTCTGTCTTCTCAAGAGGGTCCCCGACAGCACTACTAGCCCTACTGTTAAAAAGCCTTTCTCCTCTCCCTCGTCCTCTTCATCAACCAAGGACAAACAAAGAGAGGCTATGAAACACCTATACACACCCGAGACCGCGACAAAGGACAGCAAAAGGAAACGCAAGGTAGACAACATGCAGTGTACATTTTTATATTCCGTCTATTATATTTTTTTTGTGTCTCCGACCCTGTACATATTTTCATGCATTAATACAGGCTGAAAACATTGATAGAGGTATATTCTTCAAAGAGTGCTTATGTGTTTTTGTGTGTGACCAGCTTGAAAATGGTGAGTCACACAGAGAAAGCAAGAGGAGTATTCCTCATGCAAGTGACCTCTCATGTCGGACAGAGTCATCAGCTCACACAGCGCAGTGCAACATTGTGACTGAGACCACACACAATGGGTAAAAACAAACACAACACCACAAAATATGTGATTATATATTATATGTATATTTAAATCTCACCTTACGTGTGTTTGGGTGTGTACTTGCAGGTACTTGGAGGAGTATTTAGACAGCAAGAGGCCTTTATCCCCCCTGTCTCCACTGTCCAACAGCCCTGAGCCCTCCAAGCCTCCCGTCAAAACAAAGACTTCTGAGCAGCATCACATCCACACCCATAAGAACAGAGACAAGAATAGAGTCTCTGCTGTAAAGGTAATACAAAAAGGACTGCTTGTTGAGATGATCCCAAGTCCATTGGTTCCAACATTTGAGTTAAATACACCTGTTTCTAAACCTGTACACTCAGCCCAAGATGGAGGTGGAATGTGTAAAGGTATCAAGACAACCCCAGCCCCCATGCGAGTCCTGGAGTCTTACAGAGCACAGGGGGACGGTGCCCAACCACGAAACGTGAGCAATTATCCCAACAACACACACAGTGCATCACTGCACAGCCCATGATGGTAGTTGAGATAGATAAAGCTTGTTGTGACTTACTGAAAACATCAAATACTTTGACTCAGGGCTCCAGACTGCCCCTAAATGGGAGCATTTTGCCCCTAAAATTTGAGACAGTGCAAGTACATTTTTCATCTACTTGCATGTGCAACCAGTAAATTTGCAGTTGTTTTTTTTTTTTTACACTGGCGAAATGCAGAAGGGGAGACTTAAAGACTCTGGTATCTGTCATTACAGGTGGCAGGCCAATGTGTGTGAGGATCATGAATGAAAAGGAAATGTGAATATTTGATTTGCAAGTCGATTTACAGTGTGCGCCCCTAAATTCTCTGATTGCACACTAAAATTTTAAATTAGGGACCACTATGCTCCTAGTAAAAAAAAGTTAATCTGGAGCCCTGCTTTGACTGTACCTCACTAAATCTGCATTTTTTGTTCACCTTCCTAGTCCACACCATGCTGAGTACTACTTACATGAAGCTAAAAGGATGAAGCATCGTGCCGACGCAATGGTAAGTTCTTGATCTTTGATTGAATATAAATGGTTGAGAGAGAGAGTGAAACTGCATTGTATGATTAGATGAAATACACTGATATTTTGGGAAATCCAATCTGTTTAGAAACAGAATGATTGGTTTGATTTCTCTGTTAAGTCAGCAAAATGTAGTAGGTCTCCTTTTTCCAATGAGGAAACAAAGAAATGAACATGCAACATACTGTATGTTAACATAATATATCAGTCAGTATACTGAATATATATTGTGCTTTGGCCATTTAGAAGTTGGTGTTAACATAGAAATTTTGATTAAACAGTAAAAATAAATGTGCTCAAAACATTTCCTCATACATATCAGAAATTAGGGTTTTTGTTTCTGCTGGATTATAGCCATTTGCTGCCTGTGCTGAGCTGAACATGACCTGTTGAAGAACTTACCATCTAATTCCTGTTTGTTTGGATACTTTAGAGCAAAATATTTAAATAGTCTGTCCTTTAATATTTCACCCAATCTCTTGTTTCAGGTGGACAAGCTGGGGAAAGCCGTGAACTATGTTGACGCTGCTCTTTCCTTCATGGAATGTGGGAAAGCAATGGAGGAAGGTCCGCTTGAGGCAAAATCTCCCTACACAATGTACTCAGAGACAGTGGAACTTATCAGGTAAATACGACATCAAAGCTACAACAGATATGTTATTAGGATAATGAAAACAAACAAGGCAAGGCAGCTTTATTTATATAGCTCATTTCATACCAAGGGGCATCTCAATGTGCTTTACATAAAAACAAAACATTTGACAGTAAAAATTGGAAACAGGGAAAAGAAACATTAAAAATTAAAATAAAACCCAAAATACCGGTAGTAAAAAGTTGGAAACATTAAACATACAATTAAAAGCAAGAAAAAAGAATAAGAGAAAGTACAGGAAAAAGAGAGAGAAAAGAATGCATGAGCAGCATTAAATATTGATTGTATTAAAACAATTAAGAGAGATTTAGATTTAAAGTTCTTAAAACGAGCTCAGCGATAAGCACATGAAAAGAGACGTTTTTAACCTGAATTTAAACAAACTGTATATGAGCCGGAGCTTCGTTAACAGTCCAACGTCTTCAGGTATGCAATGAGGCTGAAGAGCCACTCCGGCCCTGGGGCAAGACAGGAAGACAAACAGCTGGCGGTTCTGTGGTGCGTATGTCATCTTCTCTGTTTATACCACATCTATCAGCGTGCTGAAGGTCCTGCATTTTGAATATGATTTGTGGTCCGTTTTAGTCTCTCTGAATTGTGTTTGTATGCCCACAGTTTCCGATGCCTTGCCCTACTTTACTGGCAGATGTTTCGCTTAAAGAAGGACCATGCACTGAAATACTCCAAAGTACTGCTGGACTATTTTAAGGTATATCTAAAAAAAAAAAAAAAACAAGTCTGATTTACCACCATCTACTCACAGACACTTACACAGATTTCCGGACAGCTTTCCCGGACAGCGATAAGAGGAATGTAAACAGCAGAAAAACTCCAAGTCTTATTTATGTTCTTATTACAGAGTTCTCCCAAAGTGCCTAACACACCACCCGGCTGGAACGATTCTGGGAAGTAAGTGGAAAATAACTTTATACCATAGACTCTATTTCAGATTTGGCTTCTATTCCATCCGCTGAAAGCCCATTCATCACCATCACTCTATTGTATGTGCTTTCACTCCTAGGGGCGCAGGAGGACCCCCGTCATCGCTCTCACCCAATGCCAAACACCTTGGACGCGGTTCACATGGGGGCAGCACTTCCCCCTCTCTTATAAGCATCCCCCAACGCATCCACCAGATGGCAGCAAATCACCTGAACATAACTAACAGTGTCTTGTACAGCTATGAGTACTGGGAGGTGGCTGACAACCTTGCAAAGGAGAATAAAGGTAAACACACGGCTTGTACACACAGAAGTAACGGTCGTATGGTTGGAAAACTGTCATTGTTTGACCACACTTGACAGCAGTTTTTAAACAAAGGTTATTATAGTTTAAAAAATGTAATTCGTTTTTTTTTTTCAGTTTAGTTTTTGTTAGTTCAACAAGCGATTAAGCAGTTTTAGTTTAGTTTTTATTATTGAGAAATTGACTAGTTTTTATTTAGTCTTAGTTTTTCAGGTATTAGGAGAAAGCCTCTGTGAGACCTTTGAAGATGAACTTCCAAATTTGTCGGTCAGTCTTCATCACGTTACGTTCACTCTTATCTACCTGTGGGTCGTATTCGAAGTCGCCCCATATTGAGCTGTGGCATTTTCTTCATGCAACATCTCTAAGAAAACTAAACTATAAGATATTAATGTTATCTGCAATTCTGTTTAGTTTTAGTTAGTTTTGCATTGTTCATTGTCCGTTTTTATTTAGTTCTCGTTTTTTGAAATATTGTCATTTTTATTTCAGTTTACTAAATCATTTTTGCATGGCTAGTTTTAGCCTTAGCCTTAGTTTTAGTTAATTATAATAACCCTGTTTTTAAGAGCATTTTTTCCCCTTTCTCATTACAGAGTTCTTCAATTACTTGAATACTTTGTCTGGGCCATTGACTCTTCACAGTAGCATCGCTCACACAGTCCAATACACCAGACAGGCTCTTCAGTGGATACGCATTAGTGCCAAACTCAACTAAGGACGGATTTGCCTTTTACCTGTTCACTGGATCTCCAGTTCTCATTTGCTGTGAGATGAGAGAAAAACGCAATGCAGCTAACAAGACAGCACAGTTGGCTACTGTGCTGTGTGAAACGAGAGTTGGATAAGATCTGATGGGGCCGACATTTGTCATCATCAGGGCTTTTCTGTGTGCAAAGCCTTCTGAAGGTGTAAACTCTGAACATCTCACACATTCACTCCATGCGACTTCTTCCTCAACATTGGATTACTCCTGAGGAGTTGTGTGTGTGCTCTGTATTTGAAATCTCTAATCATTTGCCAAATATTGCTTGGATCTCATAGACAACTTTGGATTACATCATCATCATCATCATCCATCAGACTGTTTCTGTGGACTACAAATGACAAGATACCATGGAAGACCAACCAATCATCCAGTCATATACCACTTTCTCCAAAGTAGAACACTTGTTTCCTAATGAAGGACTCGTCTCTTACTTCTGAATTTTATTATATTTTCACTTTTATGTGTTTTTACTGTGCAATATTTGATGGATTATCTGTTTTTAGAAAATGAGAAAATACAAGAGAATAATGTTGGTGGGTCTAGTTGCCAACATTAAAGATTACAAAATGTATTATTGGCTCTTTGTTGAGTGTGTATAGTTGACTGAAAAATGTTGAGGAGGTCATCCAGACTACGACTTCATAAGTTAATTTTCTTGGGCATGGTTTAGGACCTTTCATTTTACATGTCCAGATTCTGTGATAGTGCGATTCATTCCAGGCTTGAGACAAAAGTAGAAAGTGTACTTGCAACATGAGTGACACAGCAAACAGCATTACCCTCTAGGTGAGGACTGCAGTCTCATCTGTGGGTCAAAACATTCCTCATCTCATCAGTCTATGAAGCTCATCCCAAATCAACTGGACTTCTGTCACCTACTGGGTCAGCCCTTACAATCATCACTTCCATTTATTTTTTATTTACGGTATTTGAAGTAGTTGAATCACTTAAAGGGATACTTCACCCAAATTGGTAATTCACCAATTGTCTACTCACCGTCATGCCAAAAGAAAGGGTTTGGAGAACTATTGGAGTCATCAAAATGCTTTTGGAGTTCCAGGGGGGGGTCCGGCTGGCAACGGCAGATTGTGCTAACTTTTGAATAGTCCAAAACACACACTATGAAACATCCAAATACCTCCATACTGCTCGTCCGTACTGACCCAAGTGGCCTGAAGCCGCCACATGAAAAAGTTGTTCAGAAAAAAATAATTTGATCTCTGTTTTTAGCCTAACAACTTTTTCATGTCGCAGCTTCAGGACACTTGGGTCAGTACGGACGAGCAGTATGGAGGTATCTGGATGTTTCATAGTGTGTGTTTTGGATGATTCAAAAGTGAACTCTCTCCATCGCCATTATATGAAAATCCGTTGCCAGCCGGACCCCCCCCCCCCCCCTGGAACTCCTAAAGCGTTTTGATGAAATTGGTGAATTATCGATTTTGGGTGAGGTATCCCTTTAAAAAACACGACAAGACACGGTTGGTGGTGAGTCAGCAGCGTTACCACATTATTTACAACTTATTTAGGTGTACCTAATAAACTGGCCACTGAGAGAAGGTGTGATCCTCCGTCATCATGATAATGATCATAACACTGTTGGCAGCACAGTTTTTGAAAGCATTCATTCACAGGTCCATGTATAGGCTGTCTCGCTCCTACCTTGGCTTTTTGTTATTGCTTGCAGACACACACACACACACACACACACACACACACACACACACACACACACACACACACAAGGTCTGAGTGACTGTGTGGGATTCAGACTCATTAGTCCAGTTGTGCTCTCTCACATACAGTCTCTCTCTCGCTCTCTCTGGCTCTACATCACTGCAACTATACTTCCTGCTGCACAAACACAGAAGTCGCACATGAAACTTCAGCATCCGATGTCTGGTACCATAGCAACAGAGAACAACCAATAAGGGGGCTCTTCAGGACACAACAAGCCTTAGGTCAATAGCATGCTAGCTTCTTTGATTTTTATGAAATAGGATTTGTTTCAAACTAATCCAGCACGAGATTAGATTTTTATTTCCCCTAGACTATGAACTACTTAACTCTACTATCCTTTACTTGAACCAACAAGATAATATGTTCCCCCCTTTAGCTGCCATGATTAATCTAAAAAAGGAAAAAAGAAAAAAAAAGAGAGAAACAAATGAGAATCTCAGTAAAGGTAGTACCATTTTTGCTGGTGCTGGCTCAGTGACCTTATTTCACTTGCATGATAATTGAATCCATTCGTTGAGCTGCTGAAAATGCACATAGCCTCTCTACGTCGTGAAATTGAAATGTGCTATCTTTTTTTTCTGACTGTGGGCTATACTGGAGTATTATTGTCACAGTGGGAGTAGAGGGGGTAGGGGGGTAGTGGATATGTGGAGTGGACCACCATGTCCACACACACGCACACACAGCCTGAGCTGCTGGTTCGTTCATCCGGCACGTGTCCCTGCGTCACGGCCCTTCGCTGCCTATGTGTGCCGGGCCGTCTGAGGACAGCCGAGCTCGGAGCCAGACAGTACACACACACGGCAGACAAAAATAAATAAATATATTAAATAAATAAAAACCCCTAGACTGCTCTGGATCTACTGTCTCAACAGGCGGCGTGGGCGCACTGGCCGTCGGCGCTCCTGATTGACAGCGCAGGTTATCAAAGGTGAACAATCGGCCAGTGCGCGCATGATGCGTTTAGTTTGGGATCAAACTGCTCCACACCCGCGGCTCACTCGTCGTCTCCTTCTTGTCCGAGGAAACCGGTGTGAAAGTATCAAGACTGGGCGGTTTAAAATGACAAAAAAAAAAAAACTGTACAGAGCTTTTTCCAGGAGCTTTTCAAGCAGTCAATTCAGATGCCACGGACTCGCTTGCCCGCACAGTGGCGGCATTACTGCACAACTTGAAGCTAAAAACAAGAAGCCGGGGATGAGCTGCATCAAGCTGGATGAGAAGCAGCGACACGACACCCGGAAGTTGAGCGTATTTTGTTTTTGAAAATAAAAGATACAGACCCAAATCTATTTGAAGACACGACACTGTGCAGACCAACTACAATGATTTCACACTTTCAAAAGTAAATGTATATAAAGCAACTATGCTGTGTCAGAGCAGTGATGGGAATAACCATAGACGCGCTACTTTTTCAGTAAGGAGTAATCAATAAAGTTACTGTTATTACCGTTATTACGCCTTTACCATTACTGACAGTAAAAAGCGTGAACAAGCGTGAACATTATAAACATTTTTTTTTCAGTCCATGAACTAGTCAGTAATTAAATGCCATTTATCTGGAACTTAGCAACTCACTTCCGCACAGACAGGCTCTGTGACGCGCTGTGTGGTAACTTGGTTATTTTGGAGGGGAAGTAACGAGTAACTATAACCAATTACTCTTTAAAAGTAACGTGCCCAACACTGCTAAAGACTGGTTTTGAAGGTCAAATTTGGCTGCTCAGTGTTAGCACAATCGGGCAACTGCCCAGAAGGCGCTAACCCAAAGCCAATTAATTTGTTAGCTTGTTTATGAGCTAACTTAAACTAGCAAGCCACGTGTGCTAAACGCAGACGCTCGTACCTGCTAATCTGTGCTAATGCTAACATATAAGTAAGAAAATATTATAATTTTACTCACCCCAAAAAGTAGGAGCTAAGAAGACGTCCTCTTGTTTGTCTATTAACAACACAACAGGCTAACGTTACTTAATCTGTCCGACCGAGATAGCCACCTGCCGTTAGCTAACTGCGACGACACACCTGTCACTCAAACTGACCACGCCCCCTTAACCATAAATCATTCATAGACAAAAAATAATATAGAAATATGAATAAAATTAAAAGTGGTGAGTTACATAAAAATTCAACAACGGAAAGTAGCTGTAAAACAAACTTTTTTTCTTTTTCTTTTTTTTTTCCACCATACGACCATTTCCAGGAACTGCAGGTTTGACACTTCCTTGTTTGTTTAAAAAAAAAAAAATCTCATGTGTAGTAGGGTTGCTGTTTGCTAGAAAAGCATGTGAATAGTTGTGAGCTGCAGCAATTTAGTTGAACTGAAATCCAAAAATATTTTTATTTTGAAATATTTCAACCGGAAGCGCCGTGTGTTCACCTCGCCCACTTTGACGGCTCGCTGCGAGAAGAGAAAGCAAAGGGATCAGGCGGTAGAAATGGAGAGCAGAAGGATTGGATTGGAGGGGGGTGAGCAGAAAACGTTGAAGAGAGAGACATGGCGTGGCAGCATGACAAAATAAGAGGATCTCGGTTTACCTAACACGGACTTCTTCTCCGGAGCAGCGGGACCAGACCAGGAGCTAAAACTAACTGCCTGGAGGAGGAGGAGAGGAGGAGGAGGAGAGCATTTCCATTTCGCTTTCCTTTGGTTCTTACCTCGTCTATAACAATCAGTGCGCACACAACAACGTTTGTGTTGTGTGCTGGCTGGCCAGTATCTGCAGAGTGAAGTCTGTGGCTAACAACCCAGTCTGACAGGATAAAAGGTAAAAACAATGAAGTGACTTTCCTCCCCAGGACTGTTAGTCTGTTTGTTTACAACCGCGATTTAGCACCGCACGGAAGTTTCGTAGGAGTCACACCAACCTTATCCATTGTTTGACGGCTAATTTTTTTTTTTTTTGCCAGCATTGTTATAGGGAGTGCAGACCACATACTTCTACTCGTATTTTTCTTTTGCTTGCATGAACTGACATGCTTTCTTTTTACCGTCGTGCCGTGGCGCAGCGACATGCATGATTAACTAAGCCAAGCCAAGCTAAGCAAGGCTAATGCAATGTTAGCATTGGAAGAGAGAGGTGCCACATGGGGCTGCTATGTATGTTGTAACCTAATGTTAGCTACCTGACAGTCAGTGGCAGAGAGAGAGAGAGGGAGGACCTGTCCGGGCATGCCCTTGGACACTGATATCAACAACACCCCCCTCCCCCCTTTAAGACAGACAACTTATATCACATTAACACCTATGCAGTAGTCGCACTAGTCCTGCATAATTAATTCATAACATAACAACTGTCATGACCTGTCACTGCTAGTAGTGTGTGTCTTTTGGCTTGTAAACAAACAATGGACACCACTCAGAGGGTGTTTACTTCCCCACAATGTCACAATATAGCAATCAATCAATCAATCAGTCCAATCAATCAATGAAGATTTATTTGCTTAGCCCTTTAAAACAGCCCTAAATGGTGACCAAAGTGCTTTAGTTTCAGTTTATTCCAAACAAATTCAACAAGACCTTTAACAGAACAAGAACAACCAAAACAAAACAAAGAATAAACACTAACATATCATTACAGTAACAGTACAGTAAGAAAATAACAATACCTGGCTTGAAACAGGGATGGGTGAAGCATAGCTTTTACATTTCCATCCCCGGTTTACATGCATATAGACACATAAAAACACCATCAAGACACACATGACAGACTAATTAAAAAAAAACAATAAAATAACAACCAACAGAATAAACATGGTACAACAGTTTTAAGTGTTAAAAGCCATTTTGCGTTACATTTTGCCAAAGAGCTTTACAATAAAACAACAAATAAATTAAAAATCAGTAGCAAGAGCTATTCCAGAAACAATAATAAAAACATAGAATAAACATGGCACAACCGTTTTAAGTGTTAAAAGCTATTTTAAAATAATAAAATTGATTTAAAAAGACAGCAATGGTGCACATGTCGGGGGGGGGCTTGTTCCATAGTCTGGGTGCGGCTACAGTAAAGGTCCGGTCGCCCCAAGTACAATAGGATGGTAATAATAACCATATTTGATAAATTACAATTCATTAAGCCTATGCCGTCTGAGTCTGTCTGAGTGTAATTCATTGTTGCTGAATGGCTCCTTTTGTGCTTCCAGGTAGCTCAGTATGAGTCGAGATGGGTGGACTAAGAAGAAAGCCAACGCCGGTGGTGACAATGGTTGGGCTGAAAGGGTGAGTACTGCTCAGTTCATCATAACCACAACAATGCAGGGTTATGCATTTCCCACACTATTCATTTTCTTCCTTTCTACTTGTTAATTAGATAAATGTTGGACTTGCACAGATACTGTGATGAGCGGTGCATACGACTCCTACCATCCTGTAAAAACATTTGTATAAGCCACGCAGGCCTGATATAAATAGGATAGTAACTAGATAATAACATTTGTGCCCTGAATTGGCAAAATATTATTAACTTGTATGAATACACAAACCGTTCCCTGAGGATCATAGAATCGATTGGGTCATTATAATGTAAAATAAAAAACATTCAGAGCACCTCGGGTTTTTAGCCTGTGAACATAAACAACAAAAAATATGATAAAACTCTTAGTTTTGTTTTTTAAAAATATTATATAAACCAAAGAAATATTTGCATGTGTGTCAGTAATATTGTTTGATGTGCTCAAATGTGATTCACCCTCTTCTGTCACTGCTCTACTTCTTGTGTGTGTGTATGTGTGTGTGCAGGGCGGCTACATGGCTGCCAAAGTCTCCAAGCTGGATGAGCAGTTTAAACTTGACGCCCCCAGGGAAAGACAGAAGGAAGGCTTATGCTCCACCATCTTCACTGGAGTGTCCATCTATGTCAACGGATACACAGGTAGTACCCTGCTACATCCATAGTTTGACGTGCGTACACTTTCTTCAGTCAGTCCTTCACAGTATGAACAACAGAGCAGCAATGTAAATGATAAGAGAATGTCAAAGATGAGTGTCAGAAGATAAATAATCATGCTTTTTAAAAATTTCTCAGTGATTTGAATTATACTGCACTCCCCTCATTTGGTAGTCTAAAAGAAATATTGAATGAAATTCTAGCTGTACAGAACCTTAATAAATCTCAGGAGTTCTTGATGTATTTTAATGGTGTGATTATGATAATAATCACTGGATTCACTGATACAGAAATTGGCCCATAAATTGGATATTAGCAAAAAGGAAAAAAAAGGGGGAAAAAAGTAATTTAAATGCAGTGCAATGAGCAAAGACCCTGCAGTATGAATGTATGCTATCTTCTCTCACATCCTTTCTGGTCGTTGTTTATCTTTTAACTGACTGTATCTTTTATGTTTCCTGTGCTTGTGTTGTTTTGTACAAATCCATAAATCAATGGCTGTCTGACTACCCTAACACACTTACAGTACTGTAACACTGTGGTCAGGTCACTGGGCACTACCCAGTGTGTAATGGGGAGTAGCATTGTACTTACAACTTAAAAATGTCACATTAAAATGACCCATTAAATAAATCTCACATAAAAGGTGGGGCAGTTCTTCAGTGCAATTTAAACCAGTCACGTTATTAGATGTGCATCAATTGACATGCGTAGCACATACTGGACTAAATCACACAGATTAAAGATGTTAAGGTACGGTAGCCTGGGCGTGCTGATCCCGGGAGTGAATGTGATGAAATTGCTGCTTTTCCTGAGAGTTGATAAGACGGTGACATATTCTGACAAGTAAATGTGAATCAACCCCTCATGATGTGCGTAGGAGGCTGTGGGCGTGTGGACATAAATTGCAAATAATGGAAGCAGGTGTACTGAACCGTGCTTTTTTTTTTTGCTGCAGGTGCTTCCTCTCAGTAAGCTGACATTATCTTTTTTTCTTGTCTTTTTTTTTTATTTGTCTCCCTGATGTTGTGTTTTCTTGCCTGTTTTGTAGAACCGAGTGCAGATGAGCTACGCAGACTGATGATGCTGCATGGCGGCCAGTTCCACGTCTACTACTCTCGCTCCAAGACCACCCACATCATCGCCAATAACTTGCCCAACACCAAAATTCAGGAGCTCAAAGGGGAAAAGGTCATCAAGCCAGAGTGGATTACAGACAGGTGTGTTCAGGGGGCGTGGTAAATCTCATGCTTTAAAGGGGGAACTATGCAAGTCTGGTCGCTTTTCTGCTGTTTTGCTAACCCTCCTCCCGGCCATGTGCATTTGTTTTTCACATAGCCAGAGAGAAAGCAATCCATGGAGCGGTGGATAATGTTATAAATCATTTACAATGTGTATATTTGTGTAGTTTTATCTGTCATAAACAAGAGATTATGGGTTACGGGGTGTGTTTGTGTCGCGGCTGAGACGAGAGCTGGGTTACAAGTCATTTATTTAACCATCACAATTACTCCAAAGCTGTTTAATTAAGGTAAAAATGTAGCATAGTTAAGGTTACAATCTTGCATAGTTCCTCTTTAACATTCACGTTATTTAGGTAACTCCTATTTTACAATGTTGGCTAAAAATGTGTGTTCATTTTAAAACAGTGTCAAGGCTGGGCGTCTCCTGCCTTACCTACAGTACCAGCTGTACACAAAGCAGAAAGGCCCGCTCTTCCCTGGTGTGACTCTACGCCAGACCTCGGAGATCGCAGGACCGAGCCACGGGCCGCTGCAGCTGAGCGTCCATCAAAAGCTGCACCTGCCACAGCGCCATGAGCAGTCGTCATCCAGCTTCCAGACCAACTCAACCAACCTTAATCCAAGCCACAATCAGCTCCACCACATCCAACCTCAGTCCATCAAGCACAGCCCTGCGGTCAGTTTCATCAACCCTCAGCCGAGTCATTTAGTATCTGGTCACCTCAATATGGATCCCAGGCACAGGAGTCCTTCGTACATCCACCCGCTGTCTAAACCGAGCCCCACGAAGCCCACACAGTCACCTGTTGAAACACCTCATTGTAATCTCAAGTACCAGAGAGCAGGCCAACCACAACCTCAGACCAACTCCTCCTCCATTATGCGGCTGAGTGGCTGCAAGGAAGAGGAATTAAGACTGTGAGTATGTGCAGTTACAGTCAAAGGATAGTTCAACATTATGGCAAATTGGCCCATTGCCATAATCCCTGTAGTCATAGCAGTACGTTTGTTACCTTTGATTGATGCAGCTGACGCGCGTTCCTGTCGGGGGCAGTTTTTCAGCAAGCAGTCTCTGCATTTACCTCGAAAACAACTCTGTCTCGTAACATTCTGTTATTATCTCATATCGTGGTGAATGTGCAGGTCACAACTTGTCCACCAGAGAGTTTTGGAGTTGTTGGATTGTGTATTTGATGAGTTTGATGAGGGAAACCAAGATATCCCATTAGCCTCTGTAGCGTAGCTCTGAGCAGTTCGCTGCTCTGCTCCGCCGTTCTAAAAATAGCTTGCACCGACAATTAAAGGTAACGAACCTACTGCTAAAACTATAGGGATTATGGCAATGGGCCAATTTGCCAAAATGTTTAACTATCCCTTTAACAAAAGGGAGGAATTATCTGTCTGTTGTTTTTGTCTCTTTTTAGTTTCCCATATAACTTAATTAATTATCCCTTTACATTACAGAAACGGATTGCAGACCTCACTGGATTTGATGAGCCATTCAAAAATGAACGAAATGCAAGAGTGTGGCAAAGAAGATCTTTTCCCTCCACGGGCGGTGAAGGAAGCCCCCCTGACCAATGGACACACTCATCTTGTTAATGGTGCCTTAAAGCCAGAGGACTTGTCTCCCGTTACAGACGAACCCTCTGTTGACAAGAAGCTGCCAGATTGCAGGGTCAAGAGTCCAGTGGACAAACCTCAGATTCCTCCAGTACACTCTCAGACCAAACCTGACCCGTACGAATTTCCCCACAGTCCTCCAAAGCAATCTGACCAGTCCCCTCCTGTCTTACTGGAGCAGTCCACCTCAGAAGGAGCCAAGGAGCAGAGACCCAGACCTCTCACACCGCCCACCTACCAACCTACCACCGAAACCCACCTCCACCCAAAACAGCCCCAGCCGTCCCTTCAGGTCGACCCCAGTCCTGAAAAGACTCATCTCTCCCCTGCATCTCGCTCTCTGTCGCATTCTCCGATTCGACTGAATGGAAGTCACCACAATGCCTTTTCATCTAATCCTGCCTCAATCAACACAACCAACACAACAACCAAACCCGAACCTTCCTCGCACAAGTCGTCGTCATCATCATCATCATCATCATCGTCGAGGTCATCAACACAGTTGCTGGCACAGACAGGGGACTTGATCTCCGAGTACTACTCTCACTCACGTTTACACCAGATCTCCACGTGGAGAACCGGCTTTTCCGAGTACGTCAATGAACTGCATAGCAAACGGAAAGCAGCAGGGGCCGTCTCCTTTCCTGGGAAAGACCGACTGAGAAAGTCTCTGGTGCCGCACTCGTCTGAAAGCCAAGGTAGGAAAAGAAGTGGCACTTTTCATTTAAAACTCAGACTGGCATTTGTTTTTTGTTTGTTAAAGAACTGTATATTTGACTGTCATGGTGGCTCGTTCGTCTTAAGATCTCATAGAGGAACTATGCAGGATTTTTACCTTAACTATGCTATATTTTTACCGTAATTGTGATGGTTAGATAAAGGACTTGTACTTGTTATTGGGAGAATGGAGGCTCTCTGCCTTTTAAAGTTGCGTTTCTTGGCTGAAAACCAAACTTGCAAGATCAGAGCTGCCGACCCGGGGTCCCAGCTCTCCTCTTGGCTGCACCGCAACACAAACACGCTCTGTAACCCGTAATCTCTGGTTTTTATGACAGATAAGACTACACAAATATACACATTGTATATGATAAATAACATTATCCACCGCTCCATGGATTGATTTCTCACCGGTTTACTTGAAAACAGATGCACATGGCCGTGAGGAGGGTTAGCAAAACAGTGGAAAAGCGACCGGACTTGCATAGTTCCTCTTTAAAATGTCAATATCAGTTCTTGGGACTTCTTGGGATACATGTTGCAACATTAGATGATATATTGTGTTTGTGATGTGAAAAACTCCACTGATTGTCTGGTGTCTCTTTGTGTGTCAGGTACATCAGCACCTGGAAATGTCAAATCTTGTATTCTTCATGTGGACATGGACTGTTTCTTTGTGTCTGTGGGGATCAGACATCGGCCGGACCTCAAAGGTGAGGCAGCTTATGCAGCGTCTGTACAAATCTTGTGTTCATATGTAATTACAGGCACCTGTTACTTATCATGGAGTGTGTATGTGTGTGTGTGTGTGTGTGTGTGTGTGTGTGTGTGGTGTTCTTGCAGGAAAACCTGTAGCTGTGACGAGTAACCGCGGACAAGGCAGAGTCCCCTTGAGACCCGGGGCCAACCCTCAGGTGGAGCAGCAGTACTACCAGAGGAAACATTCTCACCCTGCACCAGGTCAGACTCTCAAACACCACCTGCCAATAATTGTCGGTGCAAGCTATTTTTAGAACGGCGGAGCAGAACCATGAGCTGCTCAGAGCTACGCTACGGAGGATCATGGGATTTCTTGGTTTCCATTTCTCATCAAACTCATCAAATACACAATCCAACAACTCCAAAACGCTCTGGTGGACAAGTTGTGATCTGAACGTTACGAGACGGAGTTGTTTTCGAGGCAAATGCAGAGACTGCTTGCCGAAAAGCTGCCTCCGACAGGAACGCGCATCAGCAGTTTTGCATGAATTTACCTCGAAAACAACTCTTGTCTTGTAACGTTTCGTTATTATCTCATAGTGTGGTGAATGTGCAGGTATTGCACCGATAATTAAAGGTAATGAACCTACTCCTAAGACAATAGGGATTATGGAAATGGGCCAATTTGTCAAAATGTCTGAACTATCCCTTTAATTGCAACTTGCTTGACCAAGTGTATCCTCGTTTGGCCTCTCAGAGAGTTGTGAGGACGATTTACACAGAACCCCGTCACAACACAGTCCCGACTCCCACGCCAACGGACTGGACCAGGATGCTGCAGCACTGTCAATGGCCGAGATTGCATCCTGCAGTTATGAGGCGAGGTAAGATATAAACACACACACACACACACACACACACACACACACGTTCATTGTGTGGATTTTTCTGGAACAGCATGTCTGTGTTTAGTAAAAAGCCAAAATTAATAAACAGGATGTCTCTCACAGACAGGCGGGAGTGAGGAACGGGATGTTTTTTGGCAAAGCGAAACAGTTGTGTCCCTCGCTGCAGTCCGTCCCGTATGATTTCGAAGCTTATAAAGAAGTGGCTCTCACCATGTACGAGATACTGGCTAGGTAAGAGCAGCTCACCTTCACTTACTTCTCCTGTCGTTTACATGCAAAACGACCAGACACCCGCCATCTCACTGATTTTTCTCTTTTCAGTTTTACCCACGACATCGAGGCACTGAGCTGTGATGAAGTGTTGATCGACGGCTCTGCTCTGCTTGCCGAGTTGGGCATCAGCCCAGAAGATCTGGCCAGAGCTATCAGAGCAGACATCAAGGAGAAAACAGGATGCTGTGCTTCAGTGGGCATGGGTGAGTTTATGTTCATCCTGTGTTGTAAAATAAATCAAGATAATGTTTAGAGACTTTACAAATTCAATCTGACTCCTCATCGGTTCAGGGTCCAACATCCTTTTGGCCCGCCTGGCAACCCGACGGGCCAAACCAGATGGACAGCACTTCCTAAAGTCTGAAGAAGTGGATGACTTTATCAGAGAGCTGCCGGTGACCAGCTTACCAGGTAGATATACAGCACCATCTGCTGGTCCCGTTCATTAATCTACTGTTTTTAAAGAGAGAGATCAGTTTTTTTGAAGTGGGGTTATATGAGGTACAAATGGCCATTAGGTATAATATCTGCAGTAGAACGGTCTCTGCTCTGCCCCACTGAGAAACACCGGCGCATCCTGCTGCACCGAGACTCAGGAAGTAAGTAGTTGTCAATCTGGGGCGATTAATCAGCATATTTTCGCCACCTATGAGAAGTCCCGTCTCAAAATAATACACCAGTTCAAGAGTATGATCTAAAGTAAAAATGTACAATGCATTAGCTGGTCAGAAAAAAGTTAGTTTATCTGGAACTAACCAAATCACTCAGTATTCGCAGGTATATGCAGGTAGGCTTTGCGACGTGCTGTATCAATCCACCTATTAACTGTTTAGTGTCATAACTGTGGTTGCTATCCCAGAGTGTAGTTCAACTTTTCTAAATACTTAGAAGATGATCCGACAGATTTTACGGTCCCCTTACAGCTTTCACCGTATTCCTCTTTGTGATATTTCATTATACTCTCCTCACAGCTGAGACCCAAACAGCTGATAGGCGAATTGATGCAGCGTGTCACAAGGCCTATTTTGTCCGACCAGTTGATGCATTGTAAATTTTTACTTTTTATCGTTTTCTTGAACTGGTGTATTATTTTGAGACAGGGCTTCTCGTAGGCGGCAAAAATACGCTGATCAATCGTTCCCATTCACAACAGTGCACTGCCTGAGTCTTGGTGCAGCACGATGCGCTGGTGTTTCTCAGTGGGGGGGAGAAGAGACCTTTTTACTGCAGATAGCTTCTTCAGTGACACAAACAGATGACTGAAAGATTAATGTAAATCCTTTTTCCAGGTGTTGGACCTGTTATGGGCAGAAAGTTGGCTGCTATGGGTGTGAGGTCATGTGGGGACCTCCAACAGGTGCCTCTATCTCAGCTACAGAAGAAATTCGGACCCCGGACCGGACAGACCCTGTTCCGTTTCTGCAGAGGACTGGACGACCGGCCTGTCCGCTACGAGAAGGAGAGAAAGTCCGTCTCCGCTGAGATGAACTACAACATCCGCTTTACCAGGGTTAGACCTGCCGTCTCTCTCTCGAATGCAGTTTCTTCTTTTTTTTTTTTAGTCCCATCCTGCATCTCTCTAACCCTGTTCTTCTGCCACTCCCCAGATTGATGAGGCAGAGAGTTTCCTGACTAATTTGTCCATGGAGGTGCAGAAACGTCTTCAAGAAGCAGGGGTGCGGGGTCGCAGAGTTACCCTTAAGATGATGGTGCGCAAAGTGGGAGCTCCGCTGGAACCGGCTAAATATGGAGGTCATGGGATATGTGACAATTTAGCCAGGTAAGAAAGTCTTTACAATCTCCTCTTTCCGTTGCTAATCCATGACGTTGCCTCTCCGTTAGGGCTCAATCAAATATCTAATGCTTATTATGTTAAATATTCAAAGTATATTCGAATTTCAATGTTATTTTTGTTTTTTTTAGCTCATTTTATACACCTATATCAGCTTATTATTACGTCCTACGCCCACTAAGGCATTCCAACCAAATCTGTTATGTAACATTTGCAACACACTTAAGATTTACCAACTCATATGAAACATTCAAGAAGGGAAAACAAAATATTATAAGTAGTTGTGCAACAGATCACAGTTGATCCGTTCAGATCGCTCTCCACAGATCTGTGCACAAGTGGTCCGCGGATCAATCGATAGAAAAAAAATAAAGTTGTGTGTCTCGTGTGGGAACATGTAGGCGCACCGCCCCAGCCGTATTAAACTGGCAATTAAAAAGATGCTCGTATGCGCACAACAACAAAATAGTTTGTTTTATCAACATGTTCTCTACTACCCTCGCTGCTTCCCACCATCTTGTTAACAATGCCGTCGCAACACACGATGTTGATTTGCGTCGTTGCAGAAGGCACACGTTCGAACATCAGTTTCCACCTTCGAATGTTCCCATTTTTAAAATAAATCAAATTCTGTTCGAATAGCGAAGTTCGTTCCGACAGCCCTGCTCTCTGTGGACTCATTCTTATCTGTCCTCCTGCGTCCAGGACTGTGATGCTCGCACAATCCACCGACAGCGGTCAACTGATAGCCGCCGCCGTCATCAAGCTGTTCCACGCCATGAAGCTGCAGGTTCAGGACCTGAGAGGAGTCGGCATCCAGGTTCAACTCCTCGAGGGAAACCACTCCGTCCCCCCGGACTCGGCAGGCTCCCACAGGACACGCTCCATCAAAGAGATGTTGCTCGGTCAGGGGAAGAGTGGCCGATCCCACAAAAGAAATGTTTCAGGCGCTGCAGACATCAGCGCACACCGGGAAAATACTTCCTTGACTACAGCGCCGTCACCGGGCTCCTCTCCTCATCCTCTGTCCCCTCCTGAGCCGGTCCCAGGGACGAGCACAGACCAGCAGGCGAGCAGACGAACTCCAAAACACTCACGGACACGTCTCAACCTCAGCATCGAAGTCCCCTCCCCCTCACAGGTAAGTGCATGAAACTCTTAAAGGGATAGTTCAACATTTTGGACAAATTCACCTATTGCCATAATCCCTATAGTCATATCAGTAGGTTCATTTCCTTTTAAATATCGATGCATGTTGTTTTGAGATCTGTGGGGCAGAGACGTGAGCTGCTCAGCGAACACAATGGAGGCAAGGCAAGGCAAGGCATCTTTATTTATATAGCGCATTTCATACCAAGGCAACTCAATGTGCTTTACATAAAGACAAAACATTTAAAAAAAAAAAGAAGCATAAGACAGAATAAAAACAAACAAAACAATAAAGCAGAGTTAAATGCAAGAGCAAATAAAAGTAAACATTTAAAAAAAAAAAAAAAAAAGACATAAGACAGAATAAAATCAAACACTAAAAACAGGGTTAAAAGCAAGAGCAAATACAAGTAAAAGAAAAGAAAATAGATAAAGTTTTAAGTTCTCAGCTATAAGCACGTGAAAAGAGAAATGTTTTTAACCTGGATTTAAAAGTGCTTACAGTTGGGGCTGATTTCAGTTCTGCTGGTAGTTTGTTCCACTACCGTGAATGGTAGGCTACAGGTCCCCTGTCCCTCAAAACTCAAAAAAAAATTAAATACACAATCCAACAACTCCAAAACGCTCTGGTGGACAAGTTGTGACCTGCACATTCACCACGCTATGAGATAATAATGTAACGTTACGAGACAGAGTTGTTTTAGAGGCAAATGTGCAGCCAGAACTACTTTCCAGACATGGCTGCTGGGCGGAGTGATTTCAAAAGCACAAATAGTTCCAAGTATTTGCTTCATGTGTTGTATTGTTACATAATTGTACATGATTATTTCATAGTGTGGTGAATGTGCAGGTCACAACTTCTCCACAAGAGTGTTGGATTGTGTATTTGATGAGTTTGATGAGGGACAGAGGACCTGTACCATTCACCTCCATTGTGTTCACTGAGCAGCTCACGTCTCTGCCCCGCGGATCTCAAAACAACATGCACCGATAATTAAAGGTAATGAACCTACTGCCTACTGACTATAGGGGTTATGGTGATAGGTGAATTTGCCAAAATGTAAGGGAAAGCTGATCAGTGATGCAGTTTAATGGAATTGTTTTGATTTATCATTTCCCAGGTGGATCGTTCTGTGTTGGAGGCCCTGCCGGCAGAGCTGAGGGAACAGGTGGAGCAGTCATGGACCAATCGGGACGGGAGACAAAACAACCTGCGTCCACCCAGTCCACTGCCCTCCGCTCCTCCTCCACAGCCTCCCTCTCTGAAGCCTCGTCCGCCCTCACCTCCTCGACCTGCGCTGCACACTCCACCTGTAGGAGCTTTGCTTCTGCATATTCCAAACCAGCCAGACAGTCCGGGAATCGTACTGGAACTACCGAACTTCTCACAGGTAGAGATGCATCCGATTGAGACATATCAAGGAAAATTTTCACATTTTGCATCGCTAGAACTTCTTTGATGTTTACAAATAGTAACAAATAGATACGATTTTTCAGATTCAGATTCAGAATTACTTTTTCTATAGTTTTATATAGTGTCAGCAGACATTAGAGACGTTATTTGGTCAGCTTTGCTTTGGCTTTGCTGAACACAACATATATGCCAAAGTATGTCACAGTCATGAGCGCTCCACAAAATATGCTGAAAAAGCTGATTTTATAAGTTGCAACTTGACAGTCGGTTTCATTTTTTCTCTGTGACTCTTCTGTCTACAGGTGGATCCAGATGTCTTTGCTGCACTTCCCAAAGAGCTCCAGGAAGAACTGAAGTCTGCCTATAACCGTCTAACAAATGCACAGCCTCAGGCAAAAATATGTAAGTCCAGCAAGTGTATTACTAGCTGCAAAGAAATGACCTTTGTCTTTTCCTCTTATAATCCGCGTGCGTTTTCTCTTTTACACCTAACTGTTGTCATCTTTGTTTCTCTGCAGTGGAACAGAAGAATCCACTGTTGCAGCTGAAACAGTCAGGAGCAGGAATCGGCATCGGCCGTGTGAAGCGGCGCTACAAGCGAAAAAATGCAGTGAGTCCCGTGAAAAAAGGACCTTCCCCTACGAAGAAGCGTCACACAACAAACAGCCCTGCCAAAAGCCTTCCGCCTCATATAACACCATGGGAACCGGTTAACACAGTCAAGGTGAGAGTAAACACGGTTTCATACATTTTGTCACGCCAGCTACACGTGAAGATTAAGAGAGTCTGTGCTCGTTTTGCAGGTTTATCTGTGTCTACTCGGTTCAAATCTTATTTTCCCTTCCCAGACTGAAAACGGCCCCTCGACATCCTCCTCAAAACCAGAATTCATCCCTCGTCCTGCTCCAGCGTTAGCCGGAGCCTGTGAACTGACGGACATTAAAACACTCCTGCGGGAATGGGTCACCACCATAACAGGTATACAGCAAGGAATGTCTAAAGTATGGCTTTTGGAATGAGTGCAGAAGAAGTTTTGTGTTTTGTTCAACTCTCTTTATTGATTTTTCTCATTTTGAATATAATACACAACAGGCAGTAATATAAACATCATACACATTTACACTTACACGTTTACACATGAAGCTCATTATAGTTCAATTAAATTATGTATCTCAAAATAAAAAGAAACATAAACAGGTCACAATGGAATATGATAAAGGGGATTCATTCGAAAGAGAAATTTTATATACATACACATACATGTGTACAAAAAAAGGGAAACCCTAAACAAAGCAAAAAAACACATTTATTTCCTTATACTGAGGGTTAAGAGCACTTCTAAAATTTGCCATCAGACTATATCAATAAATCTCTGCCAGATTGTATAGAACTTTCTTGATTTTTCGGTAAAAATGTTATTTTCTCCAGCTCTAAATGTCTCATAACATCTGTCAGATTTGAATAAGTTGGGGATGCTTTTTGTTTAGAAAAACATTTGTTTTTAACGCTATTACTTACTCTTCAGAACCCATGGAGGAGGACATCCTGCAAGTGGTCAAATACTGCACTGATCTGATCGAGGACAAAGATTTGGAGCGATTGGATTTGATTATAAAATATATGAAAAGGTAAGTAGTACAGTTGCTCTGGCTCCACTCCTCTGCCCGCCACATGCTTTTTTTGTTTTCATTTATTCCTCCTTTTGCATCTTCATCTCTTATTTCACAGGCTCATGCAGCAGTCGTTGGAGTCCGTCTGGAGTATGGCTTTTGACTTCATCCTGGACAACGTGCAGGTGGTCGTGCAACAGACTTACGGTAGCACCCTGAAGATATCATGAAGAATGAGCGACTCTGATTTCACTGTGTTACCTTTTTCCACTTTTTGTTTTGCTATGTTTACAAGGTCAACTGCAGTACACGTTAAGACGTTGAAGTGATGAGTTCCCCTCTTGATTGTGACACTTGTGCTGCATCCGCCAGTTATTGACTTTGCGGACGCATACTAAGACATAGTGTTACAAAACCCATGGCAGTATTTGATGATAGTATGTACAGTACGTTTTTACCTGTACTTGCTCTTTAAGAGACAAGTTACACTAACTGAAGGGCAGGAAAGGTACTTGATGTAGAATCTACTCATCACAACCCCAAACAGTGGTGACTGTAGCAATTTTTGAGAATGAATCCGCTTTCATGTTGGTTCTTCTTGAAATTATAATAAGACTCAGTTCCATACATATGTGAATTTCCATGTGTAAGAGTTTTTGCAGACAATTCTTCACTGTTTCTTACATGTCCCGTTGAAACCAGGCCTCTGATTTTGCCATTGACCTCTCCTACTTGTCCAAGGATTACACATTGTGTTTTTTGTTGTTGCACTTCAATCAGTCTAGATTTAAAATATTGACAGCAGTAAACATAACTATCATGTTGAAACACAAAACATTTTAATGATTTTTGGAACTGATTAGTTTCGTTGCACTCCTCATACTTCAGTCGCATAAACGAGGCGAATAAATACTCTCTGATGTCCCATGCCACTTAAACTGACCTGTGAAATATCCACTACTGCGCTGTCACAAAAAAAAAACAGACAAAGTCTGGTGCGTTCAGTAGTATCTTTTTTCTTGTCTCTTGCAAAAAAAAAAAAAGTGCCAAACTCTGTTATTATAACATGTAAATAATGTTTTTAAAGATCCTTGTTAAAAGTTTTAAAAGAAAATATGTATGTAGAGGGCTTACCTCTTGTATTGTTTACATGTAGTGAACTCTTAGTAACTGTCTTTAAATTGTAAATCCCCTCACTCTAATTGTTTGTACGTGGTTCCGACATGGAAATCAGAAGGTGGCCAAAGCACTTCATATGAGGTTAACTGTTGATTCTCAGTGTCACTCTGACTCCAGAGGATGTTTTCTGGGGTTATGGCAATCAATAAGTAGCCTATGCATCTCTTTTTTTGACTAACAAGTGAGATGTCCCTTCAAGATAATGTAATATTTCATACAACCTTTGTACTTGGAGTAAAATGGTTTTTCCAGTGTGTTTTCACTGGTTTCATAAATCTGAATATTGAAACAATGCTGGATTTGCATAGGAAGAGAAGATGTACTTTTTAACTCTAACCCATCGTGTGTTCTTCACATGTTGGAGACATTTGTATGGCTTGTGGCTACATCATTGTATTTCTGTGAAGTTAACTGTTAACCGTGGTGATGAGAAGTACTCAGCGGATGCGGTTGGCTGGCTGGCTGGCTCATGATCTCACCATGAAAGACATGATGTGTGTGCTTGAAGCGTTTGTTTAAAACAGTATCCCTATATGCAAACCAAATCAAGCTGTTGTGTTTCTTTTGTTTTTTTTTAACTCGTTGACATGAATGTAACTCATAATGTGCAAGTCGCCATTCACTCTCAAGATGTTGCTTCTCTTCACCTGTCATATCTTTCCAGAAGGGAATGGCCAGGAGCTAAAATTGGCCAGTCTTGTCTTCTCTAAACTGGCTTGTGCCTGACGACCTTAAGCTGTGAACTTGTTTGTAAGTTTTCTAAATCTTGGTAATAAACTGTAAACTCCGTATGAATTCATTTGTCTTTGTCAGTTTTTTTTTTTAAGTTGCAACCTGTCTAGCTAGCAGAAGAGTGCTGAATGATTTCCATCTTTGTTAAACCTGTCTACATGTAGACATCAACAGTAGCTGCTGCACAAAATGTGTGGTCATTTATCCAAATTCAGTAGCTTCAATTAATTAATTAAAAAACTTGATATAAAACCAGTGGAAATGTTGGAAAAAAAACACTTAAAATTAGAATTAAAGATAAGGGTATGAGGTACAAAGGCAATTTTGGCAAGGCAATTTTATTTGTATAGCCTGTTTTTACAAACAGTTTGTCTCAAAGGGCTTCACATGACATAACAACATCCTCTGCCCTTAGACCCTCACATCGACTGAGGAAAAACTCCATGGAAAACCCTTTTAACAGGGAAAAATCAGAGAAACCTCAGGGTGAGCAACAGAGGAGGGATCCCTCACCCAGGACGGACAGACATGCGGTGCAATAGTTGTTGTTACAGACAAGAAAACAGTTTACAACAGAGAATGTGAGAAACATGGAAATGTTAACGACAGCTGATGAAGGAAGCTTCCTTTAGGCAAGGGAGGCAGGGAGAGCAGGCCAGCATAGTGGGAGGACTGGATGGTAGACTGGTTCATAGGAAGGGAGGGCAGGCAAACTTGATGTACTCAGGTAATCTGGGTTTTCTTTCTTATTCTAGGGTTAGGGGATTAAGATAAAGATAATCACCTTGTTTTGGTTTGTTTTTAAATAAACTTATAATACGCTAGTCCATTTATTAAAAAAAAAAAAAAAAAAAAACTATAAAAAATTTGAGGATCAGGAGTTTCCGTTTAGTGTTGAAAATGTCAAGGACCTGGAACGACGCGCATGAAGCCGGATCAAAACAGTATTGTTACTATTCTTTTCTTTTCTTTTCTTTTCTTTTCTTTTCTTTTCTTTTTTTATTGAGTGAGAGAGTGGTATCCAACCTGATCTACACTCCCAACCAGTCGGTGGGGGAACCGCCGGAAGAGAAACGCTGTTTGTTTGCCAACCGCTGAAAGAAAGAAGCCGGAAGCAGTTTGACGTAACACCTGCTGTGTCGTCACATCCGGGGCACGTATTTGCATTTCGCGCACGAAGCGGGTACCTGCAAAAATCCTCCAGGTAAAACGCAAACGGCAGCGAGGCTATCAATAGCTATATTTTAACTTTAACACCGTAGATCATCGATGTTTATTGTGATTTATTATTATTTCCCCGCCACGTCGGTCGTTGACGTGACGTCGACGAGGCTAATGTGAGCTAACGTGAACTAGCTCAGCAGGCTAACAGTTAATACAGCAACTAATCCTGTCTGATGCTAAAATATTTCCCGTGATTACCGGCTTAACTTAGCTCCTAGCTACATTTCCCGGTTTACATGCGTGTATTTGTGCGACGTAGAGAAAGAAAAAGGGAGAAGAGTCGAGCTAAAAGAGAGAAACCGGGCTGTAACTGTAGCCTAGCAGCAGCGGGGCTAACAAAGCTAACAGCCGGCAGAAACAAGGCGTGACCGGTCTGCAGCTTTTGTCTCCACCTGGAAGACGATACCGGGTCTGACAGCTCGTAGAGTAGCGTTTTCCTCCGTTACCCGAAGCTCTGACTGTTATGTAACGCTGATCCTTGACAAATACTGCTTTGATCTCCCTAAAGGCGATTGTCAAACTAGTTAGCAAAAGCTAAATGTGTAATAGACACATTCTGTAGTTTTAATATGACACAGTTATTATTATCACCACACTATTGTTACTATTTTATAACCTATTATAGTATATATATTAGGGAGAAGGGGTGGGATTTAATAAGCTTCGGCTTCTTTCCACTCCTTTTGAACATAAAATATTGTTAAGTTTAGTTGTTCTGTGTTCAAATTACCTTTCATTCAGTTTTTTTTAAAATCTGTGTCGGAAATAGAGAATAATATGGACAGTACAGAGTGGCCTCAAGTGTTACCTGGTGTTATGTCTTATCTCATCTGTTTGTTTTTATTATTTTTTTTAAATCTCTACAGGTTTTTAGCTGGTCACACTGAGCAGACAACCATGGCCAACCAATCAATGGACATTATCACCAAGGTGCTGGAGCAGTCAGCCAAGATGGTGGAGGACCAGGTGGATGCACAGCTGGCCAAACTGAATGAGATGGATGAAGACGATCTGGAGAGACTGAAGGAGAGGCGGTTAGAGGCGCTGAAAAAAGCCCAGAAACAGAAGCAGGTGAGTGGGATGTTGCCTTGTAACGTGTACTTACTGTAACATGTATTTACATACAACAACCTCATATATGTCAAGGTCTGCTGTGGTGAGAGATGGTCATTAATTGCAGGTTTGTTGTTATTTTGCGACAGCCTGATTTTGAATCCTGCTATTCCAGTCGTCACTGAATTAACAGGAATATCGTGAACTTTTGAGGAAGAAATCATTTGAAAATCTTTTGGAAAGCTTCTGTTTTTTGCCGCTATTTGAGATCACTTGTTATTTTACTCATCTATGTTCTCTCTTCCTTAAGGAGTGGCTGTCTAAAGGACACGGGGAGTTAAGAGAAATCCCAAGTGAGAAAGACTTTTTCGGCGAGGTCAAGGACAGCAAGAATGTCGTCTGTCACTTCTACAGAAGTTCCACCTTCAGGTAAGTCCACAGAAAATTTACTAACAGCCTTGATAGTGATTGAGCGACAGGAGTGCAATGGAGGAATTTGCTCAGGGGCCTTAAAATGACAAGTCAGTTTACTGTAATTATCAAGTCAAGAGAATTGCAGCTTTTCAGATGTGAAATCTGCTTCTGTTTTCGGCATCATTGCATATAATATCCTCCTGGTTTAACTCTGTTGAACAAAGCAGGCAGTTTGAATATATAGCGTTGTCATTTTTCACAATTTTTTATATTAACAATAAATTGGATAGACATGTATTCATGAAAATCATTATTTGCAGCCTTAACTTAACCACCATGAAACATGACATTTCAAGCAACTGGCTTTTACTTTGTTGTGCTGCTTTACTTGTTGTTGTTGTTGTTCACATGATCACACTTTCTTTGATAATTTCTTTGTGTTTCAGTGTTAGTTGCTGCAGTATGTTATCATCAGACTGCAAAACTCATCAGTCCGTTCTCTCTCTCTCTCTCTCTCTTATGTGTAGATGCAAGATCCTCGACAAACACTTGGCCATCCTGGCAAAGAAGCACGTCGAGACCAAATTCATCAAACTGAACGTAGAGAAGGCTCCGTTTCTGACGGAGAGGCTGCGGATCAAGGTTATTCCCACGCTGGCTTTGCTGCTGGACGGAAAAACAAAGGACTATGTGGTTGGATTCGCTGACTTGGGAAACACAGATGAGTTTCCTACAGAGATGCTGGAATGGAGACTCGGCTGTGCGGACGTCATCAACTACAGGTGAGACACAGACACAGACGCTGATTCAGTTGAAAACAAAGACACTCACACGTTTACATGACACTTGAAAAAAAAACAACTAATTATTGCCTTAGTCCGACTAATATCGAAGTTCTCCAACTCTGATTAAGACACCCAGATAATGTGACTGGAAATCGATTTTCTTCAGCATGTAGTTGAGAATTTATTACGCTTATTAAGTTGTTTATATTCAGTTTTTTACTCTGTAACAGAAAAGTCAACAGGACAGGGAACGACAGAAACGACGCCTATTGCCGCATGAGGTGGTCGTCAGTTATTCGATTTTCTCTGTTGCATGTAAACCGGGACAAGGACAGAAGTCCGATGAGACGCCAAAATCGAATTTTGATCATAGCTCGATTAAGCTGTGCATGTAAACGTACTTATTGTTGGCTGCTCTACCTTTGATTTTGACACTAACCTTTTGCTCCTTTCTGCTTTTTCCAGTGGTAACCGGTTGGAGCCCCCCACAATGACACAGAGATCAGGCACAAAGTTCACAAAAGTGGAGAAGAAAACCATCAGAGGGCGAGGATACGACACAGATTCAGATTCTGGAGATGACTAAGAAGCGCTGACAGTAGTTTTCTTCCTCAGGGCTACCTCATTTAAAAAAAAAAAAAAAAAAAAAAGGTCAAGAAGACAGCCCGCTTTAATTTTCCTTCTCCTCTTCTTTCATCAACTTACCAATTAAATACAAATTTCCATATTTTTAATCAAATCATTTTATGAAAGCATTTTCCTGTTTGTGTTTCAGCCTTATTTAATGATTTATATGCTGTGTTTTATATTTGAATAACTACAAAATGACACATGGACAGGTGACAAATTGAAGGAAGTGAGGCGCTGTGAAGTGAGACGCTGCGCTGCCACGTGCTGCTAGAACAGCTTCATGCTTCGTCTATGGAGGGATGAACACCACCGAGCCGTCCTCTAAGGAGACAAGTGGACCCAAGCTATGCCAGCAATATAAGCCCCCCTCCCCCCAGGGCATAACTGCACTTCCACATCCCATAACTGTTGGGATCAAGCATTTAGGCCTGGCAATTATATCACTGCCTCTGACACTGGATGTACTGTGGAGTGCACCTGCATTCATTCTGTCTCCACTTTCCTTTCATTTGTCACCTGTCGTGCACTTCAAGAGAGACATTTTACATCAACATGTAGACGATACATTTCAGCACTGTCCCCGTCGTATATCAACTAACTCTTAGTTGTTTTATTGTCTTGTTGATTTTGTCTCTTTATCGGCGAAAACCTTGAATTACTTTAATACTCATTTATTCAAGTAGTTCTGTTTATTTCACGTTTCCCTGTGACTGGTGTTTGAACAGAAACCATGATACATGTGAGTGCCAAGATTGATCATCTTTTAGCATCAGATGACATGTTCACACATGACTTTTCCTTGTAGCAAGAGTGTGACCTAATGCAGACTTAATAAAAAGCATAAAAGGTCCTTTGAGTCACCTTTGATTTCGTATGCTCTTCTATAAAGCTGTAACAGGGTTCCCACGCGTCCTGGAAAACCTGGGCACTAATTTTCCAGTCATGATACTGGAAAAGCCTGAGTTGCCCAGGGAAATTATTTATCACATGATATCAGCTACCAGAGCTCTATCTGACTTCTTCAGACCCCGCTAAGGATTTATTTTCCAAATAAGTGCCTGGCGAGAAAACTAGAGACTTGGAGTTGGCTGTGTTTCCAGTATTAGACCGTGAGCGTGAGGGTGCACATCTTTAAATCAGATTTCTGGGGGTGAGAGAAGAATAAACATAGATACAATCATGTACAAAATACAGTACAACTGTTGAAAAGAACACTTCTCCAAAGCATGAATGGGACAGGGGATGTATTAATGTATGGCGTGATGTTTGATTGATTGATTTGTGAGTGTCCTGCACATTTTTTGTGCCCAGCCCACATTGGCTTATAAGATACTAAACATTTAAATACATACATTGAAGAATGGCTAGCGTGTAATCTTAATAGAAAAGAAAGGGAAAAAATAATTATATTCATATTTAAGAAGCTGAAATCTGAGTATTTTGACTTTTTTCTTTAAAAACTACTCAAACCAGTTATTCGATTATCAAAATAGTTGACGATTAATTTAATAATCGATTGTTTGATTAATCAATTAATAGTTGCAGCTCTACTTTAGACCCTCTTTTGAAATGTGTGTGGAACTGGTGGAGCTTATAACTTCTAGAAGCTTATTAACTAATGAATGTGTGATATTACCGTCCTGTAAAGAGGAAAAACTGTGAGAACACCTGTATGGGCGTGTAGAGATGGCTTCTGAAAAAAAAAAGGTATAGTAACTGTGATCATGTCATGACGCAGCAAAATAAAAAGAGAGACATGTTTCATTTCAAAAGTTCTTTAATTCAAGTTCATATGAGTTGTGTTTAACAAAGAACCTCAGTACCCATCACCTGTTTGTAAACTGTGATGGAAAACAGATGAAACAGGTATGTGTTGACTGATAGGTTGTTATTCTAAGATGGGTGGACAAAACAGACCTGAACCTGTAACACAGCTGTATTCACATGACAGAGCTGTGATCTTCTTTCTTGTGTCATTGAACTTGTGATTATTTCATATTAGTCGGAAGAAGTTGATCGTCTTTCCTTCTGTCCATGTAACTTGCGATCTCTCATCTCATATTAGTCTGAAGAAGCGCAGCAGCTCACAACACACTGCACAAAGTTACCTTCAAGTAATAAGAGTCAGAACCAGCAGATGTGGAGCTCTGGGTCATTTCTAATATATTTATGTACAAATGTATTTTTTAATCTACTGAGAGCGGGGCTAGGACTCGATGGCCTTGGTGTCTACAGGTTGGAGGAGGCGACGGACAATCAGCTCTCCGTTGCTGTTAATGTAGGTGTCGGCCATGTCCTGTTCGTCAGGGAGGCCGTAGGGAGTCTTCAGAGGCTGGATCCTGAATGAATGAGGAGAAGAAACAACCATCAGGAGGGGCAGGATTTTCTGTAACTGCATCTTTTCATGATTTACATACTCAACAACTTTATTTTGAAGTAGGTGTGTTGCATTGACATTGACTTACTTCACCAGGTGCTTGACAAATTTCAGTTGACTGTTGACTGCAGGTGTATTTTTGTGAATTACAGGAACATGAGGCTGAACGCATCACAATGAGAGAACAAAGTGTAAAAACATGTTAGATAACTTTTTTGACCGTAAATCTTCTTGATACACAACCTGTTCATTCACAAAGCATACAGCACTAGACAAGAGGTAAATTAAATTGTTCTGAATTTCCAAAGGAACAGATTTTTTTTTTTTACCTTTTCAAGCCCCAAGTGTTTCACCATCTCCTTCTCCCAGTACGGCCTTCGCATCACACTTTTAACTCGAGTCACTATGTGCAGTTTGTGAGGCTGGTCCGGATCGCCCCCGTACTTTTCATGTTCTTTTGATCTCTCAGCAAAAATCTGTCAACAGAACAAATAATCTTAAGTAAAGCTTGAATTGTTTATAAATCCAGAGAAGGGGAGCATCATTATTTATTACCATGTTAGGCCAGATTCATTTCTAGTCTGTAGGTGTCCTGAGGCAACAATTACATAAAGATACTGTTGCTGTTTGACTCGGGGAACAGCATTATTGGGGCTTTGACTAGCCCTAATAGGAGCTGCTATAGGTATTCATCCAGGCTTAGAAATCACTGGTGGGATAGCCTGCTTATGAATTATGTGGAGAGTTGATAACTGATTCTCTCTCTGTGTTTCTGTCTCTTACATAATAAAAACAAATAAAATGAGATACAATAAGATAATAAAAGATGGGATAAAAGAGTTAAAACCGAAGAAAGTGTAAAGTAAAACAAAAAAGCAAGTGTTTTGCCTCAGTTCTTCTTACCTCTTTTGGGATTCTGGCTTTGCTAAATTTGCTGCGTGCAGGCACAAACCACGGGCAAGGTAACAGTGCAGCTTCTGTCAGGATCTGGAAATAGGCAGAAATAGTTAGACATGGTTAGTGGGCAGAGCAGGCGCCCCATGTGCAGAAGTTACAGTCCTCCAATTTGTTTCTTTCTTTCTAAACTAACCTGTCAATTAAAGGCAAAAGCCCAAAAACTTGAAAAAAAAGAAGAAAAAAAAGACAAGGTTAAAAGCTGAGGCAGAAGCAGAGATAGATAGATAGATAGATAGATAGATAGATAGATAGATAGATAGATAGATAGATAGATAGATAGATAGATAGATAGATAGATAGATAGATATTTTTGATTTATTCCATTCATGGTATACATTCTTCAAAAGGTTGCACATAGTATTTACATAATGCACACACTGTCACCATGAATGAAAAGGAGCAGGATGAAGAAAACTTTTAGTACCTGCCCCTCTCTGTTGTTATAATTACATTGGCTTACTTCAACACCAACTCTATTTCAAAATATTAAAGATGATGAAACATAGTAGTGACAAGAAAACAAACAAAATAGCAGTGGACACCACTTGTCTATCTATGTTTTCTTTTTCCCCTTCTTTTTCTCTTTCTCCTTCTTTTTTGTAGACACTTATCTTTTCTTTTTTTAATCATTTTTCTTAAACTGAGACATACTTATACAACTTTTCAATTTCTTGCTTTGTGAATGCCATAATTTTACACCTGCAACAGAAACACACTTTTGTTTTAAGCTTACAACAAGCTACAAGTTTTGTAAATGTAAAAGATAGATAGATAGATAGACAGACAGATAGACAGATAGATAGATAGATAGATAGATAGATAGATAGATAGATAGATAGATAGATAGATAGATAGATAGATAGATAGATAGATAGATAGATAGATAGATAGATAGATAGATAGCAGGTTCTTCTTACCTTCAAACCGCGGCAGACACCTGACATGTTTATCTTTCTTTCTGTTCCTCTGCAGCAGCTCTGATGTTACAGACCAACAGGCCAAGGTTACAGCTCCGTCACCTCGCGCACACAGCGGAGAACAAACGGGACTAACCGTTTACAACTACAAAACTACAAATGTCACTTTTTTCATGACAAATACACAAAATGTGACAAAAGTACAATGTTAATTCACGAGCAGAAAACAACGATGCAAAAGGTTGTTCACGTTGTGATCAGTCCACCACCGGAAATGAGGCGGTGGAACAGTGAAAAAGCACCGACGTGACAAGTGTTGCCAAGGTTACGTTCCTCAAAACTTTATTTGAGATTTAAAAAATAAAATTGAAAATACGCGATCTAGATTTTATATTAGACGATTTTAATAAATTATGAACACTTAAGTTGCATTATTGTGTTGAAAATGTACTTATCCGTATCCAATTCACCGTTTATTTAGTATTTTTTGCTTCTCTGGGACATATAGACTGTAGCTCTGGGAGTTATTTATGTGGCGCACTTAACCGGAAGTGTAATGAGTCACAGTGAAAATACACCGATGTTACACATTTTACTTGAACATCGTTCCGATAAACCTTATTTAAGATTTTTCAAGACATGATACACTATTTAGATATTATAATATGCAATTATTACGTGTGTATTTCTGCTGTTTGTTTTTTGTTGAAGATGTACCCATTTATCTTCCGTTTATTTACGCAGCGTTATGTTTCTCCGGGGATTATTTTTGTGGCGCACCTTTCGTATCTGACTGACTAGAGAGTGGGGAGGAGAGTGATACTTCCTGATATTCTTTAAGTATGACAACATAGTTTTGTGGATTTAACAAAAACAAAAAGTAGGCCTAGTTGACAACACAATGGCACAAAACCACGTGTCGGGGATGGAGACGTCCGCGGTGTCCGTCCTGAAACGGGCGGTGGAGCTGGACCAGAGCGGCCGCTTCCAGGAGTCTCTGGTCTGCTACCAGGAGGGCATCCAGCTGCTGATGGACGTGCTGAAAGGTACACACACACACTGCATTGGCCTCTCTTCCCTGGCCACTTGTAAAACATAGGATGTTTTTAAAATACTTTTATTTGTTTTTTTTTAGTTGTCCACTTCATGGACTAGCACCTGAGTATATTGCTGAACTCCTCCTCACTCCCTACTCCACCTCTCGTCCCCTCAGATCCTAACAAATCTCTACTTTCCACCCCATATACAAAGTTAAAAACCAGAGGTGACAGACCATTTTCCACATTTTGCCACATTCAGTTTGTTCTTCTTTATTTTTCTTTTTACCCACTGATTTTAAATGTTCTTTGTCTCTGTCTTTTTTTGTATTCCTTTGTTATTGTTGTTCTTATTGTTCACATTGTAAAGCATTTTAGTCAACATTTGTTGATTTTAAATGTGCTCTATAAATAAAACTGACTTGTCTTAAAATCTGAGACAGTGCAAGTCAATTTTCCATCTGCTTGCCTTGCACATGTGCAACCAGTAAATTTTCTCGTTTTTTTTGTTTTTACACTCAAAGAATCCGTAATCTGTCATTACAGGTGGCAGGCCAAGGTGAATGAGGATTATGAATGAAAAGGAAATGTGAATATTTGCTTTGCAAGTCGATTTGTGCCCCTAAATTTTCTGCTTGCGCTCCAAAACTTTTAAATTAGGGGCAACTTTTCTCCGAGTAAAAACAATTTAGTCTGGAGCCCTGACACACACATACAGCAGTGTGAATATCATAAGATATGAACATGATCATTGCTTCTTGTTTTCTTTCTCTTCCTGCAGCTGTGAAGGATGAGTCAAAGAGAGGACACTACAGAGAGAAGATAAAGGGCTACATGGACAGAGCCGAGCAAATCAAAGTTCATGTCAACCAGATGAAGGAAGGTAACTAACTGTCACCACTCACACCACCACTGAAGACTCCCATCATGACACAGGGCTGGGTCAACGAGCTGTGGGTCCTCTGGTTTAAATAATACATTTAAGTACATTACCAATAGACCAGAGCATATTTTCTCTTCACAAAGCATGGGTTAGAACTGAGGCTGTCATTTGCTCCACTTCTACATGTTTACACTTGTCTGTCTTTCCTCCGTCAGACGGGAAGTACCACGAGCAGATCAGGATATCAGAGGACGCTACCGGTCATAGCTACGAAGCTCTGTTCAAGCCGTACATCAGCAGTGCACTCACAGAGGTCTGGGTGGAGGATCCGTACATACGACACACACACCAGGTAAGATCCATGTTTTTATCACTCTGAGGTTTTATTCCTCTTTTTTTCTCTCAATTGATCATTTTTGTGTGATTTCATTACTGATCAATTGAGCCGCTAGAGACACCAACCTGTATTTTTTTGTATATATACAGATGACAAATGATGTTATTTAATGGAAAAGATAAATTACTATCACATTTCGTCTATTAATGATGACAAATTTTATAAGAAATATCTGATTTTTGAAATACATCTAAATGTGAAAATCTGAGGAAAACTAATTAGTCCTCTAATGACACCAGCTGATGATAAAAAAAATGAGATAAATCAGTTAAATTGATGATGAGATGTTACATCATAGTGGAGTTTGGTATAAAGTGTGGACTGACCTCTGGATGTTGGTTTTCTTGCATCACACAACTCATGGATAGCTCAACCTTTTCATTTTTTAAATGAACAAAGCTCTTTGCGCCTTAGTTTTGATGATATTTTGGTTTTATCCTCAACATAAAACTGCACCAAATGTACTCTGACAACACAAATGTGCCCTCACTCTTCTCTCAACCACAGTTGTACAACTTTGTGCGGTTCTGTGAGATGCTGCTGAAAGCGCCCTGCAAGGTGAAAAGGATCCATCTCCTCACTTCACAGGATGAGGTTGGTTGTGTTTAACTCCATGTAATGAAAAGGATCGCAGCCAAAACTGTCTCTTCTGATCAATTTACTCTTTTGTTTCCCTGCTGTTGTTGTTGCGTCCTGCAGGCAGACAGCAGGCAACAGAGCAGCGCTTTGGCCGAGCTGAAGGAGAGTCTCGGTGAGCAGGGAGTGACTCTGGATCTGCAGTTCTCCTCCACCATCCATGACAGGGAGATCAGGTACAAACATGACTTGTCCTCATTTACAGCAGCTTTATGGATACTTTGAGACACAACATGTCTTATATCTTTTTTTTGTTTGTTTTTTTTGTTTTAAATGTTGGAATTATTTTTGAAAGTACCATAAAATATTGAAGAATATAATATTTTCCCATTTCCTCCTCAATTTTACTTTATTTTGTGGCTTCATTCTGTTTTTAGGTTTGACAACGGTTGGATCATAAAGATAGGACGGGGGCTGGATTATTTTAAGAGACCAAAGGTGAGTTTACCTACCTTAAAAAAGGCACAACCATGATTTGGGTCAGGGGTATCAAACCCATTTTAGTTCAGGGGCCACAAACGGCACAATTTGATCTCAACTGGGCCGAACCAGTAAAATAATAGCATGATAACCTATAAATAAAAATAAAATTTCTCTCTGTATTAGTACATTATTAAGATGTTAACAGTTAATTAACTTTCCTTTTACAAAACATATTATGAACAGCAATTTAAACAATATTATGCCTCTTCTGTCTTGTATTTAATTGGACACACTGCCACAGGCCACAAGTTTGACACCCAAAACCAAAACTGAATGTCTTTTTTGTAATAAACTCAAAATATACAAACAGAAAACAAAACAGGATACTAATATTGAATCAATATTGCTTTTGATATGCATGAACTCTAATAGAAACTGACAGAGAAAACTAAAAATAATCAAATTCACTTCAGCCATATGAAGAGCCATGCACATTGTATATACTAAACCAAAACAAAACAAACAACAAATGTTTCTCTCTGCTTTTTTTCTTTTTCTTCTTTTGGTTATGAATGTGTGACAATCGACATATTGAGTTCTGGTGGTAAAGAAAAAGTGTTTGTTTCGTCCCACAGGGCCGATTCTCCATCGGATACTGTGACTATGACCTCAGGCAGTGCCAGGAGACCAGTGTAGACATCTTTCACACCAAACACACAAAAACACTATGAGACTCCTGAAGCCTAATTTAGCCTTTTATCTAACTCAGTGGACCTCACTTACTTACCTGCCTTCAAAGTGCACATACATACATATCTGCTGTGGTGATGAATTTGCCTTCTCTCATGCATATGATCAGCCTCGTTACAATTGTGCACCTGCGGGCATTCTTCAGCAGAGTTGTTATAACAAGCTTGTTGTGTCAATACTGTGTCTTAAATAACAAGCCAACTCTATAATATAATATTTTATATTTCTAAAGTGGATTCTCTCTTCTCCCCCTGTTTTAAAGACTCTTTTGTATGACCTTTGTCCTTCTAAAATTTATTTTAAATGTGTGATGCTGCCATCTGGTGGAAAATTAATTATTTGTTTAATAATAAAAATGCAATTTTAAAATAAAATGTCTCTTTGTGGATCTGTAAAACATTTATTTATTTGTCTTTTCACCATTTATTCTAATCTTATTGTGTGTTAGACTCAAAATAAACAGCTCAAAAGTACCTGCATTCAATAAATCAATAAAAATGCATCTCACCACCTGATTAAAAGCAATATTTTACTATATTTAAGTCTGATATGGACACCTGACCACAGTTACTATAATTCATGATGTAGTGGATTTTGAATTCAGAGATTAAAGCTTGTTTGTGTGCAATTTATGAAATAATCTTTTGACCACATCTCATGGTCTTCATCCACACATTGGGTTGTCATGGACACAACCATACATGTTTACACTTTCCATGATGGTCAGCACTAAATCGATTTCACCACACAACATAAATATAATTACAGTTTTATTGGTTTGGCCTAATCTGTATCTATTGGTTTTACTCTGCCATCACGGGACAAAGAAGCTCTTGTTATCTCTTTGCAGTCCAGTGGTTTGAAACGTGTCGTTTACACATTAACAGATTAACATGACTTTTGGATTCCTGGAGAGAAAGGCCAACACACACTGACATCTGGTTAATGAGTAAAACATATGAAACGTCATTAGAACCTATAGCTCTGTATTTGACAGTGTGGGAAAAGTCACCGGTGGCAGTGATTTACTGTGAGTCTAATATGAATCCAATGAAAATTTAATATTATTTTCCCAAAAGCAACATTCAAGACAAAAAAATATCCCCTCATTAAATATTCATGGGAATCATTTCCTGTGAATGAAAACCCATGGTGACATTAAACAAACAGTGCTGCTGCCGCCGCTGGATTATCTATCGGCCTTAATCTCGATATGCACAGTACTCATCCGGGCCTCTGAGAGGAATAAATCATAATCCATCAGGAAACCACACGAACCAGAGGCCATCATAACTGTAGCAAGCACCTCCGTGTCCCTTGAGGTTAAATTCCTTACTGGCAGGCGGTGCTGTGTATTTCAGCATGGAAAGGCGGCCCCACTCTATCAGCTGTATAATCACCTTATGAGATAAGATATGCTCCCGGTGCATGTCGTCCTTTTAACGTGTAGATGTCAGACAATAAATCCATGAATGGAAGGAATTAAAATCACGGCCCCAGACTCTTATGTCACTGCGGTCTGGTGACAAGCTGCATGCCATGAGTGTGTTGTGCTGTTGTGCATGTAAATCCAGATGTCACCGGTGTATTTCCTAACAGATGAGATGAGGATTTGTGTGGTGTGATGAGGAGCCTCATGAGAGAAGCTGCTTTTTGGCCACACACACACACAACATCACACAGTCAGACACAAAAAATATGGATGCTAAGGTTTTTTTTTTCTTCTGCTTTCCATTTTCCCGCTGCCCTCCCTCTCACTGATCGTAGCCCAGTGGCCTAGATAGTGTTCCCATCTCTGAAGACTGTGTGAATGTGCAGAAAAAGTTGGATTCACTGCTGCAGCACTGAAACGACCATCACATACATGCAGGAGACATATTTGTTGTATGATAGGACTGAATAGGATTGTGTTTTGAATATTTCTTGACTGGACAGATGTCACGCAGGTCCCACAGCTGGAATCAGACCAGTGGTGCTGCAGTTTTTTGTTTTTTTTGGTGAACCCATGAACCAAAAGACCACCAGGTGCACCCAACTGGAAGCATCTTTGATCAAAATGATTAATAAAATGTTGTGCAAAAACACTAATGGATGCAACAATAATAGATTTATTCACATTTCTCCTGTGGAATATAATAAAACACCAGATTTTGTTCACCAAAGCTGAGAGGTGTTCGATCCCTGGTTGGTATTATTTTATATAATAAAGGTGATGAATGAATATTCATATGAATTTAACTTAATTTAGCACGTATAGAGTCCCCCCAACCCCCCACCCCCCTCCCCGTGTGATCATATGGTGGTGGTGAAGGCAGCTCAGTCGGATACGTAAACAGTCCTATGAGCTGTAATTCCTGTATGCCTGTCCTCCTTCCAACTGGAGCTTTATTTTTTTCCCTCTACTCTCATTTCTGGGCCTAAAATCAGGTTAGCGTTTTATAAGGAGCTTAGCGCAAAGGGCCACAGTGTGCCACTAATGTAATAGAGTATCTCTCTCCCTCTCTCTCTCTCTCTCTCTCTCTCTCTCTCTCTCTCTCTCTCTCTCTCTCTCTCTCTCACTCTCTCCCTCTCATTCTCTCCTGTCCTCTTTTCTCTTTGTGCATTTGCCTACCCTGTCATAAAGTGACCTTCTCTCTCTCTCTCTCTTTCTCTCTCTCCGTCTCTCTCTCTTCTTTCTCTCTCTCTTTCTCCCTGCCTGTTTTTCTTTCTCCTTCCACTTCCCCTCGCTTCCTTCCCCTCTTGCATCTCCCTCCATCTGCAGATGTGCACAACAACACAAGCCTGAGGTTTAAACATTAGGACAGTGACACAGCTGAGACACGACAACCCGGACGGCAAAACAAGGAGGGAGGGAAGAAGAGCTGCTGCTGCCGTGTGACTGTGAGACGTTTGGTAAGTTCATTCATTGTTGTTTTGTTTTGTTTTTCCTTCTGCATAGTGTGTGAACACCTGTGTGTGTCCAAGAGAGTGTGTGTGGGGGGGTTTTCACACTGAGAAGGAGAACTACTATTCCCATGTAGGCTACGTCAGGTGAATTTTAATGCTGCTGTGCCGTGATTAAGCTGTTGTTGCAGATTATAGTGCTGTGAAATCTTACAAGGATCTCTGTGCAATGTCAATAATCCAAGAGATTATCCTCTGTTTCTGTTGGGGGCTATAGCTCTGCTTTCTGGATGGCAAAAGGTCTGAGGGGGAAATGGCCTGGTTCATGAACACTTTAAGTTTCATGCCCTGTGTGGTGGTGATTCAAGTTGGAATTCATTTGTAGGACAAGAGGTTTAAATGTTGCATAAGTCAAATGTGACATAGCCTGCAACTTTTTTCCTTCTGTGTCTCGCAGTCTGAGAGTGTGTTGAGTGATTCGAGAGGTGCAGTTTGTCCATATTCCTGACGCATCTCGTCTTATCAGGCGGACCGAGCTGTACAGGATCAAGCTTTGTTGACATGTTGTGCCTTAGATACACAGAGGAGAAGTGGATGAAACGCAGAAAATGGTGAATGCATATCTTGAATAGAGCACTGTCTCCAGGGCAGGGAGCAAAAATAGAGGCAATAAAATAAAGGAAACAAGCTCACTGCTGCTCTCAATCTTGCATCCAGCAACACATCAAACCAAGTTTGTCAGACTAGTGTTGCATAAGTAAAAGCTGCCCAAGAGCAACATTTTTGCTTTTGCTTTGTTCACAAAACACAACATGTTACCCCGGCTGCACTGTACAGTGTTATAATTAGAAACCCTGGTGCTTCCTTGTAAACTACATAGCCTGTTTTATCTTGATGACACTGCACAAAATATCTTTTCTGTGCTGCTGTAAAAGCTGCTTTGATTTTATTTGATTGGATTACAAAGACAGGTGTTTCCTAACCACACCCCGTCGAGCTACAGTCAAGGTTTGTACAGTTCCTGATAATGTCAATAAACCTTTGAACCTCAAGTCCTTTGCCACATCTTCAGGCTATGACACCAGCAGTGCCATTCAAGTGCACACGGTTGTCAGAGGACAGATAACATGCGACTGGAGTATTCATACGTCGTTAGACGCCCTTCACCACGTGACGACAGCCTTTTAAAACTGCAGGCCTGAGGTTTATATTGTCACGATTGCCTCTCGTTATCAGTCTCGCTCTTCTTCACACACGTGTCCTGTCGTCTCCTGCCTGCAGGGATGGAGTCTTTCTCTGGAGATGTAGAGGAAAGCAGTGAAGATATTCCAGGTGAGGTTACATGTACCTGTCATTAATGTTTTACATAACGATGAGAAGAACGATGGTGAATAGCAAACAGCATGAGCTGACGTGTGTCTGATGTAACAATTAGGAAAGATCATTAGATAATTTATAAGAGACGAGATTAAGTGAGTCCTGCCTGTGTGTGTGTATGTGTGAGCTGCTGTGACCTGGATCTTCTCCATCTCAATCTGTCAGGACGCAAAAAATCCAAACTCAAATCTCTGAGAACTCGTCTCTTCGGGAGGAATAAGAGAACAGGTGAAGAGGAAGACGCCAAACTCAGTCAGTCGGCCAGCGACATCACTGCAGGGAAGGGACTCGGATCAGATGAAGATTTGGCGTGAGTGTCTGCACGAGAGGAGCTGTTGTAAATGTTTTCTTTACAGCTTCGTTCTCTGGTCTCATCCCTCACTCTGTGTCTCTTCTTCTTCCTCCTCCCCTGTTTTCCTCAGATGTCCCCAGGGGTCGATGGGGTCACGAGCATTGTCCCATGACAGCATCTTTCTGGCTGAGCAAGACCTGACAGACACTGAACCAACCAGGGTTTTATCCCAGGAGAACGTGCACAGCAAGATCAAAGCTCTGCAGGTACAGTCTGGTGCAGTCAGGCATTTTGTTTGGAAAGAGGTCTCTACAGGTGTATTAAAAAAACAAAAAAACATGCCCTGGTGTTGCAGATGAAGCTTCAGCAACAGAAGATGCATTTGGGGCCACCGCCGATGGTTTTGCCAATCAGACGTCCAGAGGACCTGGGCATGAGGTCAGAGGACGACAGTCTACCCCACAGTCCCCTCGAGGTCTCAGGAGGCGATGCTACGTCCCAGGGAACCTTCAGCAAGGTGATTAATTCGTCTCACTTAGGTGATACACGCTCAGTTATCTGCACGATGCATCAGCATTAAGTTCTTTTAGCAGAATATGGGGATGTGTTTTCCTGGATGCACAGCTCCGGTTTTCATCAATTGTTATTAACAGTAACATTAACATTACCTGGAGCTGTAGCCATAGATTTGAGTTTAGCAATGTCATGCACACACCTTGCCTGTGTCTGCCTGGCAAGTGCAACAAAACGTTGTGTTTTTCTGTTTCTGCACAGTAGTTGTTAACTTGTGGAGACCCTGCAACCCTAAATTGTAAACATTGTGTAAATGCTTTTTGACGGTGTAAATCTGAGATTATAATTGGGATTTTGTTCAGTTTAAATGACAGGGCAAGTGACATTTTAGGCTTATGTTTTCTATTATTGCTGACAAATCCCATAAAAAGGTGTGGTACCCAGTCTTTACTACTGATGTTGTAAATATTCAAAAACAGGTCACAGATATGAAATTTCAACATTATAGGATGAAGATGTTTCAGGCCTGTTATAGGACCAGATCATTGTTGGGAACTTGTTGACAATTACAACTATTTCATAACATGAAAATAATATGCAATAATATTTGTAAGTTTTGTTATTGCTACATTTCTAGCTTTGGCATTAACAACTTCATGTTGCATCTTAATTCACTCACCAAGAGCTTGAGTGGTGGAAAGAAGCACCAACGTTAACTCGCTGTCGTTTTTCTCCTGAGGTTAGCATGCTAGCTCGGCTCCTCTTGTCAGTTTCCAAGAGCGTATCACATAGTGTAGACACAGCGCTGCTCAGAGGGCGTATTAAAACCTTTTGTGTTGTCAACGTAGTGTTGGCTGAAACTCTGATCAAGGATCAACCAAAAATACATGCTTGGCAGCAGAGTAAAGTCAGCTTTAGCTTGCCTCTTTAGGACAGAGTCAGGTTGAAGAATGAAAGACCATCTTCATACCGTCTAAATAATATTGCTGATGATTTTCTTGATTTACTCTTTCTTTCCAGCCATCCTCTCGTCCACTCTCACCCACCCCTAAACCTGCACTGACCAAGTATGTGCCCACAACTCCATCCCATTCATTACCTCCTACTGCCCCGTCTGCGTCCACTGCCATCGAGTCCCCGCTGGACTTCAGTGCTCCGGTTCAGTTCACCCCCAGCTTGGATACCTCTGCCGCACGTCACCGGATGTCTGTCAAGCCCAGAAACCAGAGAGCAAGCAGCAAGAAGAGATTCACTGCAGTGAGTGACCATATACCTACCGTTTATCAAACATCACATTGTAGTACGCTCTCCTTCTGCTTCCCTGACCTCGATATCCCTGTTTTCTTTCAGACTGATTCTAGGTCTCATTCGCACACCCTGAACAACATCGACCATCCTGTGTCTGTGAAAGAAGACGGGGAGCAGCTCGGCGCTAAAGACGAAGTGACGCTAGAAACAGAGCAAGGAGAGGCAGACGTTCCCGTCACAGCTCATCGTCTTTCTCCAAGATCCCCAGAGGTGGCACCGATCGCATCAGAAGCAGCAGCACCCAAACCATTCAGTCTGGACCACCACGCTCCCATTGGAAGAATCCCCTCTGTTCCCTCCCGCGTTAAGCCCCAACGGCTGATGGATGGAGCGTCTAGCGAACGGCCACATTCAGCCTTTTTTGAGTCAGAACTAAGAAACAAAAGAGAGGGGGACTCTGAGATACAAGTGATGTCCTTTGAGAAGAGAAATAGTCTAAAAAGGGCCGGCATGACCGAAGACTCTCCAGACCAGCTTGGCTCCGTGTCGGCGTTCAGGCCTTCCACTGTTCAACAGCAGGTTCAAGGGGAGCTAGAGAGCACAAGAGGAATAAAGAGACCAGCCCAAGGATCCGGGTCTTTCCATTTTTCCATCAACACTGCCAAAAACCAAGATGGAGAGAGACCACGTTCGGGCAGTTTTATAGGAATGCTGGGACAAGCTGAAGCCAGGCACAAGGCCGCTGAGGATAAACCCTTTCAAAGAGAAAAGGAGGAACTGAAGGACTTCCAGCTCAGAGGGAGCCTGTTTGCCGCGGGGAGACCGAAACAAGAGGGAGCGCCACCCAAAAGCGTCGTACTCCCATGGGACAGGAGGGAAAGCCTCAAAAAGACAGAATCTGTCACAGCATCTAAAAGCACCACGACAGATACCGACACCGCAGCAGCAGCAGCAGCAGCAGCAGCAGCAACACCAGAGGTTGTGGAGAGCAGCAGCCAGGAGGACGTGGAAGTGGCAATGGAAGCACAGGAGCTCCAGGAGGAAGAGGGAAAGACGGCATTTGGCGTTAAACTGCGCTCAACGTCTCAGGCGATAAAATTTCGGTCGGACGCTGCTTCTAACCATCTCTCTAAGCCGCCGCCAGCGGTGTGTGAAGATGACAAACAGAAAAGACAGGAAATGATTGATAACGTTGGTCATAGTATCTCTACAAAGCTGCCAACAAACTTCTCCTTCACGTCCTCCACCTCCGGAGACCATCGAGTGACAGGTGAGTATCTGTCTGGGAAATCTTGTTATAAGTTAAAAGTTCTGCCACCACCTTCGAGTAAATAATCTCTCTGGAGTGATAAGGTTTTCACTGATCACAAGGGACCTTTGTACTCATTAAAATACCATCCAGGCTAACTTTAACTGTGCTGCCAAGCGTGTCTAACAGATTTGTGTGTCTCCTTAGATCCAACCCCTTCTGGCCTCTCCCTCCCAGTCAAGAACAACCTGCCATCTACGGGCGAAGCAGCTCACACCACACCTGCAGCGGCGCAAGTGACCTCCTCAGACCCCAGAGAAGTAGAAACTGCCCCCACAGTGCCTCAGGAGCCTCAGCCCGGCCCTCAATCTGCTTCACCCGAGGTGTCCTGGATGAGCCTGGCGATGGAGAAGACCAGAAGTCTGCAGCAACTCTTCACCAGTCGATTCCCTAGAGAGTTTACAGGCGCGCAGACTGTGGCTCGACCACAAGCACAAGCTCACGTGCAGCCGACGAGTCAGGCAGAGACGCCGGCCGGTGCGGCAATGCAGACACAGACTGTAAGAGTACAACAGAGCACACCACCAGTAAACTTTACAACCAATCAGCCGCCAGCTGATCCGGTAAAAGCAGCGACAGCGCAGAGTAGAGTTCAAACACAGACTGTCAAAGCACCGCCGACGTCAGTGCAGCAGAGGACGACGACGACGACGACAACAATGTCTAATGTGCAGTCAAACTCTTCAAGAGAAACACAAACAGTGAAACAAAGCGGTGAATCCCAGTCACACCCAAATACAGCGGCTTCGCAGTGTGTGTCTCATCCACCTGCACAGACACACCCGTGGACGACCCAGGCCGCTTTGCGCTCTTCCACACAAACCGAAACCTCAGCTCCTTTCGCACGAGGGAGTGCCGCTCAGTGTCTTGTTGCACAACCTCATCTGTCCTCCGCCCAACAGCCTCCCTGGTGCAACCGAGGTCTCAGCCACCCGACCAACCAGCTCAAACCCACAACACCAGTTTCCGCTACCTCCTCGTCAGCCGCACCTGATCAGCCAAAGGAAAAAGAGGCCAACGTGCAGGAAACAGAGGGTTCCTCATTCTCAGGAAGACGAGCAGTGAGCGAGAAGGCTGCCTTTCTGGAAAAACGAGCAGAGTGGACCAATTCGTCTGCAACCAAGGGGGTTAGTCCTGCTTGTGTTTCATAGCACGGTTGACTGAGAAGGAATTAAAGGATAAGTCTGGTGATACTGTACTCTCTTCTTCTTGTCACGACATTCAGATTTCAGAGAATTTCAGAAAACAGATCACCAATAAATTAAAATTTTCAGAAAAGGCAAATACATGCTCTTTAAAGGGATAGTTCAACATTTTGGCAAATTGGCCCATTGACATAATCCCTATAGTTTTAAGAGTAGGTTTGTTACCTTTAATTGTCGGTGCAAGCTATTTTTAGAACGGCAGAGCAGAGCCGCGAGCTGCTCAGAGCTACGCTACGGAGGCTCATGGGATTTCTTGGTTTCCCTCATCAAACTCATCAAATACACAATTCAACAACTCCAAAACGCTCTGGTGGACAAGTTGTGACCTGCACATTCACCACGCTATGAGATAATAATGGAACGTTATTAGTTTTTTCGAGGCAAATACATGCGAAACCACTGATGCGCATTCCTGTCGGGGGCAGTTTTTTGGCAAGCAGTCTCTGCATTTGTCTCGAAGGGATGAGGGAAACCAAGAAATCCTCCGTAGCGTAGCTCTGAGCAGCTCGCAGCTCTGCTCCATCGTTCTAAAAATAGCTTGCACCGACAATTAAAGGTAACAAACCTACTGCTATGACTATAGGGATTATGGCAATGCGGGCCAATTTGACGAAATGTTGAACTATCCCTTTAAAGGTATACTAGTCCAGGACATAAATTATTGTGTGTTTTTGTTTTATTATTGGATTTTTGACAATTTATTAAATATAAAACATAGATTATATAGGTTTTTCCGATGTTGATGGATCCTGAGTACTTGATCTAACTCTCAGTTTTTCTCAGGTCGAATTGAGGAAAACTCAAACAGAGGTGCAGACATCAGCTGAATCCTCTGGCTTGTTCAGAACAGCATCTCTCAGCAAAGACACAAGACCAGAAGGAAGGCAAGGGGTGAAACTCTCAGGTGTGTTAATTTACGGCTTATATCAATCATAATGGCATTCGTATAGAAATACTCCAGTGTCTCTCCACCGTGTGACACCGAGCTGTTTCTTTCAGAGTCGAGCCCGGCCAGAGTTCCTGACAGGCCTCGTGAGGACAGGTGGCTTCGGAAAAACGTGACATCTTCATCGCCCTCGTCGTCGCCCACACAGCCGTCGGTGCTTCAGTCCATGTCTGACAGCGGGCAGCCGTCCTGGATGGAACTGGCAAAGAGGAAGTCGATGGCCTGGAGCGACAAGACCATGGACTGAGACAGGAAAGAGACAGGTGTATACAGGGTATGAACAGCCATGCAAAACAAACACCACCTTCATCAAGGTTAATGAGTTGGATGCTTGCTGAGACTGAGGTCGATACAAGTCCTTGGTAATTCATGTAGTATGGCTGTTTGTGTCTGTCTGTGTAATGAATTGTATTTAATTGTAAAGTCTTAATGTTATACAGGAAGATTGAGAGAGAGTATATGTTGAGAGGTTCACTGTAATCCTTCTCCTCCACAAATACTTTAAGATAAAGGGTATATGTTTCATCTGATTCAGCATTTCACTGCTGTGGATACTTTATGTTGAATAATAAAAAATTCATACAAAGCTTTTCTGTTCTTTTCTCTTTATGTACGGTGGTTTAGCCCCAGAAGGCCCAGTGCTGTATGCGCATTATACTGTTTCAACACCACCAGAAGTACATAGTGTTAGTTAAAATAACAAGCGAATGGGGAACAAGACTGAAAAAGTTACTGTACTTCAACGATCTGAGCCTTTTTCAAGACTTTGTTTCAGGATTTTTAAACCCTGCAGTGATGTAGTACACATTATATAAAATCCATTTGCCCACTAATTTGGCAAAACAACCGCACCTGCAGACCAGAGCAACAATTAATGTTGAGAGTAACACCTGTGTTTGTCCCCCTGCTATGATGTCATCATCTGCTGCTGTGAACAAGGTCATGGGAGGTTCACCCACACAGGTGTTTCCACTTATGTAGCCTGATTAAATAACCCCCCACCCAGGACTGTGAGTGTGGACAGAGTGCACTTGACTGTTGCCGTTATTAGTCCCTTTCAGTCAGCGACTTCTGAATCTGTTTGAGCCATGAACAGATGTTTCAGCCATAAAAAGGACGTGCAGCGAGCTGTTTAAAAAATAAAAAATAAAAAATAATTTTAATCTCCTGTTAAGACTTATGAGAGAATAAGTTGAAGTACCAAGTATTTGATGAACTACAAGAGGTAGTGACCAAATATGCTAACAATATCCTAAATTAAACATATATAATATTAATGTATGCAAGGTCATAACAGCAACATGTAGGCTATAGTTACATTTTGAAAACCACATTGACAGGCTTTGAGATAGATGTATATTTATGTAATTTATGTCTACAATATTTCAAACACAGACCTGTATTAACATATTTGTTTGGGCTATAAAGTTTATTATTATCATATGTCAATATATGGAATTTTCCAATTTCTAATTTTATTTATTTATTATTTTTTACATGTAGGCAATTTTTTTTTTTTTTTTTTAGGTATCGGCCTATAGAAACATTTAATATGACATTTTTTTGTTATCAATGTAAATGTCAGTATGCTTTATTTATGTCATACCATTAATTTCCCTGGCCTGTCAGTAGGGGTCGGTGTAGACGAGCTCTCTATCTTACACAAAAATCTCCTCGTGTTACGAAAGCACACACACGTGAGTTTGTAAACAAGAGAGTGAGTGGGTGAAGCAGCTGCAGCAGGAGGACGAGGCCATCGTTTCCCCGAGCTCCATGCTATGAGGGCCCGCTGCTACTTTCCCCTGCTGGCGCTGCTGGCCAGCGTGCTGCGTGTGTGTGGCGGCTACACCCTGCGGAGCTCCGTGTCCTGGGTCGTGTCCTCCAACGATGTAGTGGAGGACTCGGACCTGTCGGAGGAGGTGGCGCCGGCGCTGCTGGTGGACGGCGCGGGGCTGTGGAAGCAGGAGAGTCCGGGGGAGCTGGTGAAGCCCGAGAGCGACGATGTGGCGCAGCTCTCCTCCCGGTTGTTCTCCTACCGGCTGGAGAAGGTGAAGTCCCCCGGCAGCAGCAGCAGCAGCAGCGGCAGTAGTAGCAGCTCTCCTCCCCCGCACCAGGAGACCGCCAGGATGGCCAGATACATAGCTCATAACAGTGACTGGGGTCATCTGGCCACCATTTCAACCCAAGACAAGGTAACACATCCTGGGGGGTGGGGGTGTAGGAGCAGGGGTGGTCCTGATGTAATATGATAGCTGGGACAAACTCATGTGTCTGTGTGAATATGAGTCAATGCATGTCAGTATTTTGGGCCTGCCCTGAGAACAACCTGCAAAATCTTCTCGTGTGAAAAACAAAGTAGCCTACATTTATTCATGTAGGGTACTTACACACGTGATAATTTCAAGTTTATACTTCCTATACTTCCTATATTCTTCCTATACTGTGAGCAGTAGGCTATTGCAGTGGTTCTCAAACTTTTTTTTTTACATGGAGGACCCCTAAACTGACACAAATTAGACCACAGACCCCAATTGGACAAAATACGCAACAAATACGCAAATATTTGTTCTGAGACGAATAATGTTACTTTTTTTTTAGTCAATGTACATTTAATTTTACTGCCAATGGCATGAATTTTTGGAACAACTTTAAAGAAATTTCATGAAAAAATTTTAATATTTCTGGAAAAGAAATTGTGGTAAAAGTTCAAGAAAAAGTTGGGGACCCTCTCAAGGACCCCTGGGGGTCCCCGGGTCCCATGCACTGTTGAGAACAACTAGGCTATTGTACACTCACTGCATATATCCATAGATGGTTTTACACAAAACATATATGCATAAATATGTTGCATTATTATTAGTATTCATTTAAGGCCCTACAGCGCTCACACAAGTGTCAGTTTGGCCGGTTGGAGTTGTGTGTAGGCTACTCATGAGATGGGTCAACATGCCAGTGAGAATAATAAAGTTGTCACAAAACAAACAAGAAAGCCGCTGAAGGCCCTACAAATTAGTTAAAAAAAAAAAAAAATCTTATGACACATGATAAAAGATTGTGCGCCAAAATATCTTGTGCACACAGAATTTTCTTTTTGGGACCTTCAGAGATGCCTTGTGCACAGTATGCACTTTTAGTTTTGCCAAGTTAAGTACCGGTACATTTACTTTTCTAATACACATGACTTCTATCGAATTTGTAATGAAGGTTTTTTAATTTTAACTGTCTATTTCATTTTAGAAATGAAGTAGACTCTAAACCTGCAGAAATAAGGCAAATGCTCACATTGATGCCTCCTCCTCATTATAATTGGTGGTTTCATGTACTGTCCAACACTACTGGTCTTACTCTATTCGATACCCTGCATTTGTGAAAAATTTCTCTTCAGTCAAAGCTGCAGTAGTCATTTTAGAAGTACTGAGGTCACTCATCGCCTCCACCCATTAGAAACTGAAACGTTTCCATTCATTGGGTACTTCCCATTTTAATATTTGAAATTTCTGTCAGAGTTTTTATTGACTCTAAGAACAGGATCTCCACTGTACAGTGGCCTAAAACCAAAAAAACAAATTAAATTCTGGTTATTTTCTTTATTTTACTGAATTGAAAGCTGCCCAGTTTAGAGACACTAAAAAACTAACTTGAAAATATAAAATTTCACCTTATCAGAATAAGAATCAGAAATAGAGGATCATTTTTCTTTGTTACAAACTCCTGAATAGTAAAGAAAAAACAATGAAACATGTAATATACATAAGAGTGAAGAATACATATTATTACTAAAATAAAAGCAGAATAAGATAAAATAGAATAAAAATGATTAATGTAATAATAATAACAATTCACATTATGTACTCTTATTTACTTAATTCCCCCTGATATACGAATGCAATATCCTACTCTTGTTTTATTATAAACACAGAACACACAGGATTTACATTTACAGTATCTTTAATGGCTGAATTTTGCTGTGACACCAGGTGTTTGGGTTGTTTCTTACAGATCAAAGGTATCCCGTTTGGGAACATCTTCTCAGTCAGCGATGGGCCACTGGACAACAGCACTGGAGTGATCTACTTCTATATGACTCCAATGGACAACTCTGTGTCGGACTTGAAGAGTAACCCCTACGCCTCTCTCACCTTCTCGGAGGCCGAGGGGGAGTTCTGCAGGTGAGCTCCACTGAGGTCACGATGACCACGTTAATTAACTGCAAATAAACTCCTCGGCCCCTATTAGCTTCTATTTCCTCTCACGCTACAGGCAGGAAATACTGGCTTGGCCGAAGGTTTGCTGAGTGGTAATTTTTGGTGATTATACATAAATTCATTAGAGCAACAATGCAAATACATACAATTTAAATAATGTGGGTCCTAAAACTCACCAACTGAAGACAGTGGCCGTAATAACACAGGCTCAGATTAGGTAATGAAGGACAGACGGGCTGCAGGAGTTGTGCTCTCACAGTGCTTATTTTCAAACAGTTTCCCAATACAATCAGTACAGATCCATTTACACACTGTCTGGAGCCTGTGGGGCCCTGGACAGTTTCCCACTTTCCTTTCCTGGCCGGTCCAAGAATTTATTGAATTATGGCTGTGAGTTTCTAAAAAGGCCGGGGAAAAGTGTGTGTGTGTGCATTTGTTTTACAGTGGTAACATGGTCCTCTGTGTCCCCAGGCAAATGGTGTATGATCCAGAGGATCCAAGATGTGCTCGACTTACACTGACAGGGAAGATGGTGGAAGTGGCTCCAGACGAGCTCGCATTCGCAAAGGAGGCCATGTTCTCAAGGTGAAACATGGGGGGAAACAAAGAGATTTGTATACGCACAGTGCAGGGGTATTATAGTTAACTAAAACTAGCAGTGAAATATATAATTTAGTTAACTTTGTGTGCATATTTGTGTAGTTTAGTCTGTCATAAACGAGAGATTACGGGTTGCGCGGTGCATTTGTGTCGTGGTGCGCAGAGACGAGAGCTGGGACACGGGTGATGATCTTGCAGAGTTGTTTTTCAGCCAAGAGACGCAATAAGTGGCACACGTGTGAAAGGCAGAGAGCCTCCATTCTCCCTGTAACAAGTTAAGCCATTAAAATTAAAGTTAAACCATCACAATTACTCCAAAGCTGTTAATTAAAGTAAAAATGTAGCATAGTTAAGCTACAAATCCTGCATCGTTCCTCTTTAATATGGGACGACTTTGAGTACGACCCACAGGTAGATAAGAGTGAATGTAACATGATGAGGACTGATGGAAACATTTATGGGATGCAACTAAAAGGGAAAAATCCCACAAATTTGGAAGTTCATCTTCAGAGGTCTCATAGAGGCTTTCTCCTAATACCTGGAAAACTAAGACTAAATAAAAACTAGTCAATTCCTCAAAATAAAAATAAAACATCTTAATCACTTGTTGAAGTAACTAAAATTAAACTGAAATAAAAACTATTGAACATTTAAAAACTATAATATCCTTGGTACAGTGGCCTTTGTGACCATATGTTGCTGTTGCTGTTGTTTTTGTAGACATCCTGTGATGGCCAAGTGGCCGGTGGGGCACAAGTGGTTCTTTATGAAGCTGGAGTTGATCCAGGTGTGGCTGCAGGACTGGGTCGGAGGCACATCGCTCGTTCCCCTGGAGGAATACTTTAAAGCTACACCTTTCTGAGAGCATCCCTGCCTGTGCATCGCCTCAGCCTGCAGAAACAGATCGGTTCGGCTGTCTGCTGCACACGGCACCGTCACAAAGGCGTGACAGGTGTCAGAACAGCAATATTCAAGGAATATTTTGCACATTTTTCTTCCAGTTACTTTTGCTATTTGCCACTATTACAGTGATTATTCTGAACACCTACATTTCCTTCTTCATCATTTCATCAGTTTCAAGTGTTTGGTGTGTGAATGTATTTTAAATCACAAAGCTTATTAAACTGAATGGTCACAGTCATGACAGCTCACACAGCGTGCTGCCATTTTTCATGTATTCTTTTTAAACATTGATTTTACTGTTTTACAGGTTGGCATCAAACTATATGCTATGTTTTGAAAAATAAATGAATGTTAGGATACTAAATTATTGTCTATACTTTTTTTTTTTAGAGAAAAATATTCAATTGTTGTGTTGAGGTTGTTTTAAACCATCAAACTTATTTGTACTGTCAACGCTGGGTCAAAGTCACCAGGCCTTAGCTGTGTAGTTATTGTAAAAAACAACAACCTTGTGCCTGGATATAACAAAGGCAGCATGCAGTTATTATCAGCTAGACTGTGTGATAAAAAAAACCTACACTGTTTCAAGGTTCATATCACATTCCCCTCATTAGCAGATAGAAGTTGCGATGTGCAAATTTCGTTCTTCTTTTTTCTTGTTTTTTTTCTTTTTTTACAGACTGATTCTGCTGTGAGAATCATGAGATAATGATCAGAGGATGTAGAGCTCTTAACTAAGTGGGTCTTGAGTTGAAATTGTTTTGTAAGCTGCTGTTTTCAAGGTCAAGAATGAACTTTAATTAAATTAGCATTATGCTCTGATACTTTGAGCACACACTGACTGGCATGGCTCTTATCTGACGCACAATCACAAAATTGTGTTTTTTATTGTAACCGAATTGTAACCCTGTCATCTCCGCTCTTCATATTTGTTAGCAGAATTAACCTCCAGAACTGATGTGTGAAATGTTGTCATTAAATGTGAGTTATCTTTTAAGGTGTAGGTATGTATCATTTTACTCGATGGAGACATCTGATGAATACTGATAATGCATACTGATGACATCTTCATTAAAGCGGCTGAAGACAAGGCCACTAGATGGTGTGCTTTCTGCCTGTAGCATGGGCTACAAGCTACTGCTGCTGCTGCTTGGTGGAAAACACAAGTTGGTCACTTTAGGCTACAGCAGAGACCAGCAGACAGATTTTACCCATGGGACAGTTTTTTTCAGCACTGGTCAGCCTTTTTGCACTTGTGATGGAAATACAGGCTTTTATATTTCATGTTTTCTTTATTTATTCATTTGAACAAGAAGCATTCAATTAAATAGCATTCAATTTAAATTTTAATGTAGGCCTATTCATTAAATTTAAATTGGACAGAATAAAGTTGGTCCAGGTTTATCTGTCCAATATGAATATATAACAACACATGCAAAAAAATAAAGAATAGTGTTTTAAATCCAGATTTTGGCTAATACTGTATCACTGGTGCAAATTGATTACAAATTCCTGAATAATCAAATTATCTAGGCACAATTATTTAAAGCAAATCTAGGCCGTTGTTTCTATCTGTGTGAAAATCCAGCCTTGGGTGAATCGACTGTCCGGACAATAATTGCTTTATTTTGAAAGTCATCGCTACCGGAAGACTTGCTCGTTGGTTAGACAGGTGAACCCCGGCAGCTACTTTTTGAAAACAGTTTTTGGCCGGTAATTGAATGATTTTAGGATGTGTGTTGACTGAAGCTGGGAGACTTAAATGAGAGAAATTACTCTTCGACAAACAGTGACAAAACCTGGACAAAACTCGTCGATCTCGCTGCGGCTGCTTTTGTTTTGGTGAACGGCAGGTTGACGGACCCCGGTAACGGAGCTAATGCTGCGTTCGGGACAACTCGGATTTTCCCGACGTCCTACTTGAAAAAGTGCACACAACAACCTGCACCGCGCATAAAAACCAAACATCGATTAAAATGCCAAAATACATTAAAAACGTTCTGAAATATACAATATTTACTTACGATAACACAGTGCATTAATGTTGTTATTTCTCTTCGATTTTTGTGTGTTTCATTCTTTTCATCTTAAATGCTTCTTTTTCTGTGTAGCTATAATGTTTTAATGCCTTGCTGCGAATTTCTAAACTCAACATGTTTCATAACGAGTTTCTTCATTTCATAAAAGCCCTCAATATAATAACATAGCCTGCACGTTTTCCCCCCCCTGGGTTCTCAAATGCACCCGTTTCTTTATTGTGTTATTAAAGAAACATATGGCATGGATGTTTGTACATAACTACTCGTGCAATAAAAAACAAAAAAACAGATGCCTTGCTTGTAGTAGTACTTTGAATGCAAAGTTTGTCCGGGTCCGCCATGTTCAGGGTTTATACAAGAATCTTTAAGTTAATTTTAATACCTTTTTAAGACTTTTTCAAGACCTTCTCAATATTTTTCAACACCTCACCGCCACTTCAAGCTGTAACCATCTACATCAGTGACACTTTTTTCAGTTTTAGTTTGTGATAAAGACTATAGACCACTATGATACAACAGAATTCAAAATAGGCTAGGATAATAAATAAAAGGCAAAGTTTATTAAAAAAACAAAAAAAAAACATTGCTCCACTCTCAAAAAACAAAATCAACAATCTTCTTTTCTTTTTCATGTACTGGTTCATCTTTGTTTTTAATAAAATGAATAAATTCACACACTTCCGGAATGTTTTTTAGGACTCAAACTCTTGGACAGCTAATTCAGAAAAAATGCCTTCAAAATGTAAGACTTTATAAAGACATGAAAATACTTTTTAATACTTTTTAAGGGTCTTAATTTTCCCAAAATTGATTTATCACTTTTTAATACTTTTCAAGACCCCACAGATACCCTGATGTTATGTATGTTTTTAGTTATTCTGGCGTGAACGCTTTGAAGTCGGAAATCGGAGTTTTCAACTGGGAGATTCCGAGTTGTCCTGAACGCAGCATAACTACCGGAGTTCCAAGTTAACGTTAGCTCAGCAGCAGCAGCAGCTAACTAGCTAACAGGCTAACACACATACACACATACACACACGGAGAGACCGACACACACCAACACACACGCACTGTGTCGCAGTCAGTCCGGCGGATAGACACCGGCCACAGCTAGCAGGCAGCATGGCAGGTCAAACTCAAAAGTGACCAAGTTGAGTTGATAACACCAGGCTCGGTTGGTTGGTTGGTTGGTTGGTTGGTTAGCAACGCGCAGATTGTGATTTTTTTTTCTTCTCATCTGTTGCCAGTTGAAGCGGAATTTGAGGCGTCGCCTTTCGGACCCCGTCAGAGAGCGAGCAGCCTATCCCAGAAGACACACATACACATTACACACAGACACAGTGAGAGTCGCAATGATTTTTTTTGTCTTCTACTTGTTAACTTGTAGCTAGCGGGGGCTGGCTGCGATAATAATTACAATGGGTGATATTATCGGCACGGCAGCTAAGCTTGTTACACATTAACCGACCATGTAAAAAAAAAAAAGAAAGAAAGTGTCTCCGTCACGTTAAAAGCAGTTGACTCGTGGTGCTCGGTCGTGGTGGTTAACACAGGAGGAGCCGAAGAACAACGACAAGAAGAAGGAGAAGAGCTGCAGACTGAGGAGGCTATAACATCGGAGCACCCTGCCTGCACCCCCTCCTCTCTCTCCGTTTCTTCATCTTTTTTTTTATTTTTTTAAACCAAATTTGACGCCCCCTCCTCCTCCTCCCATATGCCTGCGCCTACGCCCGTGTCAACATCCTGAAGGCGGAGAGAGAGACCGACCGACCGACGGACGGACGGACGGACGGAGGGTAGGACTAGGGAGGCAGCAGCGGCAGCGGCGGCAGCGGCAGCTCCTGAGTCCCCCGACAGTCGAGCCGAGGAGAGGAGAGGCATCGCTGAAATGAGATGAGGCTCAGAAATGGAACTGTGGCCACTGCGATCATCTTTTTCACGTCGTTCCTCAGCCTGTCCTGGTACACAGCGTGGCAGAATGGCAAAGGTAAGCTGGTCTTCTTCCTCCTCTTCCCAGCAGCATCACATCACATCACATCACATCACCACTCAACACGGTTTTATATTTATTAGTACCACCACCACCAATATGCTTGAAGGCCTGGTTGTTGCTGGTTGGTGCCGGTGGTTAACAAATTGGCAGACATCAAGCTGACGTATAGCCTACCCATTGAAAATATGCATTAGTATTCAGTATACCCACTGCAACACAACTATCTAACTGTGATACAGGTATGAACAGTATACCTAACCCACTACACCACTGGTACAGTACAGCAGGTGTTGGTCCATTACCCGATTTCCCCTCATATAGCCTCCTTCACATGATTGTGGGTTCAAGTACATTATGCAATGGTTTCCTTACTAACTAGGTCCATGCCTGTTATATTCTTCTTACTGCACTGTATTTACTGTATCCTGCCAATGTATGGGCATATTATGTGTAGTCAGTCCTCCTCCTCATCGTCTCACCTCCACCAATCTCAATCATTTAGGGATACTTTAATATGTACCTGTTAGTTTAAAGCACCATGCCCTGCAGCAGAGTTTGCAACACTTCCTTATAAACATGTGTCATTCATTTCTCCACTTGAGAAACATTAGTTGTTGTGGTTTTTTTTTTTAACCATTTACCCAGGGCTCTAGACTAACTCTTTTTAGGCGCACAGTGGTCCCAAAGAATTTTTTTTAATGTAAATCAGCATATTCACATTTCCTTTTCATTCTTGATCCTCACACACATTGGCCTGACACCTGTATTAACAGATTCTTAAAGTTGCCCCCTCCATGTTTCACCATTGTTAAAAAAAAAGAGGCAAATTTACTGGTTATTCTTGCGCAAGTAGATCAAAAAATGTACTTGCACTGCCTTAAATTTTAGTTGCAGTTTGGAGCCCTGCATTTACCCATAGTTTACCATGTCCTATATCCAACATCTGGACCCGGACAGGCTCAGTCATTGCACAAGTGTCTGTGTTTCTATAGTATGTAAGTGCTGAGTGTTTACATTCAGGGTTTAACCTAACCCATGTGGGGAGGGGTCATGGGCCTTAGTGACTCCTTATCAACCAGGTGTAAATAATTGCAGCCTTTAGATAAATTCCAAGCCGAGGCTTCATGTTGTGATTACTGTCGAGCTTATCGGCCTGATGAAATATTTTCCATTTAATGTCCACTCAGTGCCAGCAGAGATTGGCCAATGGCTTGATGAAAGTGTAAGCAGCAAGGTTAAAATGAAAACTGCGCTTAATTTCCATTTGGGGCACTTGTTGATCGTCCAATAGGTCCCCTCTGTTCAGTTTTACTGGGTAGTAGTTGTTGTTATAAGTTGGTAACAAGTACAATTTTATCTACACATGTTGTGTAGGACAATAGACAAACATGATGGATTGTGTGTCTCAGATTGGTAGACATTTACGATGGCTCTGTTTTAATTGAAATGTCTCCGTGTGATAGTGACCAACAATGCACAACGACAGGAGCTGAAGAAAATATTTAAATCAGACATCATCCATTCACAGTTGTGCAGCTCCTGCTTTGGGATGTTAAGAGTATGTTTGTCTAAATGTACTAAAAGCAAATGGCCTGGCTTGTAGAGTCAGTGGCATAGGGAGCTCAACGCAGTGCAACAAGCTCAAACAGACAGATACAATGCAAGCAAAGGAGGGACATGGGCATGGCTTCCTTTGGTTACATGCTGTCAGAATATAAACAACATATTGCACAAGATATAGAAACATTCTTCAAGTCCAGTAAAAACTCAAGTTATGTCCTACAGCAGAAGTTTTCAGAGTAACACGCCGGTCACGAGTAAATGACCAACAAAAGTAGCCAGTGTTTCCAAACATAAAAGAAATAGATATCGATAATGATTATTTTCTGTTGTGGTTTGTGTTGTTGCTTGTTTTTCTGTTTATGAAGCAAGTTCATTCTTGTCTCATCACGTGTGTTTTATAATCGGTGAATCTGCAATCTTGACTTGAGTTGTTTTGCTTATTTGGAGCAATTCTTCCACAAGTGCTGCCTTTGTGTTGTTACGGAGAGACGCTCTTTTCATTTGTTTATGCCTTGTCAATTTGATTGTGTTGATTCCTAAGCTGCAGTGAGTGCACTCAGCAGCATATTGTTGTAAATAGCCAGACTGTTCGGTCAAGAAGTGGTTGATTCCAGGTTGGACTACGAAATGTGACAAATGTTTACGTTCAGGGGGCAAGCAGGGTGAGAGTGTAATGAAGAGCTCCTTTTGGCCTTGCAGTGAAAGCTTGAGTATTGATTTACACCTTAAACTCTGGACAGCATCAATTTATATGAGGGCCAGCTCTCATTCTTCATGCATATCGCTTGTCTTTTTAATTTCTTTCTTTCACTTGTTAATCCAAACTGAGGTAAGAGTGCAAACAAAACAGATACAGCAGAGACTAAAGCCCCCGTTAAATATAATATTCGTATGTACACTTTACATTCTTGCAGGAAATGACCGTTATTTAAAAATGCCCGAAGATGAATATTTATTACCGTATCAGTTATATCCTCAGCATGAATTTCCATATATTAATCCCAGGGTACATGAAGCTCTCATCAGTGTGGGCGTTACCTGCATCATCAACATCACAAGCTTTTTTTATTCATGTCCTTCACCCTGTGTTGCACTCTGCCCGCCTCTGTGTGCTTGTGCTGTGCTCTTTCTTGTCTTAACATGAGTTCTTTTAATACATTTATTTATTTATTTTCCCCTTTTTTTGTAAAACATATGAACCTCTTTCATGTGTCCCCTATCATTTCTCCCCGCTGTTAAAGATGGCTTCTCCTCTTGATGCAGCCTAGCGTGGGTGTTCAGAATTTACTTGGCCTCCGGCATTGAGTCATTCTGAAAGAGAGAAATGTCAAAAACACCTTCTTCGTAGTTGCACGGAAAACATTTTGTATTTAAGCTCACGACTGTAGTTGTATGCTTTTGCGATTGTTGTGGCCTTTTAGAGACAGGACACAGGTGGGAGTGTTTGTTGTATTTGGTGTTGAGGTGGAGAGGCAAAACAAACCTGGGCAAAGTATTTTTTAATTTTCATTTTCCCTGCCCAACTCTGTGCTTTTCGACAGCCTGTCTTGTTCCTGGTTGCTCGACTGCTGTGAATGAGAGCCGTGCCAGTCAGCTGTCCAAACACTCCATGTTGAATGACTCTCCAGAGTGTGTACTTCTCTGTCAGAGCCTGCCCTATTCCCCAGTGAGAGACTGCACTCTGATATCTCCCGTGTTTATGTCCCAAGTAAACCTTAACACTCTGATTACATTGAAAAACAATGGCGGAGCTTTAGATTGGGACGAGGCATAGATAGATATGATGCAGCAATAGGGGCTTTTCTGTTGCTCCTTTCTTATCAATGCTCTTTTGAAATTTAAAGGGGAACTATGCAAGTGTGGTCGCTTTTCTGCTGTTTTGCTAACCCTCCTCTCGGCCATGTGCATTTGTTTGAGTGGCACATAACATTATAGATATTATATAAGATGTTACAAAGTGTATATTTGTGTAGTCTTATCCGTCATAAACAAGAGATCACAAGTTCCAGGGCGCGTTTGTGTTGCTGGTTGATCGAAGGCCCCGATCTTACAAGGTGGGTTTTCAGCCAAAAGACGCCAGGTGGAAGGCAGAGAGCCTCCATCCTCCCTGTAACAAGTTGCAATCATTTATATAACCATCGCTATTACTCCAGATCTAATTAATTATGTAAATAGAGCATAGTTAAGCTACAAATCCTGCATAGTTCCTCTTTAAGCCAAGCAGCAGGGAGGGCATTGCCTGCCTCCTGATGATGCCTCATGTTTGTTCACCATATAAATGGTGGTAGAGAGCAAGAGGAAGGGAAATGCACACATGGCGCACTATAAAAAGTAATAAGTGGGTTGCAGCAGAGACAAGCAGATTAGAGATGTACAGTTTTAATATCGCCCGTCGCAGCAAGTTACCGTAAGTCAAATAAACTTGATAAGGACTAAGAACACCATGGCAATAAAGTACACTGCTGATACTGTAAGCACGCATTAGTGTCCTTGTTTGTAGTCAAACTTAGGTAAGGAGAATTGCAATATACCACCACCACCAATATGTTGGCACATGTTGCTTCCAAAAAACCCTCAAGTGTTTATATTGCTAGTGTCTGAAGGAAAAATCACAGACATGAGAATGAAACACAACAAATCAAGCCGCCACTGACTAGAAGCAGTGGCTAGTTGCCAGTGAACACAATGTAAGCTGTGGTTGTAATTTGGTTGTTTACTTTGAAATTAAGACGTTAAAGCAGAAGTAAGTGATATATTTGTGTTAATATAAGTCTTAAATAGTTATATCTTCCAACAGCAATCACTTACATAGAGTGTTTGGTCTGAATCACGGGTCTGTCAGTCACTCTGCTCTGCTCTGAGTCGAGGAGAAAACATTTATCGTATCCTACAGTTTTTATCCAATGAGGAGAGAGAACGGCATGCAGGGCTGTGTGTGCAGCCAAGGGACGCCGTGAATGTGGCGACGTAGGGACGAGAACTGTTATGGTGCGTTCAAGGAAACTCGTATTTTTCCGACCGTGAAGTTGTACCAGTTCGATCTGGTACGAGTTCACCGGTCGGAAGTTACGAGTGGCCGTTATAGTGACTTTCACCGGTAAAACAGGTCGGAAAAACACGAGTGGGTTGCCTGGAACGCTACAAAGTCGTAAATTGTGACTTGAAGCTGTAATTTACGATTTCAAAAGCCTGCCTGGAACGCAGCATTAGCGAAAACGACCGGACCACTTACTTCTGCTTTAAGTATCATAGCATCCTCATAAAACACACAGGTATGTTGACACGGGAGCGATAACCATCCTGTGTGCACAATTAGCTCACAGTGGTGAGTGGGATTAATGTCTCGGCTAGTGAGTCGTCATCCAATGGTTTAAGGATAATGTCAATAGAAATCATGTGTTACAGATGTTTTTTTATCTGTAACATACTCGTTGTTTCTATTATAATTGTGCTTTTCTCATGAGCACTCACATTAAATCTCTCTGTGATGTCCAGCCTGAGAATGCAACAGATCTAAGGCGCTTATCATTTCCGCTGATACGCTGAGAGTCAACAGTTACCACCACAAGAACAACACTTCTTCCCTTATTGAAAATGCTGCTGCTTCCTCCTTCTTGCCCTCCTGAAATCTACATCTTCCCCTCTGTTCCTTCCTTCCTTCCTTCCTTCCTTCCTTCCTTCCTTCCTTCCTTCCTTCCTCCGTCTTTTAAAAAGCATGGTTTCCATCCATCATCACCTCATTCCAAACACAGTGGGCCAAAAATAGCAAAAGTGATTGCAGTGAAGAGGGTAAATGAGCAGACAGATAAGGAAGAGTGCTAGGTCAGATACATAGTTTATTAGTTAGGATGGAAAAAAAAGAATACGGCTTGCACATTATGTCCTTTCTTTTGCAGTGTGTCTGTCTGTGTGTGTGTGTGTGTTTACATTTAGCTTGTGCGCAATGTGAGGTAAGGCAGCCTGCCAGACAAATCCTAAGTGGCCTGGAAGGAAGAAGTGAGTAGAAAGGCCAAATCTTAAAAGACGATGGAGGAGGATGAGAAGAGCCAGAGGTAGAGAGGCTGTACTGTATGATGGAGGGAGAGGACGAGAGTGCTGACAAGGCGATGAGACGGTGGGATAAGTTCTTTTCTGTGCAGTATGTTTTGTACCCTGCTTAGTCAGACACACACACACACACAGAAACACACGCACACACACCCATCTCCCTTTATCCCAAACAGCCCTCGCTCTGTCTAAACAGGAACAGGCGTCTTCATCTCTTCGTAAGTTAAAACAATTGCCATTGTTTTCCCTTCTCCTGCCTCGGCGCACTTCCTTAATTCAACATAGCTATTAAGTCATGCATTCATTCATTCATTCATTCACTCGTCCTGGATTCTTTCCCTCAGCGTCTGGGAGGAGAGCTAGCGACTGTTGGGCTCCGGCTGTTCCCCTTTTCCTCATTCATACTTTAATTATTCTGGGGCTTGTGTGTCTGTGCTTTAGGTTAGTCTGCGTGCGTGTGGTCGTCGTGTTAACAGTGATTCTGACAGCTGAGGTGCTGATCTGATGATGATGATGATGATGGTGATGTCATTTACAGACAGTGACAAGTTAACAACTGGGCCTTCACAGGAAATCGTGATTTTGGGGGGAAATTCCACACAGATTCTCAGTGATACGACAACAACAAGACATTCATCACAAGAGCTCGCTCGGAAGAACACACAGTTCTGAAAATAGTATGAGAATTTTGTTTACTTTATTTTATGAGCAGATTTCCCCTAGTTTCTCACTGAGCTCATTGATTTAAAGTTTTTACAAAACCACATCAGTGGTAATTCACTGTCACTTAGTTGTACCATATTTGTTTACAAATGCACCCACTGAAACCAGCGTGAAGACAACCAAGCTGTCAAATATCAATTAGATTAAAATGTGTTGGTTTCTAGTCATTCTTTTTTTTTTTTTTTTTTTCATTTTGACCATTTTGTTGACATTTTTCTCAATGGACTATTTATCTTCTTAAAGGGATATATCCCTTACAGAAAAACCTTATGAGCTTCACATGTGAAAAAATTTTGCACATGGGAAACTTGTGGTTTTGGCCCAATTTTATGTGAATCACATGTGAATTCCCATGTGAACGCATTTTCCACATGTGGTAACATGTTTGACACGCTCTACGGTGTGGGCCAATGGGCCAATTTGCCAAAATGTTGAATAAAACAAGTGTAAAATGCCCATTATAGTTTACCCAGATAGCGAGGTTATGTTTTCAGACCAACAGTGCAAAGCTCAGTCACATTCAGTTAGTAATAATATAGAAATATCAAGTCTTCACATCTTATAAGCTATAAAATAAAATAAAAATGTGATTAGACAGTTGGTTTCAGATTGTGTTGTCAGTCAACTAATTGGGAAATCAGCTAATCCATTGCAGCTCTAAAAATTGTTTTGTAATGGACTCGGAGCTCTGAACCCCTCTGGATATTGTTAAACAACTGATTTGTGACAACCCTTAAAGTGGAGTTTCCAAAAAAAGAGGAGTGATGGCCCTGGCAGATCTCAGCCTCTCAGGAGCCAAGTGAGGCCAGAAGAGTGGAGCTGAGCAGAGTGGGGCAATGGCTTCAGCTCACTGCTGTCAGGCAGCCGGCACAGAGACACAGCTGCAGGAGCTCATGACTTACAGCACAGCAGAGGAAGAAGAGTGGGTGGAAGGAGGTAGAAACAATGAGCCCATAGTAAAAAAAAAAATTAAGATTCTGGGTTTGGAAAGTCGCCAGAGAGGCAAAATATCAGTCTGTCTCGCTGCTTCTCTGCAGTTTAACTCGCACTGTACTTGAGACTTAAAGTAAAAAATGTTGTGTATGTGCAAAAAAAAAAAGGACGGACTGGGATAAAAGTCTAGCATTTCTCTTTCTGCAAACTACAAAAAACCGTCCAGGGAGTATCACCGACCTACTCATGGATCGACTTGCACTTCAGGAAAATACCACCAAAAAAAATCAATACTACTACTCAGAGTGTGTGTGCAGTATTATTTATGTATTGGTGTGCTTTGCTTCTTTTTTTTTTCCTGTGTGAATATATGTGTTACATGATTTACACCTTCTGAGGCTGTTGCACTGAAAAAGTTTAACTTTATTTAAGATCTTTTCTCACCAGAGCATAGTGAAGCATGACGTAATCCTTCATACAACTTCTGGATCATACTTAAATATGTTTAATCTATCATAATGATGGAGCTAATGTTGTAGCATCTGTGAATTCTGCCCTACTTAAGAGATAACAGCTTGGTTAATTGCTTTGTGTTGCACACAGCAGCTGCAGTGTGGAGCCACGTGGCCAGCAGGTGCACTCCTTCAGGGCCTTACACATGTATAATACATGTGGAGATGTTTCACATGCATGTGCGATGGTAGTAGGTGGGGTCAGTACTAGTTGATAAGAAAGGGCTGAACGGTGTTGCGTATCTTTTCAGTAACTGAAACAAGTTGAAGGACTGATAAAGTTGTTGAGCTCTGCTGATGTGACAGTATAACGGGAATAGTAGCTGAATTGCTTTAAAGATGAATTGGCTCTCTGTCAGAACATGGAGACAGTCTGGTGTGATCGAAATCAATTAGAAATTTCTTTTTTGATAAATTGGACTTCTGGAAACGTGCCATGTTTTGTGGCCTGAGCACTTGGCAGGAGAATCAATTACTTAAGGGAAAACCTGAGTATTTTGGGAAGTATGTGTCTTTGCTTCTTTTCTTTTTTTTTGCAGAGAGGAAGATGAGACGATAATTATCACTCTGGTGGTGTCTGTAGAGTTAACGGGAAGCTAACACCAGCAGCTGGCTCAGTTTGCTCAGTGCAAAGAGAGGAAACTGTCACCATGGCTCCATCCAAATGTAACAAAACCCGCCAACTAGCATCTCCACAGCTTGCTAATTGACGCTGTCTGCCTTGTGTTTTTAATCTGTGTGAAATCGACAAATTGACATTTTTGTTTTGTGCCAGGCCTGTCTCTTGGTTGGGACAAGTTGCCTGGCAACACGCAAGATAGATAGACTCTAAAAGATGAACAGAAACTGTTCAGATTTGGAAAGATGCAACGGCAGACCGCAGGACGCAACGTCTTTAAACAGTGCATTTGTTGCTCAGGATAGTAGGTCATAGTACGCACACACCTGAGACCATTTGCACTGGAACTGTTGCCTCTGCAGAAACTACAGTGGTTTCGGTGAAAACTACGTGACAGTAGCATAAGCCACAATTTCCTCTGAACACCCGGTGCTGAATCAAATGCAGCTCTAGCGAAACTGTCTTTCTAGGAGCGTTAGTAATCACTTTTTCTCAAAACGGGTTAAGCGAGTGATTTTCTCGTCTTTGTTGCAGCTCTGGAATGACAAATATAATAGTGTGTCTGCCATCCACAGGATTTTCAAGTAATTCTGGGCAAGTTTCCTCTCATAATCACTGAAGATGTTTGATTCCCGCTTCCACTTGGACAGTAAATGTTTTTGAAATGCTGGAGACCAGGACAGGCAGTGACTGGACGAGTGCTGGGAAAAAGGGAGACTTTGCTCCAAAAAAGGACATCTGCATATTATGTAGTTGGACTCTCTCTTTGCTCATGCAAACGTAAACTGCACAAGTCCCTCATCAGCACTCATGAACCCTCAGTCAGCAGCATGCATCAGCAAAGGGAAAGTGAGGTCAAGGACAAGATCACTGCGAGGGCTTTTGATGAGCTGATGGATTCACTGAGAGAAACTCTTATCACTCTGGTGGGTTCAAGTTGGATTTCTTCTTAAGTATTTCATCATCCTTGATCATCCTTCGCTCTTTAACTGTGAAGATGTGAAGAGGCCAAGACAGATGGCAGTGTGTGTCTGTCTGTCAGGTTTTTTTTTCCCACTCCGATGTCTGTGGCACACTGATAAGGTGAAAATCACTGTACATGCAATTTTATGGTTTATGACAGTGTCTGGATTCACCGTGATACTGTTAATTTGGTTTCCCACAGCAGTAGTTATTAAATCATAAGAGTAATACTTGATAACCCTTTCATTTCCAGGCCATTGATTACATGATAATGTCAAGAAATAGCAAAGAAATAACAATTAATTGCATTATCGTGTAATTAGTGGCCTGTAAATTAAAGGGTTACATAAATACTTCTTTGCTGACTACTTTGTGACAAATGCATTACTTAACTATACAGTTATTGCATATTATGATTGACCAGTGAGCCCAGTCCTGGCACGTTCAGGCAGCACGGTCTCATCCAAACCGCCCCAAAAAGTCCATTAAAGAGCCAGATAGAGTAAAAACTTATAATGGATATTTTTTTCATGGTCCACTGACCCACTGATGCCGAGGGATTTCTCCTGGTGCTCCTGATGGCCACTTTGGACGATGACAGACAGGTCCATTGTCAATGTATTTGAGAGAGAGGGTGGGGGTGGAGGGGGTTCACACGGAGGATCTGAGCACATCAATGTGCTGCATGAGCTCCACCATGAAACAAGATTTTACCTATTGAAATATGTTGTTGAAAAATAGAAAAATCCATATGGTGCAGGGCCGTGACAAATTTAGAAATGTATAGGGAACACTGTGGTAGTTGTTCTGTGAATTTTGTGAAGATGTGGTTTGAAATTACCATACCGTTCAGTCTGCACGTCAGAACTCACTAAACCCTTATTTTGAGTTGGTTTTATTTATTTGTTATTTAAAGTTTTATATTTGGACGACTCTGACTTTGTATTTACAGTTTTATTCTCTTCCTCCATCTTTCTCTCTTATCAGTCTTTTTCTGTGGTGGTTGACAAACCAGTTTAATGGTGCATTATCACCAGCAACTGTTGCCCTCATGTCTTAACATATGATGAGAGTTCTGGTGGCCCTATCACATTACTTTGATTATTAAATGCATTAAAAGGGACATACTATGGAAATATCCCTTTTTGAAGGCTCTTTAGCATATATTTGGGTGTTTGTCTGGCCTTACGGCCCCCAAAATGTGAGAATTGACAATAAAAATCTGTAATTTGGGGCGGTGCGTGGCGCAGTGGGTAGAGCGGCCGCCCCATGTAGAGGCTACAGTCCTCGCCGCAGGCGTCCCCGGTTCGAATCCCGCGTCGGGCAGACCTTTCCTGCGTGTCATTCCCCCTCTCTCTGCCTCCCCATTTCCTGTCTATCTCTACTGTCATCACTATCAAATAAAGGCAAAAAGCCGAAAAATATACTTTAAAAAAAAAAATAAAAATCTGTAATTTTCAGGCTCCCGGGGTTGAAATCCGTGTGGTTTTACGAGCTGTTTCCTCAAATTTACATAATACCACCCCTACCTGTGAGTATCGGTGGTTATCGGTATCTGTAGAAGGAGCAGTGGCTCATTTGCATTTAAAGGGACAGGTACTAAAACGAGCTGTTCTGAACAGGGCTGTTTTGAGCGGATAAAAAGAGCTGTGATGTTTGATCCTTGGGGTATTTTGACCGAAGTATGTCACAGACATGTCTTTAAGACACCTGGGAACTATTTTAATTTGTGGAAACACCATCCTAAATTTAAAACATTGATGAGTTTAAATGCCTGGATTACACCTCCGCCCAATGATGTATGTGAAATCTGCCATTGTCAATAGGCAGGTACTGCAACCTTTTGTGCTTTTATATCCACTTACCTAATAGCATGCACTTGGGCGTGTTATCGATTCCAGTAAGGCCTTGAGTAGTAGATGTTTTGCTGTATGGTTTGCTATTGTACATCAGTTCCTCAGTTGTTGCATGCAATGTTTTTATGGATACACAATGTTTGTACATGAGGCCCCAGGAAAGAGCGCGAGCAGACAATAATTTATGCAAGAATGGAAAGTGCAAAAGCGTAGAGAGTACTACACGACATGACACAAAAAATATTTAAAAAGGTATGAAATGGAGAGGAAAGAATGAGACAGTCTTAAGAAAAAGAGAGGAGAGGATGTAAAGCTCAAAGACCGAGCAGAGCCACTTAGCCCTTCCCCCCCACAACGCATGGTTCTGGAGAGCAGAGAGGAATAATGAGATTGAATAGATGTAATCCAGACCTCAGGTAGGTTTAATTGTTTAAAAGATTTGTGTGCCCAAGCCGTCACAGAGTGGCTGTATACCAGCAGAATGTCTTGAATATGATATAGAAAATGAGGCAAAAAACAAAACAAGTATGGATTATTTCATTGTCCAATGTCCAATTTGTGAAAGTATATATACATGGGAAACATTGAGCTTCGTAGAAACCTTATTGACTTTATGTTCTGTGATGCTCTGTGCCTCTTCTTTCTTTTCAAGGTAGAATTACAGGTTTGGTTTCATCTCCACAGACCTGGAGTCGAACCATCAAAGGGCTGATGTGAAGATGAAAGTGTTTTCCTTCTGAGGGTTGAATCTGCCCTTTTTCTTGAGGTTTTGGGCAAAATGACAGCATCTGTCTGTGTGTCTTAGAGATCAGCATTCATGAAGAACAACATGGTTCTGTGGAAAAAAAAAACAGAGGAGCAAGGGGCAGAGTGGATGGACAATAGCTCAGCTCAGTCGGAGAGTGATGGAGAGGAGAAGATAAAGGGAGTCGGGGGGGTTTTGTTGGAGTCGAGGGCTCTCTGAAAATAAATCCAGCAGCAGAGGAAGATCAGAGACAGGACACAACCCCACCCCTCTCTCCCTTTATCTCTCTCTCATAGACATACACACACATACACATCTATACAGTATGTGGACTTGAGGTGTTCTCTTGTACTCCCTTTAATTTATAACTTTATTTTGGAACAAAATCAAGTCTGTGCTGCTAATATCGTCACATTTTAAGGCATATGAGCCAGTGCCAGACATTTTATTGGCTTTTAGTTTTATTTAATTTGGATTTTCCACCCAAAAAGGCAATTTAATAAACTTTATTTATAGGCCACTTTAAAAAAAAAAAAAAAAAAAACACACACTTACAAAAAAAAAAAAACAACGCCTGAGAACTCAAAGCAATAAAAAACAACTTAGTAATAACCAAGTAAGTAGGATAAGTACCCAGACTGACTCACTGTGTTGTAAATAGCTGATCTGATAAAGTCTTTGACCTCATCCCTTCGACAGACCACAGCTCAGCCCTTTTACGTAGAATTTATCAGCCGTGTCACTCAAACCTCCCGTCCAACCGCTTTAGCTTCCTGATAACAGTTCACCAAAGACCAGCTTCCTTGGGTTTTTGCAGAAAACTGCCTCCAACCCTCAAAAGCAATTTCCCGTCAAAACCAGCCAGTTAGTAATTTCCAATAAATGGCTGCTGCTGAGTGCTGTATCACTGGCGACATTATCACCAGGTACCGCTGTACTTCAGACATTTGCTTTAAATCCTCGCACAATCTTGAGAAATCCTGGTTCAAGAAAATTGAAAAAGTATCTCTCTGAATTACCTCGGCTCCTTGACTTGAAGTGCTCTACAGATCCACTGCGCTACATTCCCAACCGCTCCCGTAAAACCCGTTCAGAAAACATCAGATTACCGTAAATGTTTGTAACCACTTGAACGAGAGAGCTGAAAAAGCTGCTTAGTCAATATATCCTTACAACACAACAACATTTATTGTGGTTTGTGATAATAAAAAACCTATTTTTTGATAGAAAATGTACAACAAGTCATACAAGTCATGAAGTGAAGTCATATTGACTCAACTTTTGCGTCTACTCTTTGTGTCTTGTGTATTCCCATAGTGGACAGACTTTTATTCTGAAGTCTGCACTGGACAGTTTTGTGCACATTTTATATTTGGGATCATCTCTAAGAATGGATGTTTTCTTTCTTCTCCATTGTGTCTGCCTTTTGGGTGTTGTTCAGTTGTCAGAGATGGTGTATGAGTGTGTTCGTGTGAACCTGTTTTGCTGCTGACGTAAGGCCACTTCCTCTGTGGTTGCTCACAGATGAACCTCATCATGATTATGCAAGGTGTTTGTATATACTCTATATATAGTCTCTTTTGTGTGCAGATAACGGTTCACAGCTGTTATAAACTGATAATGTGTCTGTTGTTTGCCCCATATTACATATCAAGACAAATCGAGTGCTGGCATCTCCTTCACCTTCACGACTTCTATTGTTCCCGGTGTTTTGATCCACATCCAAGTCTCATATTTGAATAACGCATCACATTTCATGCAAGGTGCGATGTGGAAGTGAGCACTTTATGAATGATTTCTAGTTAAGGTTTCACTGCCATAGCGGACGACTTTCTGGCTTCACTAAAGTGAAATATAAGCTGCACTGGATCGCCTAAATGAGGCAGTGAAATATAAAAATGTCACATCCAATACATTTTGTCAGAGCCAAATTTACAAAACGCATCACTGTAATGGGTTTCCTTTTTCGTTTGCACTCTTTCAGGTGATTAACTTTTATGTTTTGTTGGATCCGCCTGGAAATTCACAGTATGCATGTTGTTGTCCCCTGCTAATTTACCCCCCTCTGCTTTTTATTTCCCTCACAGAGAAGCTGGTAGCTTACCAGCGGGAGTTCCATGCCTTGAAAGAGCGCCTTCGTGTGGCTGAACACAGGACGCTGCAGCGATCGTCTGAGCTCAACAACATCCTTGAGCAGTTCAGACGCGCCATTGCAGAGACGAACAACAGCAAAGATGCTCTCACAAACTTCTCAGGTAACTGGCAGGTGCACAAAGACTCATTTATTGTATTTGATTCAAAGGAAGTTCTCTGCGGAGGCACCTGAAGCCGTTTCTTATGAAAAATGAAATGAAACAGACTTTTTATGTGTCTATTTTTTTTTGTGGAAGGGTTTCCCCAAACTTCCTCTGTGTGAAGTCTGTGTTCATTAACCCTTAATTGCCACTGGGTGGGTTATTACAGTAATTCCAGAAAAAGAAGAAGATTACATATAATATGAATTTTTACATGCACTCATAGTGTAAGTTACAAACATAGTGAGGGGCCTGCAGCTAGTGAGTCTTCAATTCTCAGAAACAACTGTGTAAGTCAGTACATCACTAAATATTTCATTAAATGATGTTGTAGTCGACATGGCCTCGCTGTTCCACCAGTGCACTTTGGTGTCAACAAGTGATGGCTTAAAAAGTCTGCATAATTCAACTTCTGTCATCATTTAATAAAACAAAGACAAGGGCTCAACTTAACCTCTTCCTCTGTTGCTGCTTTCAGACGAGACACAGAAACTACTGAAGGAGCTCGCGAATAGGAAACAGCTCCAGGTGCCAAATATCTACCACCACCTGCCTCACCTTCTCAACAATGACGGCAGCCTACATCCTGCCGTGCAGGTTGGCCTTGGCCGCACTGGAGGTGAGCAGCTCATACGAACACTCGCTGCACTTACATGTGTGTATGGTCGTCCTAGGAAAACACAGTAAAAAGCTCCTGAGAGGCTCATCACACACGGGACAGAGCCAAGTCTCAACAAGTTGTCAGCCGGTGACTAGTTCACAACAAGTATCCCCTCTGGGCTGAGCTTTGTAATAATACTTAAGTGAACAACATTCGCAGAGCTGAAGTTAATTATAGTATTATGTACAGTGTAATTTCCTGTTTAATTAGCGCATTTAGCATCCGGCCTCCTAGTTTGATTGAGTAAAGATTTCAATCTTTATTTCAATTCTCTCGTTTTTCTGATGTGTGCTTGCTCTTGGTGTGTTGAAATTGTCTTCTCTTTTTTTTATGAACCTGTGACGCATTGTTGGTTTAAAAAGCGGTACCCATAAACTAAAGATGAGATTACAAAGTTAAAGAGATAGTTCAACATTTTGGCAAATTGGCCCATTGCCATAATCCCTATAGTTTTAGGAACAAGCTATTTTTAGAACGGCAGAGCAGAGCTGCTCAAAGCCAAGCTACGGAGGCTCATGGGATTTCTTGGTTTCCCTCATCAAACTCATCAAATACACAATCCAACAACTCCAAAATGCTCTTGTGGACAAGTTGTGACCAGCACATTCACCACGCTATGAGATAATAACAGAACATTACGAGACAGAGTTGGTTTCGAGGCAAATGCAGAGACTGCTTGCAGAAAAATTGTCCTCAACAGTAACGCGCATCAGTAGTTTTGCATGAATATAACTCGAAAACAACTCTCGTAACGTTCAGTTATTGTCTCATAGCGTGGTGAATGTGCAGGTCACAACTTGTCCACCAGAGCGTTTTGGAGTTGTTGGATTGTGTATTTGATGAGTTTGATGAGGGAAACCAAGATATCCCATTAGCCTCCGTAGCGTAGCTCTGAGCAGCTCGCGGCTCTGCTCCGCCGTTCTAAAAACAGCTTGTACCGACAATTAAAGGTAACAAACCTTCTCCTAAAACTATAGGGATTATGTCAATGGGCGACCAATTTGCCAAAATGTTGAGTTATCCCTTTAAGAGGAAGAGATGGAGGCCTCTGTACATTTAGCAATTCAAATTTCCATAACATATAATCTCACTTCACTATAATAGCGACCGCATTTTTGCCGTGCAATTTGTCCCGTCTCCACTCTTGTCTGTCATTCGTTGGCCACCCCACCCTTAATGAGGGGCATTTCACCCATGTGTGGTTCTTTTGTCTTCAGTCCTGTTTTCAACAACCCCATTTTCATTTCAAGCTTTTTCCGTTTCCCCCACTCAAGCAGCCCCATAAAAGCGTATATGACCTCTGCTATATCAGGTTCACTCTAAGAGGATTATTTGTCTGGCATTGTGAGTGTGAAAGGTGAATTGAATTTGGGGCACAGGGGAGGTGAGTTTAGGGACCGAACATCTCAAATAGTGTTTCCACATTCCTAATGACAGTGACTGAGGGGGAGAGGAGGAGAGGCCCCAGACGAATTAGAGGAAAAGAAGGAGGGACAGGTTGGGGGCAAACAGGAGCTGCTTGTCTCTGGCCTGCAGCCTGGTTGATCAATGAGTGTGAGGTATTCCCACGGGAAAAAAGAAAAATGCGAGGTCTGTTGTAGCCACCTTTCCAAGTCGATGCCACTCAAGCTTTTAGGACTTTTTTATTTTTTTAATAGTATTCTTTTTGACATCTGAGAAAGAACGTCTAGCCAGTGGTAATGAGGAGTTTGTTGTGTTGTGTTGCCAACTGCTTTGTTCTCACCGGCTTCCTGCCCTTAAAGCACTGTCAATTGTGTTCAGTGTGTGCACAGAGAGGCTGGAGGTTACAGCTATCAGGAAGCAGTAGCACAGCTGCTACACAGGCTTTTTGACCCTCCACCACTCGTGCATGCCACATGACATACTTGAGTGGCCACTGGCAACTTCTGCCTCGAGGCCCCTCCCTCAGTGTTCCTCTGCTGCAAATTGTTCCTCTCAGTCTAACTCAGTATCTCTCTTTTTTTCCCCTTTCTCTCTTGTTTCTCTGCTGGTCTAAGCATATCTGACATTGGGATATTTATAGCTGTGCAAATTAGGACATCATCCCACTTAAAATTGAACAAGAATATGGGAAGAAGGGAGTTCAGAGAATCTCTGGCCTTGTTCAGACCTGGCGTGAACATGTGTCTCGGGTGATCCAACCACAAGGAGGCAGCTCCAGGTACAGGTGTGGATGCATCCTAGATGCATTTAGGACATATTTTCAGATCCAATCGCACAAACCGCTTCACTTCTCGAGGGGGTCTGGATCACATACTGTATATCCACATTCTGGCGGCGAATATCGCTACATTTTTATTTTTTTTAAGACGTTAGTTTAGGCGGCAGCTCTTTGTTGTTAAGGCGGCCGCCTTAACAGGAAAGCGCTGACACATGTGGGTACAAAGACTGCCTTTCAGAATAAAATCCCAATAGTCTAGGAAAATGACAAAATTATCGTTGTTCGATATCGTCTTCGATTATATCACAAAGTTTTGAGATCGTTTGGATCCAAAATCGGAATCACAATTAAACAGGGTTCCCACGCATGCTGGAAAACCTGGAAAATGGTTGACCAATTTTCCAGTCATGGAAAACACATGGAAAATGAGGAAAAAAGTCAAATGTCCTGGAAAAGCTTGAGTTGTCCTGGAAAGTTATTCATCACATTGTGACATCAGCTACCAGAGCTCTATTTGACTTTTTCAGACCCCACCAAGGATTTCTTCTCCAAAGAAAACTAGTGAGAAAACTAGAGACTTTTAGTTGAAGAGTGTTTCCAGTATTGGACTGCGAGCACGAAGGTTTTCTCTGCTAAGTGACAGATAGAGGAGCAGCGGAGTGCTTTAAAAGCAAAAGTGTTGTTTGTTATAATTTCTAAGCATGTAACAGATTATTTCATTTTCAGTTAGAGCCATAGACTGCACTCCTTAAATCAGACTTCTGGGAGTGAGAGAGGAATAAACATAAAAACAAACCGGTTAAATGTACAAAACAAGGTACAACTGTCAAAAAGAACACACTGAATGGGACGGGGGATGTATTGACGCGATAAGATGTCTGTCAGACTGTAGCAGCTGAAAATGTCCTGGAAAATTATTTCTGTGTTATTATTATTTCTATATCCTGTCAAAATTCAGTTGTCCAGCCCTAGACCAAAGTATTTTTAAACATCTCACACTGTTCCTCTCATTGATTTATTTGTGATGGCCTGCCACAATATCATTGACCACAAGATATTGATTTTCTATTTATATTTAAGACTATTTCAAATGGCTAAAACCTCATCCCACCTCCCTCCCTGCTTCCCTCCCTCCCTGTCTCTCTCACTCTGGACAAACAGGCCTGTCGGTCATAATCTGACTTGCTAAAAACAGCAATGCACTTATTAAAAACAGATCATTTCCGTTTACCCAAATGCATTGGTGGTGTCACAGGTTTATTTGCATGTACGTAGCCTGTTTATTTGAATAAACGGGTAAGGAAGTGAGATGTGAGCAGGAATGGTCACTTGAAATGCATGTGGAAACGCATTTTAATGCCAGGGCTGAAAAGGGGCCTGAAATGATGTGAGTGGGCCCGAACCCTGACTGAATACCCTTTCACAAAAAAAGTCTACAAGGGCGTTATTGTAAACACAGCTTTGCTAGCGCCAAACACACACATGGCCTCCAGCAAGTCTCCCACCATCCAACTTGTGCCTTTTTCACACAGTTGCTACTTTCTTTGTTACCAAGCAACGTCAGCTGTATTCGAGAATTTGTTTATCCCGAGCAGCCAGAAGATTTTCTCTTCACACTCCTTTTCTCGCGAATCTGAATGTCCTTCAGCTGCTGTTTTTGTTACTTCTCGTTCTTCTGCCATCGGGCCTCGGCAGCAGAGTGTTGACGGTCACATTTCTGCCACAGAGTGTGAATAAAGATGGATGGAGCCGCTCTGACATCATCCTTTAGGTTTCTTAAGAGTTGGTTTTGAAGCTGCTCAGTGCCTGAATCCCTGCTGATCCAACAGCAGGACGTATGTTAGCATAGTTTGCACAGCTAGGTGTTGTGCTTAAAAAGGAACTACTATATCTTAACTATGCTCCATTTTTACCTTAACAGCTTTGGAGTAATTGTGATGATTTAATAAATGGCTTAACTTTTTATGAGGGAGAATGGAGGCTCTCTGCCTTCCACCTAGCATCTCTTGGCTGAAAAACAACTTTGTAAGATAGGTGCCGCCGCCCCGGTGTCCCAGCTCTCGTCTCTGCGGCACCACGACACAAACGCGCCCCGTACCCTGTAATTTCTTGTTTTTAAACTACACAAATATACACATCGTAACATCATATATGATATATAACATTATCCAGCGCTCTTTTGATTGATTTCTTGCCTGCTTCATTGAAAACAAATGCACATGACCAGGACGAGGGTTAGCAAAACAGAATTTATAACTGAATATACAAAAGTCTCTTGTTTCTGCTGATGTCTCTGTTTGACCTACAGCAGCAAATGAGGCCATTGGTGTGAAGATGAGCTATTTCTAAATAGTGTAACTCTTTACCTTCGGGAGGCAGTGGTCGGGTCTTCACGGCACTCTGACCGGAGACAACACACATGAGCCAGATATGAGTTTTTCTACGACAGTACTTGCTAGAGCTCATGGGAAATGCATTTCATTTCGACAGAGAGTCTGGCCTCATTCCCCCTGTAAGCGTTTGGGGTGGGCAGGAACTGGGCGGGAGTAGTAGCGTTGACAGACAACCCCATTCAGCCAATCAGCAAGTTGGTGTAGTGACGGGGCTTTGCACCAGTCGGTCCCTGATTGGCCAACGTGCTGTGTCAATCACGGCGGCTGAGGGTTTCAGGCCAAACGCTTACAGCGGGGATGAGGCCAGACTCTCCCTCAGAAATGAAATGAATTGCATTTCCGGGAGCGGCTGGTTTACGAGGCTAGCTTTAAAGAGGAACAACAATATTTTTAGCTTGGCTATGCTACATTTTTGACAGCTTTGGAGTAATTGTGATGGTTAAATAAATGACATGTAACTTGTTATGGAGAGAATGGAGGCTCTCTGCCTTCCACGTAGCGTCTCTTGGCTGAAAACCAACCTTGAAAGATCAGAACCTCCGCCCCGGTGTCCCAGCTCTCATCCCTGCGGCACCACGACATAAATGCGCCCCCGTAACCCGTAATCTCTTGTTTATGACAGATAAGACACAAATATACACATCGTACACATCGCGTATATGATGAAAACCATTATCCACCACTCCAAGGATTTCTTTCTCGCCAGCTTTGTTAAAAACAAATGCACATGGTTGGGAGGGGGGTTAGCAAAACAGTTGAAAAGCAACCAGACTTGTATAGTTCCTGTTTAAAGGCTAACTAACCCAGGGCTAATATATTTGCTGGCAACATGGCTAATTAGTGAGATAACTACAGGTAAAGTCGATGCCAGTACCTGTGCTGATTTAGCTGTAAATAAGAGAATACTATAATTTAACTAATTTCGTAACACAGGAGTACAGATGTCCTGTAGAAGTTTCCTTTGTAGTGACTGTTGGGACAAGAAGATAATCCCTCAACAGCTTCCCACTCAGTGCTGGAAGTCAAAGAAATACAGCAAACAACAGTAATGTGAACTGAATATTTGAATAAGGTGGTGTATTCAGTCTTTTCTAGTTAAACCAGATTAGGATTCTTGCTTCTGTTGACTTTGCCTGTGTACCCTGAGCACAGGGTCCAACATGGCTGATTACTCACTCACTTTGAATGGCAGAGGTGGTGACCTCAATTAATTAATCAACACAATCTGATGGAAAAAAAAAAGATCTAATCTCAAACTCATTACTTTCAGTGGCCACTCTGCAGGTGCTCAAGTCACACACACAAACTCACACACACAACACAACACTAACACATGGCTGGCCTGTGCTTGACTCTTCTTGTATATCAAACGTCACCCGACATGCAGCCACTTCTGGTTGAAATACACCACCAAGCACAAGCAAAAGCTTTTCAACCATCACTTAATTATCAAAATGTGTTATTTTATTTCAGTGCGGGCCAGCTACATTGTTGCAATGAAAGAAAAAATAGGACATGGTTCTGTTTTCCATCTACAGTATGAGCAGCATTGCATGTCAGAGCAGCTTTACTGCGCAGGGCGAACCGTTATGGACGCAAATATCTGCACACAGAGTGATGATCATGATGCCCACATGCTGTTGACAGTGAAGTGTAATTATCAGAGAGGTGGGCGGTTTTGGATGCATGTCAGGCAGCGTGTCACACGAATATGTGGTCATTGTCTATAATTACTCCTCACTTACACTCACTCTGAACCAAGTTCTTTTAGAAATGATTAATTAAATGTCCCCCTCTATACATTGGCATACACTGGCTGCATAATGCAACACCTATAGGCTGCAGGCAGTAGGATTTATGTTGGCTGTGGTGGGTTATTAATGGTGAACAACACTACTTAAGTGAACAAGATACCATCAATTTTGAGAGACATGACGATCTCATGGAAAATTATATCCACTTTTTTGTTGATTGTGGGTTTTCCTCTGCCAAGTTTGGTTTAAAAGGTCAAAAGTTTAAAACACACTTGCCATATGCAAACACAGACAGAGACACAGACACAGTGTGTCATGCATTAGCCCCGGCAAGACCTTGAGAGTCTGAATGCCTTAAAAAGCCCCAGTTTTCGTCATTAGAGCAAAGCAGACAGTTTTCTGCAGCCTCTCAGCAGCACTTTGTATTGGAGAGTGTTGTTGATTTTTCTGATACAGAAGCAGAAATTATAACATGAGAGGGTTTTTTTTTTAAGTCATCAAAAAAGATTTGATTAGTCATCTGGTCTTTCTTTTAAACCGGGAAGTGGAAAATCAAAGGCCAACTTGTTCGTGCAAAGAGGCAAACAAACATGCTTCAGATTAAGGAAAATCAATTCATGCATCCTGTTATTCAAAATGGAGCAGTTTAATATTATTTCTTTTTTGCATCTCACAAAAACAACCCATATAATAGATCTGTTGATTTCATTGTAGTAGTCGCTACACTTTATCTATATTTCACTGATGATTGAATGTGATTAATCAATGTGATAAATATCTGATGATCTAACTTAGCTCAAGTTAAGGTGAGTGTCTTATTCTCACATAACACACACAACAAGCAGCGATTTAATGATGTTATTTCGTTCCCAGACACCACCCCCTCCCCTAAATATCATGTACTCATGGTTACATAACAGGAAAATGAACACATTTACATATTGGGTTTAAACTAGGGCTGGGCGATATGGACCAAAAGTCATATCCCGATATATTTAGTCTGAATATCGATATACGATATATATCCCGATATTTTTCCACAAAGTGAGAGCAAATGTTCAGTCAAAGTTAAAGCCAAATATGACAAGTCACAGGTAGTTTTATTGAAACCGACTATTTCACTGAACAGTTGCAAAATCAAATGAATAAATAATAAACAGGTTTCTTCATCTGGTTCATGAATACATGTTCAGCTGCTCAAATAACAAAATGTAAACATAAATACTGCCTGACAAGAGTACCTTTTTTGAAATCAAAGTAATGGAGTAATGGATTTTAGAAGGCATGATTCCATGAGGCCTCTTCTAAGATCAATGTTAAAAGTTGGCTGGAAATTTGAAAATATTGTCATTATCATGATTATTATAAGACATTTCTGTAACATAAACACCAGCTATAGCAGAGTCTTATAGAAAGGCACTCTTGAAATGTTGTTCAACCAATCAGAATTTTTTTTTTTAAATAAATAATATCAATTGTCTGCACTACAAACTAAAAAACAACAACTGCCTTGTGTATCTGTTAAAGTGTAGCGTTATTTCGCAGATATTTTTTTTTTTTTTTTTTTTTTACATCTGGAGTCACGTGACGTGCCCCACGTCTTTTTCCGGTCATTCGTCATGGAAACGTCACGTGACACTCACGGATCCACGGTTTGGACCAGAGTGAAAACAAACGTGTGTAAACCATGGATGTATTATATTATCATAGGTCCATGGTGTAAACGCGAACCTTTTTACGAGCTGTATCTGGTGACAGCACCGCGGCTCACAGAGGTCTGGAGCTCTGACGCTGCTGCAGGGGACGGCGTGCTAACGGCTAATAACAGCTAACGGCTAACAGCTGTGCTACAGCAGCTGACTGAGCCTCTAGAGCCGCGGCTCGGCTCGGCTCGTTAACGGCAACAAGGTCGACGTGGACTCGGTGTGTTCCTCTTGATCAGCTGGTGAAGCAGCGGTCTGATAAGCATGAATTAAATAGGAAGAGGAGGGGCGGCGGCGCGGAGCGCGGCGAGCAGTGCAGGGAGCTCCAGATCAGCAGCCTGAATGGAGCAAGGATCACAGCGCAAATTTGAACTATATCGATATATGCGATATGGTCAAATTCCATATCCCATTAAAAAATATATCGATATATTTTTTATATCGATATATCGCCCAGCCCTAGTTTAAACTAACAACAAAGCTGGACATATTCTTGCTGGATGTTGAAAGCAGCACAGAGAGAGACGGAGCCAAACACTAGCTTCTTTTAAATGTATGGTCTGCCAAATCAGTTATTTTCACCGATGTGACAAGGGGAGCAGACAGACGTGTGGATAGCTCTCTCTCTCTCTCTCTCTCTTTTTTTCTTTCTTTTTTTTCTGACGGAGATGAAAGGATGGCAGAGAGAAGCGGGCAGACTGATCAAGGGGACGACGGCGAGGGGAGGGGAGGGGCAGTCCTGGAGTCGGTCCTGCTCAGGCTGCTGCTGCTGCTGCTGCACTTAGCTGCTGCATTATCACTCATTCACTGTCTGCCACCCTCCCTTATTCTGTCACTCTCTGTCTCTTTTCCATCCTCCCACATTCTCCTTTCATCTTCGACCTACTTTCTTGGTGGTGGTGGTGTGTGGTGGTGGTGGTGGTGGTGGGTGTCGCTATACGACATGGTGGAGCTCTGTATGAGGAAACACAAAGCAAAACTGGGACAGATTCTCCACGCTGCACAGATCACTCTGGAGGATTGCACCCTCTCCTCTCTCACAGGTCCACCGTGCTGCTGCTGCTGCTGCTGCTGCTGCTGCTGCTGCTGCTGCTTACCCACTCGTTCTGCACCTCAAGCTCGCTCTGTGCTTTTTGTCGAGGCCCCTTGTGCCCCCCACAGCACCTCAGCTCAGTCGTCAGCATATTTTCCCCTTTCAGATCCTGCACACACACACACACACATAAGCCCCCAGTCCATGTATCTCACAAAACATCAGCATCCCTACAGGGGAGAAGTTGTTTGTAACTTCCATTAAGGACAAAACAGAAGCTTGTTTGTTTTCCTTTCTCTTGGAAAGCATGAAAGATAAAAGCAGTGTCCTTCTGTAGTTTCTGACCCGAGGGCTCGATGTCAGTATGGAGCAAAAAAATACATCACGCATGGACGAAGATAAAAAACCAAACATGAAAAAGAGAGCACACGAGATAAGGGGGCAGTTCTGTGCTACGGCCCTAATTTTCTTTTCTTGGGAAGACGAAACAGTGATTCATTGTCAGATAAGCCGCCTGAAAACATGTCCATCCTTGCATTTGTTTTCTCATCATCGGCGTGGGCTCGCTCTGTACTCTTTCACTTTGCCTCTCCCCTCAGTGAAAGTGATCCTTGTGTTGTTTTTTTTACTTCATTAAATGAACTCTTTTTATGTGGGGGAGGGAGGAGGGACTTGCTTCAGTCTCTTGTTGTACTGTATCTCTCGGGTTGTAAAGAAGAGGCTCTCTGTTTTAGCTGCTCCAGGCCCCATAAAACTACACTAGAGGCAGTAAGGAGAAGACAACAGAGGCTCTTGTCTTCCTGTTGGGTCTCTCACATGAAGCTGTACTCTGTTTCTCTTTAGCTCAGACATGATGATGATGATGATCACCATGGGTTTTGCTGTCAGTTGTTTGTGCAGACACTTAGGGATGTCACGATTGTAGATTTTCTTGGTACGATTATTGTCAGAGAAATAATCACGGTATTACGATTATCACGATTATTATGCATTTATCAATTTCCCAACACTATTAATGTGTAAAATCAAATATAGTCAAAATATAATTACATTACTAAATATTTACACAAAATATTTTAAGTTTCTATTAAATTATGACCAATTATTAATCTCCCAGGGGAAGTGTTTGAAATATTCAAGTCATTAATTGTCATACATGTATCAAATGTTTAAGTTCATTTTAATCTTTTTTTTTATTTTTTATTACAAATGACACTAAATTCCTACCAGTTCAATGTTACGTAAATGGACCAGTATCTGTGCATTTACCTTTACTTTGGTGCACATCTGCTGATTATGGTTTCAACATAATCTTTTTTGGAAAGTGACCACATTTAGGAATCTTTACGATTAATTAATTGTGGCGTTTAATAAGAGTTCAAGTTAATATAGTGGTAAGTGGGTTTTTTAGTAAATGCCAGGTAATTTCAGTCCAATCAATAAAATGGCAACAATTATTGGACCAAAGGAAAGTTAACAGAATTATATATGAACTTTTTTTCATTGAGAACAATGCTTGGTTAATGTAGATGCACCAGGAAACTACCTGCAGTGTAAAAATACAGTGATTAGTATTTTTAGTGTGCACGCACTTGATCAAACATCAACCCCTCTTCCTGTTCTGACCCCGACCCCTTTTTTCTTCTTCTCAGTTACCATGGTGATGGGGATTCCCACAGTGAAGCGGAAGGTGAAGTCTTATCTGTCAGAGACCCTGCGCTCGCTCATAGACAAGCTGTCACCGGAGGAGAAACTAGACTGTGTGATTATTGTCTTCATCGGGGAGGTGAGATCTCACAGTCACATGAGTCACAGAGTGCATGATGCGGTTTTCACAGTGAATTCAAAAGTAAAACGATGACAAAAAAGTCTGAGAGTCTTAACCTCTGTTTCCTTCTGCTTTGATCTCTGCAGACTGACCTGGACTATGTTCACAGCGTAGTTGCAATCTTGGAGAAAGAGTGAGTTCTACTTTTCACTTCCTTCACAACACACACATTGAGGTGCATCTTATTAATAAATTAGAATCTCATGGAAAAGTTAATTTATTTCAGTAGTTCAATTAAAATAGTGAAACTCGTATATTATATAGATTCATTACACACAAAATGAAATTTTTCATGTCTTTTCGGCTTAGAAATTCAGTATCTCAAACAGTTACACAATATTATGAAAAAGTTTGCGGTAACCTTTTAATTTACAGGCCGCTAATTGCGTCATAATGTCTAGAAATAGCAAAGAAATAACAAGTAATTGCGTCATAATGTCTATAAATAGCCTAGAAATAACGGTGCATAGCAATGTTGAGAAATATAGCCAAGAAATAACGGTCCATTGCAAGGACTTGGTGGAGAAAAATTCTGCCCTTTCCCAAAGAATTCAAAGCATGAAAAGCATGTGTAATCTTTTGCCTTTATGAAAAACATGACATTACTATGAAATTGACTGTTATTTCTAGGCTGTTTCTTGACATTACTACGTAAATACTTGTTACTTTTGGGCTATTTCTTGACATTATCACATAATTAATACATAATTAGCCGCCTGTAAATTAAAAGGTTACCAAGTTTGTTATTGTAACTTATTGGTGTCACACTCTAATCAGCTAATTAACTCTCAACTCCCACTTCTTGAGCCTTTAAACAGTCTCTTAGTCTGTTTCAGTAGCTTCACTATCATGGATAAAGACTACTGACCTTATAGTTGTATTTTCTTATTTACTGAGATGCACCTGTAGAGCAGAGAAAAGAGCGTGCACGACGTCTTGTTACATTGGTGACACCGCCTCTCCTCCTTATTCAGCTTTTCTATAGAGCTGAGTTCAGGCTTGCTGGAGGTGATCTCCCCACCAGCCACTTATTATCCCGACCTCAACAACCTCAAAGAGACTTTTGGAGACTCCAAAGAGAGAGTGAGGTAAGCAGCAGCAGCAGCAGCAGCAGCGGTTCGCTCAGGCATGACGTCCGCTGTGTCACCCATGTGTTCAGTGCTGACACTTAATTAGCTAAAAAATGTGATATAAATCATTATGGAAATGTAGAGAAAGGCAGCCTGGAGATAAATATAAAAATACAGAGGAGCTGTGATGAGGATTGCAGAAAAAAAGGAGAGAGAGATGAGTCAGGGGGGGTGGGGGGCAGCGAGGCGGTGAGAGCTTTTAGGGAGGCTCTGCCGTGCTTAGTATTCCACAGGCGTTTCTCAAAGTCAAATCAAGGTCATCATCAGCAGCACCCGCCATCTCTTTCTCTCTGTAGTGCTCGCTCTTATTATCTCCTCTACTTATCTGCGCTTTATAGTCGGCTTACAACCGGCTTCATTAGAAATCTGTTTATGGTGCAGTTTTTTGTTGCGGTTTATACTCGTGAAACAAGCGGATGTTTGTGAGCACAGAAGCTTCTGCCGATCAACGTGAATCTGTTATACAGTGCACACCTGAAGTAACGGACACATTGTTGTTTTGTTTTTCCATTTTGTTTGATGTCATGTGTAGTTGTCCACTTGATTTGAACATTGTTGCTCTCATATTCTGATGTAAACCTGCTCAACACTCAGACTTGACACCTAATCTGTCACATTTATTTATATAGCACGTTTAAAAACAACCATAGTTGAGATCAAAGTGTTGTACATAGCTGAACACACAATGCAATTAAACAGAAAATAAAACAGTTCAGACATACACAAACACAGATTCATGCTCCAGAGAAGGAGAAGAGATGCATCTTTCGCAATGAATGTTTGTTTTCAGCGGTCTCTTTATAAATAAGGAAAGTTTATTCCAGAGCCTGAGAGTCGCCACTGCAAAGCCTCGGTCACCTCCTTTGTTTTTGCATCTGGATCGTGGACTTTCTAAAAAGAAGCTGGTCTGAAGACCTTGTCACTCTAACTGGGAGTTGAAAGCTTATAAATAAGGTGGCGCTTTAAAATCGTAAAAACAAACAATAAATTCTTAAAATCAATCCTAAATTGGACAGGAAGCCAGTGGAGGGTTAGGAGGCCGGAGCTGGTGTGATGTGATCACGTTCCCTCTTTCAGTGAAAAGATGTTATCCTTAATTGAATGTGCTGAAGCTCAGTGCCAGAAGAGCTAAAGATGTTTAACAATCTATATACAAGAGTTTAAAACATAACACAGTCCAGATCTCTAATGTGTGCACTCACAGACGCACGTTAATAGTCTAGAGTAGGCAAGGAAGGGTTGAGGGAGTCGCTGCGTTGTGTATAGCTCTAAAAGGAAGTAGGAAGACACACACAGCATCTCACAAAGAATCTCTGACCTTTTGTCAGCGGATTTCTGTCTGATGTTCGACTTGACTTGTGTGAAGCACATTTTCAGCCTGCTGCTAAAAAAATAGCAGTAAAAATCCTGCGGCACCTACAGTAACCTACAGCCCCAGGTTTCCGCTTCCTCAAGATAAGAGAGCGCCAACAACAATGTGTCCGACCACACCTCGTTTTAAACCTCACACACTGCCATGTCCCCTTTTTCAGATGTGTGCGTTTGTTTTTGCTATTCCAACAATGTGTGTGCGTGGATGAGGGGGGAATGACAGCTGTGTTAGTGTGAAACCGGCTGAGACACTTGTTAGACCGCTCGTCACTGGTGGAGCTCTCCGTCTTTGATGCGCAAAGGTCGGCGATTGCATTTTTTCATAGCAGAGTTTAGCTAACGAGATGTTTTAGTTTTATTTTTTTTTCCCGGCTTGGTTTTTCTCTGGCGCCCTGCGGGGGAAGCGCAGCACAGACTTTAAAAAAAACGCCGGTCCAGAGGCTTTAGGCTTATTACACTCGCTCAGTGCTGAAGCTGCAGCAACACTGAACTAACTGGCCGAAGTTTTAATACATGCACATCCAAGCCTTCTTCCCTTGTTAGTGGTATCTGTTCACCTAGTGTGAGTTGAGTGTGTGTTTAGGTGTGTGTGTGTTCGTCTTGGAGCATGTGCACTGTGTGTTATCTCCCACACCTGTCGACTGGAGGCATCACGAACACCTGCAGCCCCCTTGGCAAACAGCAGTGAGTCAGACTGCAACGAGGGCAGATCATTCAGATCAAACAATAGGTTTGACAGCACCGGTTTATAAATTATTCAAATACAGTCTGCTGGTGAAACATTCACTTTACTGGGGAGTTGCCTGACTTGTACAGTTTTCCTTTGTGAGTGTGAAGCAGTGAGTTTGGGAATCTTTCCTGTATAATATTCACATTTCAGATGTGTAGAATTTATTATGTGATTTCTGCTTTGTTTGTTTGTTTAGATGGCGAACGAAGCAGAATTTGGACTATTCCTTCCTCATGATGTACGCGGTGAACAAAGGGGTTTATTACGTCCAGGTATGTGATAATTGTTACTTTGCATTGTCACGTGATGCAACACAAAGCCATGTAGATATGACAAATATTAGCGTAAAAAAAAACTTGGTTTGCACACTTCAATTCAATTGAATAAACTTTATTTGTCTGCACACAACTAGTGCAAGATAAGCTTTACCACACAAAAAATACAATGAATAAAGAAGCAGCATCAGTGCAAAGAGAATAAGGTAACACTATTAAGCATTAGTTAAACATTAGTTAAGCATTAAATACTGAATTCATCATTTATACCACATGAATTCTCATTAGTATGTAGTTTATAAACACAGTAAAAATGTTTTACTCAACAGTGTTAAGCACTAACTGTATTTATAAACTATATACTAATGAGAATTCATGTGTTATAAATGAAGAATTCAGTATTTATTAATGCTTAATAGTGTGAACTTATTATAAAGTGTTACTGGTTTTTTTTCTTTGCACTGATGCTGCTTCTTTATTCACTGTACTTTTTTTCTCAATGTGGTAAAGCTTATCTTGCACTAGTTGTGTGCATACAAATAAAGTAAACCTGGTAAATGACTTGACTTCACTTGACTTATGCAAATAAATAACTGTACACATAAATGGTTGTAAAACAGATGGTTGTAGTGCCATAAAAACTGCTCCAGCAGAGGCTACATGGAAATATTGATCAAAATATTGATCAAAATTGAAATATATACTCGGTGTGCATTGTTTCAGCCATTTATCAGAGCTACTGTGCATTTATTGTTCAGCCTGAAACTAGTTTTACTTCTTAGCTCAATCCTCTCAGACTTCTACAGTTCTTATCTGCATTAAACAAGGTGTCCAGTTTGTGAATATTAAAGTTTGAATATTTAAGCTCGGCATTTTGATTTGCCACTACCAGCCATTTAATGTTTTTCAAAAAGGGACAATGCATATTTATGAACACTTGAATGTAAAATATGCCAGATTGTAGCCCCAGGCTGTTTTTGTTTAACTCTGTTGTTAAATCTCCGGTCTTTCTTGTCTTCTGCATGGGGTGTTTCTCACAACTGGAGGGAAGAGGGAAGAGGTATTTCCTCTCTGACAGATACTGCTACTCTAGTTTAGTATAGTAGTGACTCAGCGTTGTGTTTTTTTTTTAGTTTAGTTCAGAGTGACGTCCCCGTGTGAACATAGAGGAGTCTCCCCCGCTGCTTCTCTCCCCCTTTGTTCCACCAGCGATAAACTCCCAACTGTTCGAGTGTCTGCTGCTCTCTCAAGCACTGTGTTTTCTTTCTCTACACTACACCTGCTCCGTCAGCTGGAGGATGACATCGTGGCCAAGCCCAACTACTTTGCCACCATGAAGAACTTCGCCCTGCAGCTCTCGTCGGAGGACTGGATGATCCTGGAGTTCTCTCAGCTGGGCTTCATTGGTACGGTCCATTAAGCGCCCGATCAATATCCAGCTTCCTGTCAGATGAAGTCAGATCTCTGTAATCATCTGATGTCAAAGTCAAACACTCACATTCTTCACTTTAATGATTTTCTACAAGGTTGTTATCAACTCATTTTTTATTACAGTATATCAGTATTTTCCATTCCAGTAGACAAGGCGTTCATAAATTGTGAGTCAAATCCAGCTTTTGGCAGTCGCACAGCAGAGCGGCCAGGAAAAACAGTATGGAAATTATATTGATCACTTTGAAAACTAGGTCATTGTAAAGTGAAATTAATTAGCTGGGAAAGGAAAATGCAAGTCCAAATTGAGCACGCCACTACAGTGCCTAAATAAAGAATGAGGATATTTTTAGTCCAAGTGAAACTTCTGTTTCATTTTTTTTTTTGTTCATTCAAATTGAGTGTGCACATACAGTAAATGGCTCAAACAATGACGATTCTTTTCAGAGCCCATTTGTTAGTGATTAACTAAACACAATCTCACATGAGTATTTTAATAATCTGCAACAATCTGTGTGTTTCTAAATGAGGGTATAGTTGTAATTGTGTGCAGATCTGCGTTTAAAATTAAAGTGTTAGACTGTAGAATGAGTTTAACTAGACTGATGATTAACCCCTAATTTATTGCTGTAATACACTGAGAAGAGTTAATATTTGCTAAAGCTGGACTCTGGTTCCCTGGAGGGTTTGTTACAGCTGGTATAATGGATGATGGGATATAAAAAGCAAAAGATATTGTCAACATTTTGTATTAGATTCGTATCGTCCTTTATCTGAGTGGAGTGTGTGTGAAACCAGGCAGAAAATGCATTACGGTAGTTATCTGCCCACAATGGACACTTGATGTTTGAAACAGGCAACTGGAACAATTGCCCTCCTGCTTTCAGCCTTTATTTGATATTTCAAGAGACATTGTTTCCATGAGACGACAATAATTTGCCGTATATTAATTCCAGTTGATTCATCCACTTGTTTTTATTTACAGCGTAGCAACAAGTCCCATAAGTCCTCTTCACGGTTTAATCATCTCGTTGCAAATAATTGGCTGTTAATGACGCTGGGTTCTTCTGAGCAGAATCAGCGAGCATCTAATAACAAACCTCCTCTTTCTTTCTCTCTCTCGTTTCCTTCAGGGAAAATGTTCCAGGCTCCAGACCTGAACCTCATCGTCGAGTTCATCTTCATGTTCTACAAGGAGAAGCCCATCGACTGGCTGCTGGACCACATCCTCTGGGTCAAAGTCTGCAATCCTGAAAAAGATGCGGTGAGCACTGCTGCTGCCGTGGTTACTGTGTGTGGAGTGGACTGGATATTATTATGGAGCAATCAGCGTGTGAGGAGGAACAGGTGTGATATTTCCGACCGCTCTGCTTTTTTTCCAGAAACACTGCGAGCGTCAGAAATCCAGCCTGCGTGTGCGGTTCAGACCCTCCCTGTTTCAACACGTGGGACTCCACTCGTCTCTCGCCGGAAAGATCCAAAAACTCACAGTGAGTCCGACACGGTCCTTGGAAATGATGCTGGCTCATTTCTGTAAAAAAAAAAAAAAAAAGAGATAACAACACTAACCCTCCTCTCTCCATCTGTGTCTGTAGGATAAAGATTTCCTGAAGCCGCTGCTCCACAAGATGCACGTCAACCCCCCAGCCGAGGTTTCCACGTCAATGAAGGTATCACCCCATAGACATACGTAAGACTAGATGGCTCGCCTGACGCTGCTGCCTAATGACACGGCGTTGCCACACGGCCGCCATCTTGGCTCAGTCAGCTTGCTTCCTCAGCGCATTATAAAGGCCGCGGTTCATGTTCTACTAAAGTAACCAGAACTTGATTTTCACTCGGGTTTGTTTGTTATGAACCTCACAAATGCTGTTATGATACTACATACTTTAAATCATGAATAATTTGGCCCATTGCCATAATCCCTATAGTCTTAGCAGTAGATTCGTTACCTTTAATTGTAGGTGCAAGCTATTTTTTAGAACGGCAGAGCAGAGCCGCAAGCTGCTCAGAGCTAAGCTACGGAGGCTAATGGGATTTCTTGGTTTCCCTCTGGACAAGTTGTGACCTGCACAGTCACTGTGAGATAATAACGGAGCGTTACGAGACAGAGTTGTTTTCGAGGTAAATTCATGCAAAACGCTGATGCGTGTTCACATCGGGGGCAGTCTTTCACCAAGCAGTCTCTGCATTTGCCTAGAAAACAACTCTGTCTCGTAATGTTGCATTATTATCTCATAGCGTGGTGAATGTGCAGGTCACAACTTGTCCACCAGAGCGTTTTGGAGTTGTTGGATTGTGTATTTGATGAGTTTGATGAGGGAAACCAAGAAATGCAGCTCGCAGCTCTGCTCCGCTGTTCTTGAAATAGCTTAAACCGACAATTAAAGGTAACGAACCTACACCTAAAACTATAGGGATTATGGCAATGGGCCATTTTGCCAAAATGTTGAACTATCCCTTTTAAAGTAATAGCTATATATGGACAAAATCTCCCAGGGTAATGAATAGTTGTTGTTTTTTTAGAGCAGATGACTGGATCACCAATCTGGTGCAGCCATAGTCAGAGCAAGTTGCCTGGCCCAATATGGCCGCCTGTGAGTTACGTCTGCATGTAAATCTGTGATCAACATATAAAACAAAAACATGTGTGTTGTGTCTCACAGGTCTATCAGGGTCACACGCTGGAGAAGACGTACCTAGGGGAAGACTTCTTCTGGGCCATTACTCCGACTACAGGAGACTACGTCCTCTTCAAATTTGACAGACCTGTTAGCATAGAGAGGTAAACGTGACGGAGGACTTTGTTATAGTGTGTGCTACTGTTCTCCACATGATTTGAATGCAAAATGAGCAACTCTTTCAACATTCAAATACTGTGGAGAGCATGTAGAGCACAGCCCGACATATGCACTACTATTATTATTATTATGAAGGTAACATTTTCACCTACAGCCAGAGGCAAAATTGTGCTTCCCTCCACTGATTGAGGTTTAGCTTTAGAGTGTGTGTATGTGTGCAGTGTGTGTGTGTGTGTGTGTGTAGTGTGTCTCCGGGGATCAGGGTGAGCTAATGAGAGTGCTCTAAAATAAGCGTTCTCAGGCCGGCATGCTACTCTCTGTGGAGCCGGGGTAGAAAGAGAGGAGCGAGACAGTGAATATAAAGGGACCTGATAGCTGATGATAGACTGATGGCTGAGAGCAGGAGGAAAAAAAAAAAAAAGGACGATAATATTTGCCGATGTGTCAACGTTGCGGTGATTGTGTCCACTTCTCCCGCAAAAGATTATGTTAGCGAGTGCGGCGAGAGACTGTCAGTCTCTAAGAAAGTAAGTGGCAGCGAGTGGGAAAGAGTCCATCCACCGTTCCACTGTCTGATTCTGAAGTGTCTCGCCTCTACTTTTGAGTGACACCGTTTGCACTCGGCCAGACTGTATTGCTTTGCTGATTAGACATCTCATCAGCAGTTGGTTGAGAGATACCGATTTTTTTTTTATGATCTGTCACTGCCTCAGTCTCCTACTCTCTGGCTGTCAAACGTTTTGATACGAGTCACAAACTCTGAGTGAGGACGGATAAAGTAAAGGGAAGCACAATCAGGTACCTCTTTGAATCTTCTCAGCTGTCACCCCCCCCCCCCCCCCCCCCCCCAAAAAAAAAAACATTTCTCTGCTTTTCTTGGCTAGAAAAGACAGAAATCCTAGACTTTTTAATGTTAAAAACCTGTGGCTGTGACCTGAATATGAGATCTAAGAAGCACAAGCTTTGAAATTTTTATCATCCATATCCTCCTTTGAGTATACGCAGTGTGTGTATATCAGGGTTATTATAGTTCACTAAAACTAAGACTAGCAGTGAAAAAATAGTTTAGTGAACTGAAATAAAAGTAAAAATGACAACTTTTCCAAAAATGAACAATGCAAAACTAACTAAAACTAAACTGAATGTCAGGTAACATCAGCTTAGTTTTAGTTTTCTTAGAGATTTTAAAGTTGCAGGAAGAAAACGCCACAGCTCAAAATGGGACAACTATGAGTACGACCTACAGGTAGATAAGAGTGAATGTAACGTGATGAGGACTGATGGGAACATTTATGGGATGCAACTAAAAGGAAAATATCCCACAAATTTCGAAGTTCATCTTCAGAGGTCTCACAGAGGCTTTCTCCTAAAACCTGAAAAACTAAGACTAAAATCGAAACTAGTCAGTTCCTCAAAAATAAAAACTAAACTAAAACTGCTTCATCACTTGTTGAACTCACTAAAACTAAACTGAAAGAAAGAAGCAAAGTGAAAAACTAAATGAAAATAAAAACTAATGAAAACTGAAAAATGAAAATGAAAACTATAATAACCTTGGTGTATATACACTTGCGTCCAATTTTTTTTCATTATTGTGTGTGGACATAAATCTGTGTATCTGTGGCAGCAGCTACGATTCAGGAGCGAGAACGCTTCTATCTGTCAGCGCGAATATTAAAACGAACCCTTGATTTGATTTGTTTGGCAGGTTCCTGTTTCGCAGTGGTAACCAGGAGCACCCGGGGGACAGAATCGAGAACACCACAGTGGAAATACTGCCTGTTTCGGTAGGGGAATATACACACACATGCTCACACACACACACACACACACAAACACACACAGAGTCTGTCACCCCTCTGTGGTGTGATGTGCAAACGGGTCTGATTAGATTACATTGAGTGGTTGCTTTCAGGGACGCAGCACATTGATTATTGACAGGAATGTGAGCGTGACAGAACGGTTTGCCGTGCCAGAGGCGACGCGTTGTGACATTGTGATCCACACCTACAGAAACTCAGTATCAGTTCAAGTGCAGCTCAAATGGAAAATCATTAAAATATTTTAATTTGTGTCATACATTTTATTCTACTGCTTCTATGTGTGTGTGTGTGTGTGTGTGTGTGTGTGTGTGTGTTAGGAACCTGGACTGCAGACCAAAGAGAAGTACAAACGAACAGAGGACCGCTTTTACAGAATCGGTAAGTGGATTTGACAGTCTCCTAGCGCTGTGTGTGTCTGTGTGTGTGTGTTAGTGCATACAAACACACTCAGACATCGTGATCAGATTACACACTTACTTGCTGCTCACAGTTACAGTCAGGCGACAAAAAATGTGTGGTGTTCTCAGTCACGGCCTTTTTTCTATTTTTCTTCCTTCAAAATTTTCCTCTTCTATTCATAGTCTTCTTTTTCATTTTCTTTGGTTTTGTCCTCACATATTTTATAATCAATATGTTTTTGTATCCTAATGTGTTTTTTGGTTTCTTAGATGTCCTTAAAGATTATTTAGAAAAGATGAAATACAGTATGTTGGTTAAATAAAGTAAATAAAGTTGATCAGTTACAGCGGGGAAAATAAGTATTTTCAGATTTTTCCCCTTATTTCACTTAGTCAAATGTAAATTAATGTATAACCTTTATATGATGGTATTATTTCTGGACGTTTTGTTGATATTCTGTCACTTTCTGTTAAAATAAACTTACTGTAAAAACTACAGACCGTCCATTTCTTTGTGGGAGAGCAATCTTACAAAAACCAGCAGGGGATCAAATACTCATTTCCCCCACTGTGTCACAGTTTTTCTCACTTAAGTCCTCTGGTGAAATATTTGTCCATGCACCTACTAACACCAATACAAATGAGTTTAGTGCGTCATATGTACTTTAATGTGTGTGTGTGTGTGTGTGTGTGTGTGTGTGTGTGTTTGTCTTTAAACCCACAGGTCAGTTTGAGAAGGGAGTGGCAGAGGGGGCTGTAGATCCTTCCTTCAATCCCATTGTGGCTCTTCGGCTTTCGGTTCTCAAAGACTCTGCTGTGTGGGCCATCGTTAGTGAGGTAAGCCAAGACACACACACACACACACACACACACACACACACACACACACACACACACACACACACACACACACACACACACACACACACAGTTAAGCAGCTGTTAATCTCTTGTCCAAACACTTGAAATAAAATAAATGAATAAATAAATAAACGCTTGCTCCAGATGCAAACTGCCACGCATCTAACACGTGTGGCGTTGTGCTCTCCTCCTGCAGATTCATATAAAGAGGATAGCTGGCTGACTCTTCCGGAGGGGGGACATGAATCATGGCCCCTGGGGGACCAAAATCTCCTAGACTGCTTACGCAGGGCCTCTGGCACCTAGCAACCAGCAGTGAAATCATTAGAGCCCACTAGAGTTGCTCGACTGAGCTTGTCTGAGGAAAAGCCACTTCTCTTGTCTGTTTCCCCACTCGTCCTAATGTACCTTGTTATTTTTTTTTGCTTCTCATCGATCGATCTCTCTCTCCCCCTTTTTTTTTCTTTCTGCATCTCTCCCTCACTCTTGTGCTCTTAATTCATTTGTGAGAATGTGAATACTACTGTCTAAAAGAACAACAGCAGAGTGTGTGAAGACATCTGCCCTCCTCCTCCTCCTCCTCCTCCTCCTCGTCCTCCCCCCGTCCCTCCCAGCTCTGGCTCTGAACGTGACTGTGTTGCTCAGCAGCTTTTTGAAACACAATCAGAAAACGGTCTGCTGGAAACGAACGAGGAGAAACCATCACGTCTGGGGAGAGAACCAGTCACCTGGCCACTGGTGTCGATGCTGCCAAAATCCTCCTGTTACTTAATGCTGCCACCTTGGGGCGAGCTGGGGCATTGCACTGTCACTAGCGCCTCAGCGAAGAAGCCCCCACCCCCTCCTCCTCCTCCTCCTCCTCCACCTCCTCCTCCTCCATGATCAAGAATGTTGTCATCACTAATGGCCAGTTGCTCTCTGTTCTCGGCAGAGATGACGGAGGCTCTAGATCAACACCAGCCCAAACGAAAAAAAATATGTTTTTTTTTCCTTTTTTCCTCCTCGAGTATTGTAAGTCACTCAAATACTCCACTTGTCCTGAGACACCAACTCAGGACGAGCTCTTTCTTTCCAAACTGCTCCTTGATCCTGCCTGCAGCCAGTCGGTGTCGACTTCGACCAACTTTGGCCAGATTCTGTGGTAATTAACTTCAGTCCATCAAGAAAATAAGTAACATGACACCATATCAATCTCACCTCCTGTCTGACAGGCTGTGTACGACCTCAGTGTCCATTTATATAGTATACCAATCAGACATTGCCTTGGCGTCATTTTCCCGAAGGAATATATTGTTATATTGATATATTATTACAGCTTTGACGATCTATGAAGGTGATTTAATTTATTTGAAATAAATCTTTAATTTGTACAAGAGGTAAAATATATTTTTATTCTATTAAGAGATGTTTATGGTAGTTGAGAACCTGTTTTATTTGTGAACTGTTTTTTGTTGGGTTTTTTTTTTTTTATTATTACTATTGCGATTGTACATTTTAATTTCAGAACAGCTTCTTGTGAAATTGCTTCATCTGCAAGTAGCAAGTAGCACGGTTACGCCTCTTTTCACTTGAAGTGAAATGTTTAGAGTTAAAAAACGATTCATTTTCACTGTAAAAAAAAAACTAAACTAAATGGAAGGAGAGTTGTGATTAGATTCTTATGAAGTAGTTGTGGGTCAAAATTAGAAGAAAAATGTGCCTTATATCCAAGTTCCCTTGAAATTGTCTCAGCAGCATTATTCCAATCTGTTCCCTCATACTTACTTACTTACGCCTACACTTTAACTGCTGGAGATCATGATATTTAAACTAAAAATAACACGTACAGTCCAGTTGGCGATTGGATGTCAGAGGCACTCTTATGTGTTATGCTGAGTGAAAGTGGTACTGGAGGGTTTTTGTACCAGATTTACCATCTGCATGATTTTGCACTGCCTTTTCCACTTTTATGTTACCATCACGCCTCCTCCCCACCACACACACACACACACACACACACACACACACACCATTGTACTTTAAATTTTTCCATTTTTTTGCACAGATACCCATTTCACTGACTCCTCCAAATCCACTTTTCCAACCGTTTTATTTTGTCCAGTCGCATATCTTTATTCTCTGATTGGACAGAGTACTATGACTACTGATCACTGCAGAGTTTCGCCTTTTTATTTGTGGTATGATTTGGCTGAAGGTTGTGCAGTACTTTCACTGATTGTAAATCTATAAAACAACAAGTATCTCTTTGTCTCTCACTCGATCTTTTGCCTAAACTGTTCATTGGAGTTCCTTGGACATAATTTTGTGTTCTTGTGGCCAATGTTGTGAGTGGAAGCTATTTTTTTTTTTTAAAGTGAAACCTCACCCATCTTACATGTCAGTGGTTTATTCAAGGGGGTCATGAAGTGCCTTTTTGATGATGAAACTGATATGGGAGTGTGACGTTTACCCATCATGCTTGTTTACATGCATGATTTATTATTTGTAATTTATTATAAACAATGTTTGTTTGGTTGTTGGGTTTAGTTTTTTGTTTTTTTGATCAGAGCAGGTTCTTCCGCCCCCTGATCAAACCATCTACACTAGAGCTGTACTCTTAAACACATAGCTAAGCATTTCACACTCTGCCTCATACTCATGTTCTGTTACTTGGTATAGGATGGGAGAAAGCCATTTAAAGGTTGGACTATGTTGTTTTTTGAAGGGTAAAAGACACTTTAAATACTTTACTCAAAAGGATTGGCTTCCACCCCTTTACCCGGCATCCACACATGGAAACTGAAACTGAGTGCATGAAATCAGCATGAAGAGTCATATGATCCCTCTTTCTGTATTTGTTGAATGTGGACAGGAGACAAAAAAACAAAAAAAAGCAGGAACTCTTCCCATGCTCGACAAACACCCATCAGTTCATGTGCCTTCATCATAATATACATGTGAATGCCTACGTCTGATGATTATGACATCATTTTTCATGGACATCTTTGAAATAAATGATAAAAGTTGTTAGAAATCATGGCCATTTTTTGTGTTTTTATTTTTTTTGTTCTGCTTTAGCGACATTATTCATGCCTCATCTTTGCATCACCAGGTTTTGAAGAAACAATTAAAAATCTTTTTTGTCATCGTCATGAATTCATCTGTAAACATTGCAAACATGACCACAAAATTCAGTCTTTTTTTGTTTACATTTTGACAGAGAGAGAAAGCGTGAAAAAAAAAACTACAAGTTCTCCCAGCATGCATTGGTTCTTCTTGCGCCGTCTATTTCCGTTTTCCCATCATGCAACTTCAAAAAACATGGTGGCCGAGTTGTACACAGCAGCAGCACTTATGTCATTGCAGGTAAACGCGCCGATTCTCGCTCTTGTGAGTGTTTAAATCAGGAAACAACAGGGTTTAAAGTGAAGCGTACGAGATGCCGAAGTATTACGAGGACAAAGAGCCGGACAACAGAGCCTGCGCCGGCGTCAGAGAGGACTTCAAGGCCTGTCTCCTCCAGCACGACTGCGTTGTAAAGGTAAGAGCCACTGACAGACGTCCTCTAATAATAAAGATTATTCTAGAGGTATTCAACCTGCAGAGAGAGCTTTACTATCAGATAACACCATTATCTCCTTAAATAATGAAAGAAAAACCTGACAATCCGACAAAAATAGAAGGTATGTGTTGTATCATCAAGATGTTGTATTGTATCTGGGCATCAAGATATGCAAGAATCAAAAGGAAAGAGTAGACTGGAATTTAAATTCACTGATTGAGAAGATGTATATAAAAAAAGATATATATGACATGTGTTTATTAAGAGATGTATCAATCGCTGGACAGGGATACTGTTGTCTAAAAGTGAAGGGCTATCTCGGCTGTGTGGTATTGGATCATGTTCCACAAGAAAAAGTAAAACAGATTGAAACAAAACCTTTCAACTTTATATAGAAAAATAAACCTCACCAATTAAAACGAGCAGCACTGTGTGTAACCTATACTGTCAAGGGGGCTTTTAGCACTTCTGACATGATGAAATATGTGCAAGGGAAAAGGAAAAAATACGGTGGCCCTGAAGGCCGCTCAAAGATACAAACGCGCTACAAATGTACTAAATCCAAAGGCATCACTTTTTAAAGGCCCCCTATGAAAACACCTCCGTTGTTGTGAATGTATGTGTTTTCATATTATGTTGACAAACTGAAGCTACGGAAGAGCATTGGGACTTGTTTTTTTAAAAGATTCTCAGATAAAAAGAAATACTGACTTTTTTGTCAGAAATTCTGAGTTTTTATCTCAGAATCTTAAAAAAAAGATGCTGTTTGAATGCAGGTTTTATTTATTTTTTATTTTTTCAGAATTTGTGTTGGTTAAATGTTCAATAAAAATTACAATCATTTATAAATGCCAGTCATAACAAGGTGTCAAATTATGTGTTACGTGTTCATCCACTGGTTGCAGTCAACTTGAATCTGAAAATATTTAAGGCGTGAGAGAGAAGCACCCAGATGTATTAATGGGGGGAAAAAACTGGTGTCTTTATATGTTTTAGGAGGGGAAGCTGCCCAGTGAGTGTTTGAAGGAAGGCCACTGCAAAGCCCTGCAGACATCTTTCTTTGAGTGCAAGAGGTCAATGGTGAGTGTGATAATTACGCTGCACTTGCAAAAACAAATAATGAAAATAGAACCTGTCCTATTAAATTTAAGTTAGGATAGAGGCAACACATTTGGGAGCTGAAGAAAACAGGCCTTTCTGTTTTACCAAAACAAAGCTACATGCTCATACAAATGTGTCTTTACTCTGTTTTACTTAAGTCACATTTTCTTATAGAGAGGTTATTATAACTGTGTCCTCTTATTTGCAGCTCGACACGAGGTCAAGATTCAGAGGAAGAAAAGGATATTGACGAACCCTCTGAATGTTGACGCTGCTGCATGAATGAAAAATGACCCTGCTCACGGGTCAGAGCGTGTGTGTGTGTGCAGCGTTTAAACCTCATCCAGAAGACATGTGGGCAGCAGTCGACGGCCATACACCGAACAACTGGATTAACTACGCATAACGCATCTGTAAAATGCTGCAGTGCTGGGATAAAACAAAGACTAAAGCTGGAGCTTCTGGCATCTTGATTCCTTTAAATATATTGTGTTATTTTGGATGAGTGTGTGTGTTTTAATTATGGAAAACAGAGAAGCAAATAAAAGAGAATTTCTATCAAAACTTTATTGTGATGTTATTATACAAAAAAACTTAATTATAAGATTAGTTATCAAAATACTACTATAGTGAAATATTAATACAGTCATACGAAACTGGTCCTTGCTGTTATTTCAATGAATCCATCATCATTTGCTCGAACATTTTCATATCCACCTTCTTGACGATGAAAGCCTTGTGAGTCTTCTTCAGTAAGTCCACAGTGTCGACCACCATCATCCCTCTGGTGTGTGTGCCTGTCAGCTCCACCGTAACCGGATGCTGGTCGGTTTCTAGGATAAATGAGTCGTTTACGGCGGCTGCCATGGCGTACGAGTCGCAGGAAATGAAACCATTGCCGCCAACAAACTCTTTCTCAAAGCGTTCGCTGTTGCAAGCGTCGATGCTGTGGCGGAAGATGCGCTCCATGAAGCGAGCTTTGGCGGTGTCCTGCGCCAACCAGGCGTCGCAAAACTCCTGTCGATGCAAGAAGAAAGGTCAACACAAGGTTATAAGTACATTAATACTACTATTACTACGACTACACACCTTTTTCTTTATTTCCATTACTTTTTTACATTGTGGATTCAAACTGAAGACATCAAAACTATGAAGGAACACATATGGAATTATTTAATAAACACAAAAGTGTGAAACAAGGCAGAATATGTTGTATAAATATGATTTTTCGAAGTAGCCATGCACCTTTTGCTTTGATGACAGCTTTTTGCACACTTTTGATTCTGTGGTCGTCACCTGGAACGGTTTTTGTTCTCCAAAAGCCCAGAAGGATTTCCCAGAGGTGCTGGGCACTTGTTGACTGTTTTGCCTTCACTCTACAGTCCTACTCATCCCAAAAACCATCTCACTTGGGTTTAGGTCAGGTGACGGATAACAGTTCTGTTTTAAATACAGGGTGCTTGCGCAGGTCACGAAAGTCTAAAAAAAAGTATGGAGTTTAAAATCACTCATTTCCAGACCTTGAAAAGTCTGGAATTTATGGTAAAGTCTTGAAAAGGTCTGGAAATAAGTTGAGCTCTCAGTAGAAATGTCAATATATTTATTATAGGTGCAGGTTGTTTTTAATTTCTGATCCTTCAGGGCTCATGCTTTCACTACACGCTGTTCTGTTGTAAATAAACACACATGGCGATGGTGCTGCAACCAAACTACACAGCTTTTAAGTGATCGGGTCAAAACTGCATGAGGTTGAGCTCTTAAAAACATAATGATTAGCTTTGAAAAAATTTGGATTTTTTTATTTGGGAATAGGACAAGCACCCTAAATTAACACTTTTGTGTTTACTATGTAAGTCCATATGTGTTCCTTCATAGTTTTGTTGTCTTAAATATGAATCTACAGTGTAGAAAGTAATAAAAAATAAAGAAAGACCCTTGAATGAGAAGGTGTGTCCAAACTATTGACTACTACTGTATTAGAAATCTATTGAATGTGTGAAGGATGAAATCTCACCCAGGATAGTTTGCTGTAACAGGTGAACTCCCAGCAGATCAAGTACATCGGACACTGGTAGTCGTTCAATACGATGTAAGCAGCTTCTGGATCGGCAGCAAAGTTGAACTCGCCACACACTGTGGTGTTTCCTCGAGCTGGAAAAACAAACCACTTATTACACACTGAAATTTAATTATGGGGCGGCAGTGGCTCAGGCGGTAGAGCGGGTCGTCCAATAATCAGAGGGTGGGCAGTTTGAATCCCGCTCTCTCCCAGTCTCTGTCGTAGTGTCCTTGGGCAAGACACCTTACCCAATTTGCCTCGTGTGAATGCGTATGAATGCTCGTGGTGGTCGGAGGGGCCGTTTGGCGCGAAATGGCAGCCACGCTTCCATCAGTCTGCCCCAGGGCAGCTGTGGCTACACACGTAGTTTACCACCACCGGTGTGAATGTGTATGAATGAATAATGGTTACTGTACGCGCTTTGGGTATCGGGTAACGGTAGAAAAGCGCTATATAAATGTAATCCATTATTATTATTATTAATTACAATTATAAAACCAAGCTTCATTCATTCATTCATTCACATACCTATTTAAAAAACCAAGTGTAAGAACATTAGGTTTAGCATATTGTGTGAAATGGGACACCCTAGGAAGCTGTAGAGCTTTTTGAGGGGGGCCCAGGCAATCAATCAATCAATCAATCAATCAATCAATCAATCAATCAATCAATCAATCAATCAATCAATCAATCAAGCCTCATTTTTGATGAATTTTTCCCTCCATATTCAGATTCAGACACATCTGTGCTACAGAGACAGTCTCTCTCTCTCTCTCTCACTGACATTCAGTGTTGCCTCCCATGATGTAGAGCCCTCGCAGTTTGCTTGGTAGCGACGGATCCATCCTCACAGCCAGCGCCAGGTTGGTGAGGGGCGCCGTGGCAACCAGAGATACCTGGGAAACAAGACATGAGACATGAGACACGCAAGAGGCTCATAAACACACACAAAAATTTTAAAAAAGAGTTGTTGTGTTGCTGCATCACACACACACCTCTCCTGGGTTTTCATTGACGATCCTGATCATAGCTGAAACGGCGTCCTCCTTCTGAACCAGGTCCAGACCGGGAGCGTTGGCGTCGGGAGCGTCTCCCAGTCCGTCCAGCCCGTGGAAGTGTCCGGCATCGATGTTTTTCCCGAGGATGGGCTTAGCGGCTCCTTTAAACACGGGAATCTGGCATGTGACAGAAGCGTGAGATGGAAGATGAAACATACAGTACCACATGGAAAACATCTGCATGGTTGAATTCATGCTCAACCAGTTGGATTATAAATTATAACACATTCCTTCTCTGTAGTGATTTTAAATCCAGTTAAAGCCTTGGATAGAAAACTGATGATAAAGAAATAGGTAATGACATTAAATAAATAAAACCCCTGTCCTTGTTTAGTGCCCTAAACCTGAAGACCTTCTGAAGTTCGCTATTCAAGTATTTTACATCCATACTTTAGGTGCCTTTTACTTCAGTGGCCGATACTAATCTGTGATGTCTTTTGTTCAGTTTGATAATGATATCGTGCTGAATGTTTGATTTAGTATTAGTTTGATTAAAGTATTATACATTTGGTACTTTTTTCCTCTATTCTTTTTAGTGTTTTATTCACAACTTATGTATGTACATAACAGTAGCTTTATATGGATGTATAATACATTTTATTTATGACGCGCTTTTACAGATGCTCAAAGACGCTTACATGAAAAACAGCAAAATTAAAATACAGAAACAATGTACAATATCTAAAAGAAACTGTACAGAATAAAATGAAATGGATAGAACTATAGAATAGATAGAAGAACAGAATTTAAACATATTTAATTACACTTTAAAAGCCAGTTTAAAAAGGTGGGTTTTTAGGAGTGATTTGAAGGTGTGGAGGTTTGTACAGTCTCTGATGGGATAGTGTATATTTTTTCTGTTTTTTGCTCTTCTATGCCCTTATATGTAGGTCTGTGCTGTGCTACTGGATACTTGAATTTCCTTTGCGATCAATAAAGGATCTCTAAGTCTAAGTCTGAATGATTCAGAGCAATTTGCCACAACTGCTGCTACTTTGGTGTTAAAACCAGAAGTCTGAATCCTGATATGTAACCATGCAACAACGCAGACCAAACAAGGGTCACACTGGGCGTCCAGTCTGATAAGTTCTTGGCGGCAATATGTTGTTCAGTTCCCGCCTTAAGTCATGCGGCCTGAGGAACAACAAGTCATTGTCTGGGCGGGTTCATAAATAGAGCCGCTGTCACATGTTTCGATCTGTGTCGGTCAACAACACTCATGAACAAACACACTTATGTTGGTCTGAATATGTCATTTACTAGTAAATTGTGTCACTATTATCAACACATAACAACATTGCACACCCACCTCCGGTCTTTTACAGGCTTTCAGGACGCGTAGTGTGTTCTTGCACACGTTCTCCACTGTGGTGTTTCCATGCACACAGGTGATGCCCAGGAGCTCCACGTTGGGGGCGGCCAGCGCCAACATCAACGCCTGAGCATCATCCACCCCACAGTCCACATCTGCCAGCAGCTTTTTCTTCATCTTGGACCCTGTGGAGAGGGAGAGACACAGACTGAAATTACTTCAGTGCCTGCAAAACACTTTTCACTGGACACCTCAGGTCAATGTTTAACCCCTTTTAGTGAATGAATAACCACAAAACTACTGTTATCCAGTAACTGACGGTTAAATGAAACATGTATCACAGAGAAGAGAAACAAAACTTACCAGCAGCTGAGTGTGAGAAGGAGACAGTGCAGTAGTAGGCGGTCGGTGCTCGTCTTCTGACAGACTGGAACCGGTCAGCTGCTAGAAACCTGTGACCAACGAGAGGGCGAATCACTGAATGCGTAACACTGCATAACAGGAAGTAAAAGTTAATGATACATCTAATCCAAAGACACTCTAAACCGTCTTTGTCTAATCTGACTTTTGGACTTCCTACTATCTCATCAGTTGTGGCATAAACACACAACCAGTGCCCTCTCACTAGAATATTAATGTAGATAGATAGATAGATAGATAGATAGATAGATAGATAGATAGATAGATAGATAGATAGATAGATAGATAGATAGATAGATAGATAGATAGATAGATAGATGCTTTATTGTCATTGTAAAAGAAAATACAACGAAAATGCCAGTGGCCTCGGCATCAACAAATATATATAGCCTACACAACCAGTCTGGCCAGCAGGAAAAATAACTATGTAGTATGTAGGCTAACTAAAATGTATAAAAAATATATAAATAGGCTAAAAATGTGCTAAGATCTTTAGTATATTTAGTATCAATTATGTTTATTTACTTATGTCTGTAAAAACTCAATCAGAAGTCATAGCACTGAATGTAGAAAAGTAGTTTAATCTGCAAATTTTACTCAGGCACATTTCTGGTCGAAAAAAAACAGCACTTCCACTACTGACCAGTAGACTACAAAAAAGAAATCACTATTGAGGGGACATATTAATATTGATCCATTCACGTTTCCCCTGAAATTACCCTCACATTGAAGTGTCATTCACACAGCTACAATTTAAGAGCATGTTAATGCCTTTCACGCGCCCTCAAATCAAATCAAAGTAGCGCCCAAACAACGAGCAACAAGAGGTCAAACAGAGACGTGAACACGCAGCAGCTCTTCCGCGTTGCATTGCAGCATCGGTGTGTGTATGAGTGCAGCCAGACCTATGAGCCAGACATATGTCTATGAGTACAGCACATAAGGTGCAGCACTAAGTCGCCTCACCTGCTCACACAGCTGCTCAAAGTTGTCACAAATGTTGTTGCAGGCACAAGTCGCACGATCACCGCCATGCACCGTCATGCATCCGACTGGAGACGCCAGGACTTCTGTGCACCAAAAACTGCACCGACATACAGCCCATAAACTACAGTCTATATGATATAGCCTCGTGTCACCAGGGTCTTCATACAAAGTGGAGAAGAGCCTGGTTTTTATTAACTCCGAATTGTGTCTGTGTTATGGTTTCGGTCTTGAGTGCGGATGCGGAATTCACCACATTCACCAAATTAAAAGTGTTCACCAACATAAAACTTTTTTAAAAAGACAATAACTTGTAATACAATTAAATACAATAAAAGAAAAGGGTTAACTTAAAGGCTCGGGGGTTTTCTTGTAAATTATATTCTTTAAATTAAAAAGTTTCACCGCATTTAATTAGTTTGGTGCTTTTATTTTGACGGAAAGGCCTGTCCCTCTCGCCCTGGTTCCGGTTGCTGACCAAAATAGCCCCAGATCAGAGCCATTGATATAACATAAATTGTAAATCTGGTTGAGTTGGTTGAGTTTGAGAGCTGGTTCGTCTTACCAGACAATCTGGCAAAGACGCAATTTCCCGGAAAAACCCCTGTTTGTTTTGAAGAAGATTTTTCTTCCTGTATGTATCCATATAGGCCTACCAAAAGTCAGCATTTGTTATAACAAATCAAAATTAATGTTATATGTAGCCTATAATTAAGAAATTAAATAAACTAACCGTTTAGGAGGGGAAATTAAGCTTTGAGTGATTGTCATTGTACTGATAACCTTTGTTGGAAATCTATATATCTGAATATCTGTATCATCTATGTAGAGCTGAAACTATTAGTTGATTATAATAATGTACTTTGTTATATTTGAACCTAAAGTGTTGATCAACTAATAATTGATGAAAGTAATGTTTGTCTGTCTTTAACAGTCTGTTCTTCCACCTCAAGTGAAGGACACACACCCACACATTCCCACAACAAAGGGCGAGGCAAACATACCTCCATATTGCATTAAATTTTATTATTTCACTTAAGTTTAAAAAAAATTATAGCAGTAATTATTATAACAGTAGTGCAAGGAGGGATTCAGCAAACTTTACATTCATTTCCCCCAAAAAACTGACTCACCACCACACAGGTTCATATAGGCCAGATTGAGACGGGCAATATAAAAACCTATAGTAGATGATTTGTGAAATGAAGAAGGGCTTCATTTCCAATCCCACCACCACCGATGTATAGCACCTTTGCACACAGTCACAACAACATCGGTTCATTAGAAACCTGGTGCATCATAACGTTCATCTTCAAGGGGAGGGGGAAAGGGGGGAGTCAGGAGAGGAACTGGGACACGAAGGTCACGGCCTGGTGGACGTCCTCCGTCAGCTCCTCGGGTAGCGACAGCACCACCGACGTCAAGCTTCGAGTGATTTCTAATATCCTGCAAGCAGAAGAAGAACACAGGGGGCCTGTTATCAGATTGCTGCGTTATTAAAGGGATAGTTCACCCAAAATTCAAATTTCACTCATTATCTATCTACTCACCCTCATGTCGACTAAGAGCTGTGAGAAGTTTCAGAGTCCTCCGTGCCTTCTCTGAGTTACGGGGGGGTCCGCGCAGCACTGCATGTCTATATGATGGTTGTGAATGGATACCACTTTTCTTCGTCCAAAAAGACACACCAAAAACCATCCAAATACCTCCATACTGCTCGTCTGTAATGTCCTTCATGTATTGAAGCCGTGACATGAGAAATTGTTCCGAAAAAAATTAAATAAGTCTATATTTTAAGCTTGTTTGTAGCGGAAGCTCCCAGTGTCTCAGTTCACTGCTCTTCCAGTGTCAGTGCAAATCTCACATGAGAGAGGGACATTACAGACAAGCAGTATGGAGGTATTTGGATGTTTTTTGGTGTGTCTTTTTGGACGAAGAAAAGTGGTGTCCATTCACAACCATTATATGGACAAATACTGCTGCGCGGAGTGGACCCCCCCCCCCCCACAGCTCTTAGTCGACATGAGGGTGAGTAGATAATGAGTGAAATTTGAATTTTGGGTGAACTATCCCTTTAATCATGGCCTCCCCTGACTGCAGGCCAGGCGCCGTGTCTGAGCTCACCAGTTGATGTATTGAGTCGCCAGCTGAGGCTCGTGCCTGGAGCCTTCGTCTATCACCAGAGACTGTTTCATCTGTTTGAAGTTGGCCTCGATATCTCTCCTTATTTCAGAGAAGACCTGAATTCCCCTGAAAGAGCTGATGACTTGCTGCAGAAAAGAAACCATTGAAAATTTTAAAAAGAAATCAGCTGAATATACGTAGGAACATGCAGGAAGGAACAGGAGACATTTTGATTTCTTCTCCTCTTACGTATATAACTGAGAGCTGGTGGGCGATGTATTTATGACTTCCAAGGTGTCTGATGTCTTCCTCTAGTTGTTGACTTAGCACCAAGAGCTGGTTCAGTTTGGCAATGTGGAAGAAGTACTCTGCAACAGAAGCAGAAACAGTTGCACACTTGAATGTAACTATCATCATATAATCAACCTGCATGATATGGAGGCGGTGGACTTGGTAACTGCAGGAGGACGCCCACATGTTATGTTACAGTATAAACTGTAAGATTCATTATTACTGTGCAATATGAAGTGTCAGAAACATGCTTTCGTTCTTTCATTACAAACTAAAACAGACAGGAAACAGAAGTGTGCATCCTCCTCCTAGTGCACAATGATGGGTGTAGTGATTAAAGGGATAGTTCAACAAATTGGCCCATTGCCGTAATCCCTATAGTTTTAGGAGTAGGTTCGTTACCTTTAATTGTCGGTGCAAGCAATTTTTAGAACAGTGGAGCAGAGCCGCGAGCTGCTCAGAGTTACGCTACGGAGGCTCATGGGATTTCTTGGTTTCTCTCATCAACTCATCAGACAAATACACAATCCAACAACTCCAAAACGCTCTGGTGGACAAGTTGTGACCTGCACATTCACCACGCTATGAGATAATAACAGAACGTTATGAGACGGAGTTGTTTGACCGGAGGTGGGTGTGCAATGTTGTTTGTTGTTGAGGTAAATTCATGCAAAACCGCTGATGCGTGTTCCCGTCGGGAGCAGTTTTTCAGCAAGCAGTCTCTGCATTTACCTCTAAAACAACTCTGTCTCGTAACGTTCTGTTATTATCTCATAGCGTGGTGAATGTGCAGGTCACAACTTGTCCACCAGAGCGTTTTGGAGTTGTTGAATTGTGTATTTCATGAGTTTGATGAGGGAAACCAAGAAATCCCATGAGCCTCCGTAGCGTAGCTCTGAGCAGCTCACGGCTCTGCTCTGCCGTTCTAAAAACAGCTTGCACCGACAATTAAAGGTAACAAACCCACTGCTAAAACTATAGGGATTATGGCAATGGGCCAATTTGCCTTGTTGGATCAGGTATCTGATATCTATTCTATGTGACATGTCTTGTTTTTATCATGAAAATGTTTTTAAATTGACTTGTAGGATCAGGTATCTGACATCTATTGTCTACTGTATGTGATATGTCATGTTTTTGTAAAACGTTGTGGTATGCGGACCCCAAGAAGAGTAGCCACCATCTTAGTGGCAGCTAATGGGGATCAAAATAAAGAATAAAGATATTATTTGCTCTCACCGTCCATCAGCGGCCTCTCCAACATTTCGACGGGACTGCCTTGAATGAGGAAAACCTCTACACGAGGAAACATCGCTGACAGCCCCACCATGTCCAGGTAGTCCTGTACGGAAACATAGAAACCAACTAATTTCTGGGACACTGGGTAAAAGTTTTAGTTAAATTTAAGTTGATTTGGTGAAAATCAAAGGGGAACATTATGCACATCCCCCTGGTGTATTCATATTCATGTACAGATGTGATACCTCCAGCTGTGGCATAGGCTTTGGTAGATGTTCAAGGCACTGCAGCATCTGGTCAAGAATCTCTGATCCTTTTTAAAGAATATATCACAGACATGTCAAACAAACAAACAAACAAACAGGAGGTAATCCAAGTCACATTCAACTTTGTGATTATTTGCCACTTGTACCTTGAGCCTGGAAAGTGTCTGACTCCTCTGGGCTGCAGCCTTGCCCCAACTGCTCCTGGAACTGCAACACAGAAACTATGAATCAAAGGAAGAAAACTACGACGATGTTTATAAGCACTGGGACAGACACATGGACGTGAAACCAGATTATATGCACTAAGATGTTGAGGTATATCACATTTCAAAGACCTCCTGGAGTCTCATCCTGCCTTCAAGTGCAGTCATAAATGTTTGACATCTGAACTATAGGCTACAGATTATAGGGCAATGTTGTATAACAAAAAAAACAAAAAAAAACACACACACTTAACAATGTTTTGTTTCCTTCAGACCATGAGTTGGTTTTTAAAAGCATACTTCATGTGTTACTACTGTTTGGGTTTGTTTGCAGCACGATTTCTCCCAAGTCTGGAAATCTATAAAAAGCTTGTTCACAATTATTAAGACACAACTCACAGGGAGCTGGACTTCTAAGGTACTACATTTATTTGTCAGAGAGTAACCTTTGTCTCTCTCATATGTGGAGATCTTTTATGGTGTTGTTAGAGGGGAGGAAAGCATTGGAGGCATGCTCTCCTTATATGTCAACCATCAATAAATGAGTATTGCTATGTATTTAGTTTGTATGTCATAGCAGGTGTTTTGTTTTATGTTTTATCTGAAGTGCTCTTCGGGATAACTGAGATACCTTTTGAACCATGTAGCAACTCATAATATAATAATGGCTCATAACGTAATAGAATCATGAGTGCATAAAGTAAGAACAGCTTTGCACATAATGTAATAATGTAATAAGTTATTACATTATTACATTACATTTAAGTTATTACATTATGAGCCATTACTACATTATGAGTTACAGACCACCGATGACACTTAAGGATGACTTTTACCTTATATTATATATTATTGTAGATGAGTCTTACTGTGATAGTTCTGTTTTGCACCTGTATTATTTGTTGTAGTGTGATTATTTTCTCTGAAAATGAATAAACACACTTGTTGTTGAACTTTTGTCTCTCTTGTATAGAGGATGTTAAATCTAAATTTAAAATGAACAGTCATTTCTTTATTTGCCACTAAATCCCCAGTTTGTGGTAAAAAACAAAACAAAACAAGACATACATTCCTCACACATATTGTGATTTAATGAGGTAAGAAATAAATTAAAATTTAAAAAGACATAAATAATAGCAAAGAGGGACTGATTTTACAGCTCATATGATTTTTTTCTCACAGCGGGGTCTGTGGGAAGATCCCAGACAGTTAGTAAGACAAATGCCAACAATGATGTAAAATGCCTCTTGAGTATAATTGTATGAACCGTCATTTATAAATCAGCTCCATGTTGAGTGCATTATCTTCATAGGACAAGATATCTATCAGCTGATATAATTAAGACACCACACACCCAGTGCTAAGTGATTCCTGTTTAATGGGTGTGTATGGTGCATTAGATGCCTGTTTTATTTGCATTGGTTGGTTCAGCTGATAGTGACATTTACTTGATGAAAACTTGATTGCAAAAAAAAAAAGTGGTGAAGGAGATGGAAGTGAGCAGTGTCAGCTGTGATGATGACGTGATGCTCGGGTTGCCCTCTCTACAGTGGCTTATACCTGCTGCATCTGTGCCCTGATGAGGAGGTCCAGTTGCCCACAGAGACACAGCATCTCCAGGCCCACCTGCTCTGGACCCAGCTGGACCGGCATCAGGGGTCTCTTCACCTGTAGCTCCACTGACCGCAAAGCAAAACCCGCAAATCAACATGTCTGACATAGATCTGACAATAAAAACCCCACACCAAGACACCCCCTCCCTCCTCTTTTTCCTTTCATAAACACATGGCACACCCTGTCATACAATGTGCATGTTATCATCATCACAGCTCCTGCAGGTCCAACAGAAGGAAGGAGAGGATGCTGCCTGATGGAGGCTGAAGGGGAGTGGTCAGCGCCGGAGCTAATGCATGCAATAGAAAAACCAAGAGATGCATCCAAAATATATATATACAAAGAGGAAAAAATAAGAAATTAAAAGTATTGGGACTTACCTTTGAACGCCTCATGGTAATCGCATGGCAGACAGAGCGGCTCTGAAGTGCTCACTGCCATATCTGACCGGAGATTATCACACAGATTCAGCGATAAAAGCCATATGATGATGAAGATGATGATGACAGCAGCAACAACATCAACAGCAGCAGCAGCCTTTTTTTTAGTGAGGCTCCAGGAAAATGAAAGTATATAAGAGTCTCGTTGTTTTGTTTGTTTTATTTTATTGCATTTGGTCGGAACTAATCTAACGCGTTCAGGCGGGGTGATGAGCAGACGCCGACACAATGTCCCCCCTCATCCTCCTCCTCCTCCGTTACTTCCTCGCTCCCTCGCAGGTGACGACGCTCAGACGCAGCAGCTGCAAAGGTGGGGAACACATCCATCTCCCCCGGAGGATCCATGGAGCTTTAAATAATCTGAATAATCATAATAAAAGCTCTCACACACACACATACAGACAATGCCCACGCCCTTTGTTGCAGCATCAGTCTGGGATTTGCAGTTTTGAACACCCCCCTTAAACCCCCCTCCCCTCCTCCTCCTCCTCCTCCTCCTCCTCACACAGACGGAGGAGCAGCCTGTAACGATGATGTCATGTTTTAAGGACGATGAGCAGCATCTCTGTGTTGGGATGATGCACCTTACACAGCACTGAATGTTGAATGAGTAACAACAAACAAATATAGAGCAATCTGACTTGTAGTGGTGGAAAGTAATCGATTATATATCTAAGTAATGAACTTAAAGTGCTGTTTTTATTTTATTCAGCTTTATATTTGACCACACTCCAGTAATTTCCTGTTTCAACTGAGTGAATCCTTTCGTCTGGATGTAAACTATTGAGAGTTTCCTGAGGTCAGAGGTGATATATATATATATATATTTTTATCATCCATGCTGTTTGTGTCTGAACCAGAATCCCAAGCCCAAAGGTGTCCAGTTTACAATCACATGAGCTCAGCCTGCAGAGGTGAAGCAGCTCGCTCTCTCCCGGTGGGCCGTGCACTCAGCCTGTAATCCCAACAAAGGCAAACAAGGATAGCTGTGGCTGCTGATGCATTTGCAGTTGAAATTCTCTTCAATAGTGATAAAATAAATAGATAATAAAATTAAAACGATATACTCTGTCTCATAACATTACGTTATCATCTCATAGCATGGTGAATGTGCAGGTCACAACTTGTCCACCAGAGAGTTTTGGAGTTGTTGGATTGTGTATTTGATGAGTTTGATGAGGGAAACCAAGAAATCCCATGAGCCTCCGTAGCGTAGCTCTGAGCAGCTCGCGGCTCTGCTCTGCCATTCTAAAGATAGCTTGCACCGACAATTAATGGTAACCAAACCTACTGCTATAGGGATTATGGCAATGGGCCAATTTGCCAAAATGTTGAACTATCCCTTCAAGTTTCCAAGACTTCCCCAGGGCTGGAAAACAACATTTTCAAATTCCATGATTTTTCCAGGTTTTTTCTAAACGTACGAACCCTGTTAAATGGTCAGATATAACCACCACCAGTGACACTTAAGAGTGGATTTTGTTGCCAGTACCTCTACACTTTTGCATAAATGTTGGTGAATCAGGTTTTAAAAGCGGTATTTTGACTTGAGTAAAACAAGCTGTCTGTTTTAGCACTGCCAGTGGAGGATCCTCAAAGCACAAACCAACTGCGGGCTTGGTTTATTAAATAGCAAAGTCAGACAAGATGTCTCAAATCTTTCAATCAAGACTCAAAATGCATCTTAGTAAAATACAACTGGCTTATAAAGTTTGTCACAGTTTTACAGTATCGAAAAGTGAAAGTTTGAAATAAAAATTCAGAGGTCTTGACAGCGTAAAGGCAAGAAGACATTTAAATAGTGTGCTAAGGAATATATCTCCTGATACTACAATAATATCAGTATGGCATTGTAAAAAAAGAAAAACAAAACAGAAGACAAGGCTCTAGCAAAATTCTAACTCACCTGATTCTTTTCAACACTCAAATATACAACAATGTACATTATTTTCGTAAACAACCATAATTTCAATAGATAATCTTGTTTACAAGTGCACCTGGAGGAAAAAAAATAACATTTATATCCTTTTGCATCAAATGCCCCCCCCTTGTCTGAGATCTACCTCAACAGTAAATCTTGTTTGTAAGCTCCTATCAAGAATAAAGACTATGGTCCACAACTGTACATATTTTTACTCCCTTTCATAACAGTGATAATACATCAGGTCAAGAGTCCAGTGGCTGAAGCAGAAAAGGGCACATGCTGGAGTTTTTCGATGTCTCGGGACCACGACTGTTATTCTGCCGTTTCTTCTTCTTCTTCTCTTAGCTCAAGGATGGAGGACGTGTGTGTGGTTTCTACTGACGAGTGCCGGGGGGTAGAGTGAGGTTGGCCATCAGCTCGTGAACAGACGTGAATATCGTACACTCACCTGAGAAGAAGGAAGGAGAGAAAACAGGTTTTAGAGAAAGACAGGTCTCTCAAATTTACAAGCTTGGCATGCAGACTCATACTTTTTAAAGGGATAGTTCAACATTGCCCATTGCCATAATCCCTATAGTCATAGCAGTAGGTTCGTTACCCTTAATTGTTGGTGCAAGCTATTTTTAGAACGGCGGAGGCTAATTGGATTTCTTGGTTTCCCTCATCAAACTCATCAAATACACAATCCAACAACTCCAAAACGCTCTGGCGGACAAGTTGTGACCTGCACATTCACCACGCTATGAGATAATAACAGAACGTTACGAGACGGAGTTGTTTTAGAGGTAAATTCATGCAAAACCGATGATGCGCGTTCCCGTCGGGGGCAGTTTTTCAGCAAGCATTCTCTGCATTTGCCTCGAAAACAACTCTGTCTCGTAACATTCTGTTATTATCTCATAGCGTGGTGAATGTGCAGGTCACAACTTGTCCACCAGAGCGTGTTGGAGTTGTTGGATTGTGGATTTGATGAGTTTGATGAGGAAAACCAAGAAATCCCATTAGCCTCCGTAGCGTAACTCTGAGCAGCTCACGGCTCTGCTCCGCCGTTCTAAAAATAGCTTGCAGCGACAATTAAAGGTAACGAACCTACTGCTATGACTATAGGGATTATGGCAATGGGTCAATTTGCCAAAATGTTGAACTATCCCTTTAAGAGCCTTAGGAGTGTTGTGTCTATGTTTGTTAATGAAAAACTGTAAAATAAAGTTGAACAAAGTAGTGAGTGAACAAAGAAAAAAAAAAAAGATATGTCGCCACAAGCTTGAATAATTTGATATCACTTTTTTTCTGTGCGATTAAATATTCAGTTATTCATTAGCTGTGAGTGCGTGCAGCCTCTCACCCTGTCTCGCCGGGTGCAGCTCATTGAACCTCTTGAGGATATTGGAGACCATGAGGGCCGCGGCCCCAGAGGAGCTGTGCTGCCTGGGGATGTCGGCCTGCTGAGTGAGGCCCGTGGCCATGTCGTACACGATGGGGACGATGATGCTCACGGGGTCCTGGGGCAACGGGATCCGCTGGGTCAGCTGCAACTGTGAGCCAGAACAGAACAGAAGGGAGGTTAAGGTTGGTTGACGGGCTTTGTCGTGGCTTTCCTTCGTGTTGTCAAAGCCACGTGAGAGGATGAAAGGCAGGGATTCTTACAAGAATGAGTAAGAGATGTATCTGTTTCAAAACAAAAACTTTACTGAAGGAAAATCAATTTACATCCATCACTCCGTAGAAAAACTGTCTCCCTCCCACCGCTCTCATCCAAACTGAGGCAGTCGGTGCCGTAATCTCTCTCTACTCTGCACTATAGATATAGAACACATAGATCTAAAATACAAATGTAGAAATAATGAAATACAATCTAAGTTTCCAACTCTTTTTTACATATCTATGTATTATGGCTCCTACAGGCTTCAAATGATGTGTGAGTGTGTGTGTGTGTGTGTGTGTGTGTGTGTGTGTGTGTGTGTGTGTGTGTGTGTGTGTGTGACCTCTGTCCTGGTTTTTATAAAGCTAATTAAAGAGGCTCTGCTGTGACTTACGAAGAAGAGCATCTTGGACTTGAGCACCACAGCGATGGTCCCGGGAGGAGCGATGGGAGGAGCGCTGGGAGGGATGGTGAGACAGAACTGGACGTTCCACTTCAGTTGTTGAGCCTGGTCGGGGAACTGCAGAGAGAGAGACAGGGCAGGTTTATTTACACAGCGTTTTAAAAACCCAGAGGCGATTCAAAAATACTTCACATAAAGGTGAAGAGATGCATCAGGTAGCGAGCACTGTGTCTTGTTGCCATGGTTCCATATTCATGTCTTTCTTGAATTTTCTAACAGGGATAAGGTGTAAAGATGTTGCCACATAATTTTTCTCATGTTCTACATATTGAAAAATAAAAAATAAATAAAAATAAAATGTACTTAATCATCCACATTAACCAAAACATGAACACACGTGAGAACTAGTTACTCACCAGTTCGAGCTTCATGATGCGCACACAGTCCCTCAGGATGCTTGTGGGCGCCCCCAGCAGCTTGGTGAAGGCATTCAGAGTGTTGTATTTGAAGGGAGGACCAGCAACCTGAGCAGACGACACAAAGACATGACAAAATGTGTTACTATGTGAGGAACCCTAAAAGGTGCAGTGCATTAAAAAACGTGCGAGCGAGACCGAACCACCTGCTATAACTCAGTGGCGCAGAGATCATAAGAGAGGTTTGCACCGTGGAGAGAACGACCCATCGGCTTAGAATGAGAGAAAGTGTCTTTGTGACTAAGTGGGAGAAATGGACGCAGTGAACGATGCCTAAGGATTGACTGACTTGGATTTATTGACTTTGTTTTGATAATGGATGTCGGTAACCATGTCTGTTATTCGTTTATTTTTTTGGTTCTTACTTAACACATCTATCCTAATTTTCTATCCAATTCTGCGATGAAATACATAATTCAAATCTGTATCTTTGTTTAAATGTAAAAAACTTCAATAAAAATGTGAGTGTCAAAAAAAGAAAGAAAGAGTGAAAACACGAAGACTATGATAAATTAGACCTTTAAAGCCCCTCTGAGGAACTTTCATGTTTTGCCGGAATGAAGGCTGCATTTCCCATGAGCTCTAGCGCGCATTGTCATAAAGACACTTATCTTGCTCCAGACTAACTTTTTTGTGAGCAGTTTTAGGCAAATTACTTCCGCCTTGGCTGAAGCTTCTCACTCTGTTTGTTTTCTTTTTCTCTCCATCTCGGTCTTCTGTCAAATTGCTCTGCTAGTCTCTGTCGGCGTATCCGCGTAGTCGGTTGCAGTAAATCGCTCTGTCTTTCCGAGGAAATGTTGGGCGAGTTGACCACTAAATAATAATATCAAAATAACTACAAAGATAAAACGATATATTCATCGAAAATGGACACATAAACAAGTGTGGGTAACGTAGATTCATCCAAATTAATGAGAGACTATTTTATAACCAAAAGCAACCTTCACTGGGCATCTTTGAGGAGAAGCTGCCTTTACGTACCCGTGTCTCAAAGAACTTCTCCAGCACCTGCAGCTCCTCCTGCGACCACGGCCCGGTGTTTTCTGGAGTCACTTTGAGCTGCAGCGTCTGGTAGTTCTTTGGGTTGAGAGCGACCCGGCACTTGAGCACATCCGTCTTGAACATGATCACCCCCGGCTCATTAGAGTTCACAATGGACAACTGGAGAGGAATTGACAGAGAGAGAGGTGTGAGGTGAAGTTTAGTTTAGTTACAGTTCATCTGATCGTCCAGATCCACCTCAGCGTGAACTGTGCAACGACGACACTCACGTTGGGTTCCTGCTGGATGATCCTCTGCAGGTGTCGCCTCATGATCACCGAGCCCAGGAAGCGCTCCAGTGGCGAGCAGAGGTAGCTTCCCGCCAGGCCGGGCACCAGGCAGGGGGTGGGTGAGGGTAGCAAAAGCACATGCAAGGCATTGTGGGTGAGGATGGTGGGAATGGAGGCAGCCCAGGGGCGTTGAGGTAGCTTTCGGGGTGGAGGCATACTGGTAGGCATGATCTGTGAACCTGGGAGAAAGGAGAGGATCACGTTATGTGTGAGAACTGGATCTTGCATGGTTATTGTACTGGTTATGTAAAATTATATTTAAAAAAAACTGTTTCCTTAACAGTGCACTAGTATCATATTGTATTTAAATTGTGTTTAGGCTGTTCCTTTTGCACTAGTGCTGTATATTTTTATAGACATTGTAGGATATATTATATTCTATCATATACACTGCCTGTCCCAAAAAAAATGTCACATACTAACATTTCGCTGGACCGCTTTAGCTTTGATTACGGCAAGCATTTGCTGTGGCATCGTTTCAATAAGTTTCTGCAATGGCACAACATTTATTTCAGAGTTGCATTAATTTTCAAAGATTCTCAGTGGGGTTAAGGTCTGGACTCTGTGGTCACATTGGACCACATTCCTTCGTTAAAGATGATGACTCCCCACTGTCCTTCCAGTTTAATAATGCGTTGGACTGCTCTTAACCCAATTTTTAGTCTCAGCAATTTCATTGGATGTTTTATTTGCTCGATGCAAGTAAATCATTTGACCCTTCTGAAACAGATTAACATCTTCTCCATGACCACAGGATGTGTCTTCCATCCATGCATTAATTATCCAATGGGAGGCTCTTATCAGGGGCGGAGTGGGGCACCAAAATCTACCGGGAAAATTCTGACCGCACCGGCCCACCATCGGCCTATCCCCCCCCCCCCCCCCCCCCCCCCCCCCCACACACACACACACCATTTACATATTTCTGTACCGCTCACCGCTCAAACAGAGCTATGTGTCATTCCATATGGCAAAATATATGAGTGCCAGAAGCAAAAGAAAAAAAAATAAATGTGGGTGACACAACTTTATAAGTTTTTTTTTTATAAAGGCTACACCATTCCCCATATTCTGGTGCATTTTAACACATTGTTACTTTTATCTAGCTAAAAAAAAAAAAAAAAAAAAAGTGAAAGAGCTGCAATTAGTGCCTCCCAAGCAGATTTAGCCTACTTAACACTGCTGACCATAACATTACATCCAGTCATGTTTACTCCTTTATTTCCCCCTCTCAACTACTCCACTCTGCAAATTGATTTTACTGACAGCGCTCTGCAAACGCCACGGTTTCGTTTCGGGTCTTGTCCTACTCACCAACATGCTTCGGTGCCCATGGAGAAGACAGAGTAGCTGCTGCTGTGATGTGAGAGGTTCCGGCTCGTAACGGTACCGCGGTCCGCGTACCGACGCGCACTGGCCCACTTGCAGTAAAGCACGGACTGTGTTGTCTTGTTAAATTAATATAACTTATAGATAACGTAACACACGGGCAGGACTGATAAGGTTTGCTGGGTAGCTTCCGTGAGTCGATCTGTTTTTAGCCGTAGCCGCTAGTTTAATGATAACTTTCACAGTGATAGGCTGATGCATTTCCCATGAGGCTTTGCACCATTCTACATTAGTTTAAGAACAAACAAACAAATTAAATTGCTGGTTATTTTATATTTTGTGGTCATGAAAGTTCTGTAACATTGAACAGAAATAATTAGATAAAGATAGGAGGCTAAACAAAAATAATTTAGTAGGCTGGATTGATGAGAGTCTGATTCACTATCGCAACCATGAGTGAGAGGTAGAGAGACATGAAGGGGTATAAAAACTGGTTGGACTTGGTAACTAGGTATAGAGGTAGAGTTTGGAGTTTGTCACGGGGGCGTGCGGTTGATACACTGCACGGCCACGCAGCGCAGCTTGCGGGCCGGCTCACTTGAGTTTATTGGCCGCCGGCCGACCGGGAAATCTCCCGGTCCTCCCGATGGCCACCCCGCCCCTGGCTCTTATCTATTAGCTTAGTTAAATCCAAGTGGTGACTTTTTTTTTGGACGGGCAGCGTATTTCCTCCTTGTATTTTATTTATTTCCTTTGCACATTCCTTCTGGAGCGACTAGCATAAGAATTTCCTTCGGGGAAGGATCCAAAACCACCGACCATAACTCAGTGGGTACAGAGACTGAAAAGGGTCGACTCTACACAATGGAGCGAATGACTGCAAGTCTACAACTGAAAATGGATGACTGATGGAGGAATATGGGTCATTATAAGATTGTTGTGTTTCTCTATGATTTATATTGTATTGCTGGAATTCCCTTTGGTACAAACACCTATTTTCCATGTGATTTACTTTTATGGTATTTATTTTGCATTTCATTTACTTGTGTTTTTATTCATAGGGTCCTATTTCAGTGAATATTTTGTTTTGTGGAAAAATGAAAATATCTAAATAAAAAGCAAAAGCAAAAAAAAAAAAAAGGATTTATCTATCTATAATGAGAAAGCAGAACTTACTGGTCGCAGCCCGTGGAGAGTGGGGATCAGGGATAGGCGAGTGTAGCGAAGGGTTACCGGGGGACATGCCAGGGATCCGAGCCCCAGGAGAAGGCCCCGGGACCTGGGGCGAGCCCGGCCACTGGCCCCTGTGGCTCGGAGACACCATGGGATACGGAGAACTGGGGTCCAGAGCACCTACGATTTAGACCAAAACACGTCCGTCAGACACACAACACTGAGGCATTAACAAGCAACAGTCAGACAGATTCACCACTGTGTGCCCACGCTTCACAGGTTATTTGTCTTGTGCTTTGCTCGTGTCAACAAACTTGTGTTTAGCTCGGTTCAGTGCAGTTCAGCCCGTTCCAGCCCAGCAGACCAGAGTTACCCTTCTGCTTACCGTGGGGACTGGCAAAGCTGGTCTGCCCCATCGCTATGCCCAGAGAGGACGGAGACGGGGTGGGCCCGAAGGGAGAGGGGGCCCTCAGAGCTCCGCTAGGGGAGCCAGAGGCATGGATGTTCCCTGCATACACACACACACATACACACAACCAAAGGGCTCGTCAGACTCAGAGGTTGACAAGTTCCTACTCACTCACACTCAAACACACACACTTACACTCACACACACGCTAAAGCTTGGCGGAAGGGCTGAAGTCTCTGGCTGGTGGGCTGAGATGGCGAGGAATGGAAGTAGCAGGGCTAAATGCATGCTTTGTTCCCCCCCCTTAGCTGTGCAGTGTGTGTGTGTGTATGTGTGTGTGCATGTTGCAAAAAAACAAAACACAACTGATCTCATGGTTTCACAAAATTAAAAATGGGCACACATGGTCGCTCTTCCTCATTCTCTCTGAGCAGGAAGGTTTGGTGACAGTAACGTGATATTTTCCAAAAACAATGGTTGTATTGGTTGTAATGATCTATGGTTGCAGGACAAGCTCAGATCACACAAACAGCACAACAAGTTATTCTCTCTCACTCTCTCTCTCATTCACACACACACACACACACCGATGGCCTGAGGTCCCATGTTTGCCGTTACCTGGTGACTGGGTCGGCATCATGGATGGGGGAGTTACATTAGCGTGATAATTCGGTGGCGGCGAGGTGAGAGGGGGATAAACGCCTCCCGCTCCCCCTCTCATCGTCTGCGGCTGCTGCGGCGGCTGCAGCTGGTTTATCAGACTGTCCATCACGTCCGGGCCCACGGGCGAGGGCGGGTTGTCGTCCTCGGTGACGGAGCGTCTGCGAGCATCCTGATTGCTGTCCACAAACATGTTCAGGAATGTCTAAAAAAAAAAAAAAAAGAGAGAGGAACATTTTGAAATCATTTCTTCATTTCTTAAGTGGTTGAAAGTTTGTTGTGTTGTCTCATGACCCTTTTGCTTATGACTTGTTCTTGCTTAACATCACTGGGCCTGAATTCAAAAGCCTTTCAAATAACAAATAATGCTCTAATCCAGGGTTAGTGGGGGGGGGGGGGTCACGAGGCACAGAGAGGGGAGGCTGCGAGATGATTTCCAGAAATCAAATAACATTTGAAAATTATTAGAAATACTGCATTTTAGCTGTAATTGTTAAAAAAGTAGTAGTTAAAATACATATATAACCATGCAAATAGATTTTGTCTAAACGTGGAAGATGATCTACAAGTGGCCGAGATTAACGCAGAAACAAAGTAATTCCCAAAATTTTTATTTGCACAGCAACAATGTTCACATACGAGTGAGTACTATGGTTTATGGATATCACTTTGACTGAGATATTCTTCTTCTAAAGCAAGGATTCCCAAACTGTGGTGTGCAAACTGCTGCTCATTTTGATTAAAAAAAAAAAAAAAGGGTACCCAAAATGCCTTTTTTTTTTTATGTGTCGGGCACTGGGGGTGCGTCAGCTAAGTCGGAAAGTAGAAGGAGGTGTATGGCCTAAAAAGTTTGGGAACCACTGTTCTAAAGTAATGTGTCAAAATGAAGTTTGCACATTACATGCACGTGAACAATGTTCACTTATAAGTCACATGGATTTTACTTGGACTGAGGTATTCTGCTTTTATCTTAGAGTGAATAGCTTTATGTAAAATCACATCCTTGTTGTGAGGCTGTTCTGTTCTTTTGTGTAGTCGTTATGCCCGTGTTTGGATACGCCTATTAGTGCGTGTGCTCTGTGCGCATGTCACCTCCAAGGGTAGTGGGGGTCACAGTCTATGGCACCGTCATTCTGGGGCTCACGGACTGAAAAGTTTGGGAACCCCTGATCTAATCCATGAGACTAACTTTTTGACTAAACTAGCTAATCTCTCAGAAAAGTGGCATGATTGATTGATTTTCCGTTGCTGTGCTGTGAGCCTGGTGTACCTTGAGTCCTGGAGCTGGGTAGAAGCCCTCTACAATCTTAGTGTTGTCAAACAGACTGTAGGCTCCGTCCCTGATGGCGACCACTCCCCGGCTGCGGCAGTAGATGTCGATGCAGTACATGTTGCGGAACGCCAGGCGGATGTGCGTGGGCGACTGGGGCAAGATGGAGAAGCACTGGTAGGCAGTGTTGGTACGCTGGGTCAGGCCCAACATGGGCACTGTTGGTAACTTGTTGATTGCATTCAGAGGGGCCTGTGTGTCCGAAAGCACCTGGGGAAGATGGGATAGAGAAACGTGGTAAGAAAATTACACAAGAGAACAAAAGAACAGGAAGAAGACAGATAATTAAAAAAAAAAATGTAATAAAATCTCATGTGCATGTTGTCGCTGCGTTTCATGCCTGTGCAGCTGTGTACCTGCAGCAGCTGCATCACATTGGGGCTCTTGTTGAACATCTCCTGCAGCTGGTGGAGGATGATGTTGTGGCAGTTGGAGCATCCAGAGTTGGGACCCACGGTGCCGAGGGCGAGGTGGAAGCGCTGGCTGCTGGAGTTCCACTGGATGGTGACGGAGCTGCCTTTGGTGGTGCCGTAGCACAGCACCAGCTTACGGTAGTTGTACAACCGCACCTCTGAAAACAGGCTCAGGTAAGATGGCATCTCTGGAAGGAAGCAGTCACGACATGCAGCTGCATTAATTTACTAGGATATGATGGATTTTTAAAATGTCGTGTTGGAACTGTTATTTCCACCTTCAAGCACCAAAAAATCAATAACCTGATCAATAAAAACAAGTGTGCACGTACCTGGAAGCGCACGAGCGAAGTTGAGAACGCACTGGTAGAGCTGACTGATGGCGTTCCAGTCATTGAGGAACATTTCCACGACCTTACGCCCCCCGACCGGCTCCGACAGCGGGTTTTCATACGTCAGATAAACGTGCCGCGTGGATGCTAACAGAGAGAACAGATCGGTGAATTCAAACAACATTAGGGTTTATGTTCAGCAGTGTATGCAGATAGAACAGCAATTTGGTGGTTTAGAGCGTGTGAGTTTTTAGGGCGTGATATTTTGTTCAATTACTACAGGTGATTTTACACTCATATAATCTTTATTATATGGTAACACATTGAACATTTTCTGCTGGAATCATCCATTAAAGAAATAAAAATCTGGGGAAAAAAAAGGCTGAGGGAAATTATACAGCTCTTTAAACTTGAAATGTTGAGACGTAGCTCTTCAGATAACTTTGACAAAACTTGGAAGTCTTTCATGGACTAAATTAGAACAAAGCTTTAATTCCTCTCTTTTCTTAAACGCAGCCCAGATGTAATGGACCTCTACAACTTTATATCCTGTATCTATTTCCCTCATGGCCCATCATAATGTGCTAATCTTTTTCTTTTTCATTTTATGCAACTGCAAAATGTAATGTACTGTCCCTTTATGTCAAGTTGTTAATTTTTCTTGAAAAAGCCAATAAAAATATTTAAAAAAATAAATAAATAAAAGTCTACTCGTGGTGATGAGGTGGGCATGTGTACCTTGCTCTTTGCTGTGTGTGCTGTTGAGGGGGCAGTTGGCCAGCATCAGCTCAGCCACCCAGGTTCTGTTGTTTCTGCCCTGCAGCCGGAAGGTGCAGTCCAGTAGGGAGCGCTCCAGAGCTCTCCTGGTCTCCTCTCCCACTCCTTTACACGGAGGAATCCTGCAGAATAAACACAACATTTTTGTATCGCCACAATGGTTTTCTTACACTTACATTTGGTTGCTATTAAGTGTGTGCTATAAATGTTTCCATGTGGGCTTGTGTTTGCATGTATTACTTTAATAGACGTATTGCGTGGCTGCTGCCGTCTCCCTCCACTTGGACACCCTGGTTTGGGATCTCCATGTTCGACAGCTTCCCAGTGACAAAGAGAGATTGAGGGTTAGTAAAGATCGTTATGTTTATACTTTGAGGACCGACATGAATGATTCAAACTGTCTGAGCTCTGAGACTTTACCTCTGTTCTGAGGCCAATGAAAGGCATGTTGGTGTCGCACATCGCTACGAGGTGAGCCAGCTCCTTGTTGAAGGCACACATTTCCCCAGACCGCTTAGGCTTCTTTGGCTCTGGCTCCCCCTGTTCTCCACCACTCTGCAGAGAAACGCGTTCAAATTAAAATGTGTTAGCCTCTTTTTCTTCTAGCACTGCCTTATAGCATGATGATTATGCAGTAATATTAACTCTACAGCATAATATGTATTTTCAGTCTTCTAGACCAGTGGTTCTCAACTTTTTTTTTTACATCAAGGACCCCTAAACTGACACTTTTTTGTAAGATTTCAACATTTTTTATCTAATTGTCATGGTGTAATGTCTGTATGTTTTTTTTATGATACCTGCCTGAGGACAACGGATGAAATTTAGCAACTGTGCTAACTGCGGCATATTTATATTGATGCTTTTCGCTGATATGTTGATTAATGTGCATTGTCCTAATCAAATTAATAAATAAATAACATTTGAAACAAACACACATATTATATATAATACACAAATATTTGCTCTGAGACTGAAAAACTTTACTTTTTTAGTCAGTGTATGTTCAAATTAGTACCACTAATGACTTTTTGGAAAAAAATGTAATATTTCTGGGGGGAAAAAAAGTGGTAAAATTTGGAGAACCAGTTCCCTCTCATGGACCCCGGGGGGTCCCTGGATCCCACTTTGAGAACCTATTAAAAATGTATTTGTGTGCAATTAAACACTGTTTGTATGACTTCTCTTGTAATAAGCACCTTTCTCTTTGTCCCTGGTCGGACCGCTCTCCCTGTTACTGTTGTAGTGTCCTGGATAAGGTGTTCTAGGTTGGGCTTGAAATGCTGTAGTAGCTGCGCACACATGGGTCCGTCCTCTCCCTCCAACTGAGATACAGACAGGAAGGAGTACTTGTACTGCAAGGCTGTGGGACTGCTAGGCACATCAAGCATTTCCACCACCTAAAAAGGATGATACGCAGGAAAGAGAGGAGTTAAAACAAAAGAAACAAAAACCAGATGGATAATAAAAGCTCCTTTCAGGAATACGCTGGTTGAGAAACTCACAATGTAGTACTGTGGAAGTCGTGTGAGCTTAATGAAGAGTCTGTGTTTGGACAAGTTGCCGACGGGGTGAGAGGCCGAGTTGGAGAGGTGCAGGACGTCGGTACAAACGGTGGGAAGGTGCTTGACAGACTGTCGACTGCGCTGCTCCCCCAACCAGAACCTAGCCAGGGAGAGAGAAAGAGAGAAAGAGTCGGTCTCTTCTTGAGCGAGTACAGGGTTCATTGCATATGTTCATACTCAGAATTCACACTGATCACTAGTGCAGGACTCTTAAAGCCCTGGCAACTCATCAACACCCATCTTGCCAGAGTGCTCAGCCAAGTGTTGTGACTGACAGCTACTACTACTGACTGCATTTAGACAAATCTGACTATGGCTCCTACTGCTCACTACTTCCTCCCATATTTATATTTCTACTGTAAACTCTGAAGATGTATCCTTTATTCCTTTGATGATTGATAATTACTGTAAGTGGATGTGGACTTACTTCAATTGTTGCAGCCAAGATACGATGCGCTTCATGTCATCATTGATGGTCTTTTCAATATCATCCAGCATGGACTGATCTTTTGAGAGAGAACGCCAAAGTTTTAGGTTCACAAAGCTCACACCAAAACACACAAATGGGAAAAAAAAACCTAGCTGTTTGTTCAATTTTCCTCCTACTCACCTAATCCATACAGCATGGGCTGGAACATGCCAGAGTGCAGGTCTACAAAAATGTGCAAGCACTCCGAGCGACCACAGGGCTCCAGTATTGGAATAACGAGTGTGGGTAAAGCAGTCTCAATGAATGCTGAAATAAACAAACACATACAGTTTCAGATAAACAGCATCTCTCTTCCCAAGAGAGCAGATGGATGAAGCCTCTATTCACAGTAGTTAAATGGAAGCAGAGCTGTACAGTAAAAGCATGGAGAGCACATCTCTATGGTCCAATCTGAACATGCAGCTCAACAAAATCAAGTTTCAGTGTTCCTGCCGACACCTAACAAATGTTTCACAACAAAAAAAGCCGACAGAAATCTTTCTATCACGTGTGTTTGAAGCTAAAATTACGTGTGCTGCTTTCTTAACATTGGCTCTTTTACCTACAACTACTGTTGAAGATGAAACTGGTTTGACAGATAATTAAAAAGTGTGTTAAATGAATAGTGAGTGCGTACAGTTGTCACTGGGATTGCTGGTCTTTAGAATAGCTTTCAGTTCCTGTAGCTTCTGATGGGATCGTGCGTGTACACTGTCGATCAAAAGTTTCTCCACTGACAGATGATCAATCTAGAGAACGAGCGACAGAAAACAGATGTTTTTTTTAATTACACAATATTTCTATAATAAGCCATACTGATATACACTTTAAAATTACACTGATGTCCCCTTTACCTTCATAGCTCTCTCCATTAATTTGGAGTCACAGGCAGGGAGAGGAGGTTCATGGGATATTTGCAATGGCTTGGATACATCGGTCTCGTCAATCTTGATCGTGACTTTATGTACTGATGCTGTACCTGTTTTCCTACCCAACACCTGTTGGCTGCAGAGACAAAATGAGAGGGTCAGGAGGGGCTAGTGGTAGAAATTGTATAAATGCATTTGGTACAAAACATGGTGCAGCTTCAATTTTTTTTATTAAAATGGCACCTTCTGTAGATGTGTATTAAAGGACAATTCCAGGCAAATTCAACCTGGGGCTACAGTTTTCTAGTATTTTATGTCTAAAAGAATTGTATTACAGCTCCGTTTACAAACATGTCGGCTTTTTTGAAGTAAACCCCTCGGTGTATGCTTGAATATCCATCTGGGCCATCTGTGAAATAAAAAAGCTGTTTTGTGGGATCTTAGGCCTAAACAGCCTAAGATCCATCCGTTCCCATTATACGCTTGTGTAGCAATGCAGGGACAGACCAGAGATTCATTCGTTTAGACCTAAAATATTAGGAAACTACAGCCCCAGTTTATTTTATTATATTTTTTTCTCTTTGAGACACTCATTTAGGAAATACCTCAGTTTGTCTCGTGTATATGCTTGTTTTCTTTAGGATTTGTTATTTACTTTGTGAATATATACCTGGGGAAAAAAATTAAAAGTACAAAAATGCAAAGATAATAAAATGACTGATTATGCATGTGAAGGCAAGAAGCTTTGCCATAATGTTTTTTTTTTTTTTAAAGGAAACTACAGCCCCAGGTTGAATTTGTCCAGAATTGTCCTTTAATTTAACTGGATTTTATTCGAGTCTGAGGCTAAATCCCTCATCTAGACAGAGAACATTGTGGATGTGGCCTTACTTCCACACAGTCAGCGTGAGGTATTTTGCGGGAATATATCTCTCCTCCTGCACCAGGTCTCCCCACCGCTCTCTGATCAGCATCAGAGTCTGAGAGTGAAGCACCTCCAGCTGCAGTGACAGACAGAAGGAGTCTGGAAACATTTGCAGTTAAAGAAAAACAAAGTGTGGGAAAAACACCGAGCCCAGGTGAAGAAAGAAAGATAAAGTATTATACACATCTTCCCCATCAACATTCGAAACACACTCGCACGCATATCCTTCAAAACGCATACACTTTGTTGGTAAATGGGGTGTTTGTGCCCCACACAGACTGCTCTTTCACACATTAAGCTGCACTGCTAGTGTGGTGGTGGTGGTGGGGGGAGGGGGAGGCAGAGGCAGAGATGTACTGATTAGCATTGTGATTAGCATGGATGTGCTCATCCTGCATGCTTGATTAGAGTCTTTGATGTTAGCATTTGTTGTCTCTCTACATTTTACCATGAGTTAAAGCAGCGTGAAGAATGACACCATGTCACTGCCTGACAATGTGTAGATAAATAGCAAATAATGGGACTCATTTATGTTTGTAGAAAATGTAACTCAGCTGTGAAACAACAACGAAAACACTGGCTTCTACACTATTTTATCAACAGGTGTCAAAATGCACATCTCCATAAAGAATTAATCGCATCTCTACATCTTTATTACGGTGACAACAGTGCTACAATCGTTGTGTTGTTTGAGAATTTATGAAAAATAGGGGGTAAATAAGGATTCAGGTCTGCAGCTGTGTTTCTCATTGGGATTCTGCACTCATCTACTTGACCGGTCAATACTCTATATGCTCTGACATACACTACCGCCCTACTGCAGTGGTTCAAAGCAAACTGGGACAAACGCCAAGTGGTTGCAGGCGGGACATACACACACACACAAAAAGCCCGTGTATGTGTGCAGAAAGACAAATAAAGACATAAAAAAAAAGGATACGCAAGCAGTTGTACATGTCCTGTAGGGGTTTCTCATCCGCGCAAAGACGAGCCTGCACCAACTCGTGGATGAAGTTCACCTGCAAACTGTGGACCAAGGTTCGGCCATCTGTCAATAGGGAGGAGGGGGGAGGGGGGGAATTGATGGAACCAGATGAAAAGTGAAAGGGAAAAAACATTAGCAGTGAAGTTTACAGCGTTGTCCATCAGCTTGTCAATGGTACCCACTGTGATATGCAGAAGAGCTGGACGAGTGCACGACTTACCGCCCGTTTCTTTGTCCTCAACTAAGATCTCCAGCTTCAGCAGCCTCCAGGGAATATCAGGGTCGTCTCCCATCACAGTCAGAGTGGCCTCAAACTCCCCTTCCACACGAAACTTCACTCGTCCATTGGCTAACACAAATACACACACAGAAGCAAAAACATACATAAGATGGTCTCTTTTCTAACACAGCTGAGAACAAGCTCCAAATTAAGTTACAAAAATGCCTAGCGATTAAAAAAAAAAATACAAATCTTGTTTGATACAAGCTGCTTACCGACTGTGAGGTTTGCTAGCTGGGGTGGTAAGTCTGTGGTGACGAGGCGGTGTCGCAGAATCTGATTGAGCTGGTTCAACGTGGTCTGCTTCTCAACCTTAGTAATGGGGTCTGGAGGAATGATCTTATCCTGCACAAATGGAAAAAGACATAGGAACAAATGTGTTGACATATCCAACATAAACAAGAGACAGATGTTTAAATCCCAGCATCTCTACATGAAACGCTGTAGATTGGCCGTTTCTCTACGCAGGCGGCAGAACTTACACGTATGCATGTGGGCAAACGTGGGTACGACCCTGTGGTGAGCACATCGATGGCGAAGGGGATGGCGAAGCTGGGCAAACGGGCATGAACCAGTGCATCTCTGGCCAACGACGCCAGCCTATCAGCTGTGTCCACAAACAAGATGGTCTGCTGATCCAGGAAGCTCGATATCATCTGTTGCGACAGGAGAAAAATAACAGTTAGTTGAATTTGTGTTTTGATGGATAGAAAGATATTAGTCAAATTACACAATCTTGCTAAAAATCACAGTGAAATAATCATAAGGACTCATTTATAAGCCGCCTTTTGGTAAACTAATATGTATGTTAGTGAAATGTTTTCTGTTTCTTAATGTCCCTGTAGGCTCAGGCTGCTAAGAACTTGGCATGCAACTCTGTTATGTTATTTAATGAAGCGTGTTCTGATGCAACTGTGTTGTACACAGTTTACGTTGCCATTTTGGCTGCCAATCGTCTTCTTTGTTAACGTAAATAAACATGAGCATGAATGAACAGCCACATACCGCACATTTCTCAACTTTCCCTGCATTGCTTGCCCACTTCACCAGGGCCAGCAGACGGACGAACAGTTGCCTGGTTCGACTGGCAAACTGAACAATCTCAATTTTCCTGAAAAATAAGAAGCACAAGATATATACAGGTTACAAACGAATGCATATCAAAAAGTATGGGATAAGAAATGTCTGAAATTTTAAGACACATACCTCTCCATGTCTGTTTTCCTGGGAAGTCTGGAGAGAAAAACATTGAAATGTTAATTGTCTGTCATAATTACTCATCTTATGAGTAAATAAAAGTCATGACATAACAGAAGAATACCTTCATAAAATTGGTCTATCTATGATATGAGTCTGCTTTTGATACAGAAAATGAAACTGAGGCATCTTTTTTACTTTTCAACTATCAGTGATTTGATCTGGGACAGCTGAGCACACTGGTAAGTGGACCATTAGCACATCATTATCACTTTAAACAAGCACTTGACACCCTTTTACCCTTGTTTTTAATACCTTATGATGTGTGATAATGTTATTTGGTGATGAATGGCTATGTTATGTGTCTGTTATTTTTGAGTGCCAACATAATTTCGTTGTAGCAATACAATGACAAATAAACGTCCTTACTTACGTACTTACTTATCTATCTATAGATATAGATATATACATATATATCACGTAATATATGGAGCTGTTATACGTTGTTTACCACTACGCCCCCTGATCTCACTAGACATCTGTGCTATCCACTTAGCAAGCACCACTATGCATATGAAAGACTTCCCCCCAACTGATCGATTAGTCTCAAATGTGCACTTGCGACGAACCCCTTAGTGATTGTTTTTGAAGTGGTTTGAATGAAGAGCATCATCTCAGTTTACTATGATTAGCCGATTAGCACCACAGTTAGCCTCAGTTAGCTTTGAGGCCTAACAACGCTGTTACTGTTACTTACAGCTCCGCCAGCAGGGTGATTTCATGGTAGGTCCTCTGGAGAAGAAACTCAATAAGCAGGCTCAGTCGGATACCGTGCGTGGCCGGGGTCCCGGGTGGCGGTGGCTGTGGACCTGAGACTACCGGACCTCCGAGTGGGACGAGCTGCCCATCTGACCCGATCTGCACCGGAGCCATTTTACAATGACGACTACTCAGACTCAGTTAGCAACGGCGAGCGCTACAAGGGGGGGAAACTAAACTATCGAGCTGTAGTGGCTAATAACTCCTTGCGAAAAGGTTTTTCTTCGTAGTCTTACAACATTTTTTTTCCGGCATGGGCTTTTTTTGTTTTGTTTTGTTTCCCACTGTGCAGCTGGAAAAAAAAAGCTCAACAAATTGTACACCAAATCTGGTAACTCATTACGGAACAGACTCAACGCCGCTCAGCCGCCATCTTTGCTGTCGTCTGTCGGAGATGATGATGATGACGACATAGATCCGGTGGGAACAAATACCCAGACTGGAGCCTTGAGGAGCGAGAGTCATTAATAATATCCCTCCGAGTCTTCACCAGTGTTGGCCAAGTAAAAAGTAACTAATCACCAGTAACTACTGCGTTACTTTTTTCTTTTTCTTTTTAATAAAATGCTCAAATATGCCAAATTACTTACTTGGACTCGCCCCCCCCCCCTCAAACGCAACGACAGGCTCTGCGACGCGGAGGAATACTGAGTGAGTTGGTTAGTTCCAGATGTCTTTTTCATGTGTTCATGGTTCATGTACACTTGACTTGATGTATTATTATTTTCTGACCGGACTTCTTGAGTCAAGTAACGGCGAGTAACGGCGCATTTTATTGTCAGTAACGGGAACAGCGTCATAACGGGAAACAGTAACTTTTTGGATTACTCGTTACTGGAAAAAGTAGCGCCGTCCACTGTTCCTCGCCACTGTGTTGTGTTGTGTTGTGCAGCCGTTAACTGATCAACGGATTCGATTATCTGTTGCCCTGGTAACAGCTGACCTAGAGGTAGAGCCAGGAAGTAATCGGATCATTTACCGCAGTAAAAATATTAGCTAATAGGCTACTACTCTCTCTAAAATATCCTGTTACAAGTAAAAGTAATGCTTCGATACTGTTTCCAAGGAAAACTGTAAGTAGAAAAACGCTCTTGAAATATTTATCAGTGTACAGTAGATAAATATATAGCCTCTGTCGGTTTATAGGTTAGCCTATAATTCTTTATTGCAGACACATGGTCCATATGACAAGAAAATTAAAAAGGCAGACAAAGAATGGGAGGAATTATATTGTACAGTACTTAACCATAAGTTACCATTGCCATTAAAATACATTTCATATAAATATACTGTATATAAGAAATGTATGTAACTTATGTATTAGTGTACTGATTTGGAGCTGGTTTGTAACCATTTCACAAGATTAGAGCAAATTCATCACAGACTAGGCTAATACACTGATTGTTTCCTTGATAAATCAAATCACAATTATCCGGAGCTGTCTTTTATGTTTGATCAACAAACTGATAAACAGACATATCATCAAAGCCCCAACTCCACACAGCTACAGTACTTGATGGTTTTAGTATTTTTGTGTCATAACTCACACTTGCACAAATGTATTAAGTTATCGTCCACAAGTCATTATCCCATGGACAAAAGGTCCATGACAAAATGAATCACAAATCATTACAATGTGTGATCTGAGGGGGCTGCATGCCTTGTTCTGTAGTTTCTATTGCTGTGTGTGGTGTGGTGTTTCTTGATGAGTGGGCAGATCCATTGTCTTCCTGCCTTTTAATCTTTCTCTATGGCATCTTAAAAAACGGTAGAGATAGCCCTGTGGAGAATTATACATTTTACCGGTATGCTGTGTACCACAACTCCGGTTGCCTCATTTTGTAAATATAATGCCATCCTTTAGGTGTGACATTACTCTCCTGAGGCTGTCTACCAGCCTTAAAGCTTTTGCATTAACATTATGACTACATAATGCCAGCGTAAACCATGTTACACATCAAAGTCTGATTAAAGGGGCTCATATTTCTCCCATGGGCACCCACCACCTTGGGAGCTTTGAAAGGAGGAGGGAGGGGTATTCAGTATTAATGTACACAGAGCCAGACCAAACAAAACTGGGTGTGGCAGAAATGACTGATAAACAATATTAACATATAAAAATGACTCCAACAGACAGGCTTTAAATCAGATACAAGTCAGGTTAAAACACTGCATGCCCCAGTGTTTCCAGGCAGCTTTTTGACCTGTACCCCTTCAAGCCCTTCAGTGTCTGGAATAATTGAAACACATTGCAATTAGTACAAATTTTCTGTCACTTTTGTAATATTTCTCTAATTTATGACCACTGAGGGTGTTGATTTATATTTAGGCACTAATTAACCCTAAACCCTAAAATTAAAGCAGAAGTAAGCGGAATATTTATGTTAATATAAGTCTTAAATAGTTATATCTTCCGACGGCAATCACTTATGTTTGGTCTGAAACACGGGTCTGTCAGTCACTCTGCTCTGCTGTAAGCCGAGGAGAAAACTTTCCTTGTATCCTACAACCTTTATCCAATGAGGAGAGAGAACGGCATAAAGGGGCGGTCCTCTCTGTGTGTGCAGCCAAGGGATGTGCGTGCATGTGGTGACGTAGGGACGAGGGCGGGGACTGCTAACTCCATCTGCTGATAAGAAGTTAGCCAAAACGATCGGATCGCTTACTTCTGCTTTAACACCTGCCAACCAACCAAAACCTGTTATTTACAATATTGTAAATATTGTAACATTGTAAACCGTAACATTTTATTGTAAACATTTTTTCCATTTTTTTTTGTCTACCAGTGTATTTGCAACAAATATCGAAACCCATTTTACCATACATTATAGGGCTGGGACGATATGCTTTTCTCCCGATTCGATTCTTCTACGATTTTTTTGGATGGCGATTTGATTTAAATTGCGACTCTACGATATTGCCGATTCTCTCGATTTTTAGTCTGCATTTTTAACATTTATCTGCACACAAATACTGTAGGAGCCTATAAATTAACATACTCCATTATAAAGTGAACTTAAACCCTTTTCAAAACCTGTACTCTCTGTATGTAAAAAAGGCTAACAAATGCACATTGCACAATATTTAAAAAAATTCCCCCCCAAAAAAATTCAAAAAAAAAAAAAAATTCAAAAATATTTATTTTTTTTGAGAAAAAAAAAAGAAATCGATTTTTGGGAAAAAAAATCGATTTAAAAATTGTCAAAAGAAATATTGCGATACTTATGTGAATCGATTTTTTCTCCCACCCCTAACATTAGGTGATAATTAAGCGTCTACTGCGAGCAAACCTGTCTCAACGCAAACACCACATGCCACCAGCTATAACCGTTACTTAATTACTTCCCGATCAAAACAAGCCAAAGATCGGAGTCTATTAGTAATCAAATAGCCTTTATTGTTATTTCAAAAAACAACATGCAACGAGATTTGTGATGCCACATCTATTCCAGGGCTACAAGGACAGTCATACAAATAGTAAAAAGTACAGTCATGCTTTGATAATTTGATTATCAGAACCACCAAGAAATACTGAATTTTACACTAGTAATACACTAGTAATACTAGTAATGTTAACCAGCACAGTAAGGGCCATGTTTTCTTATGAACCTATCTGGAGGCCTTATCCGGATTGCTGAAGCCTCATATACATTGACATGCAAAAGTTTGGGCACCCCTGGTCAAAATTTCTGTTAAATGCAAGTGGAAGATGAAATGATCTCCAAAAGGCATAAACATGAAACACTCTTTTGCAATATTTAAAACAATCCGTGTATTATTTTTGTTTTCTACAATTAGAGTGAAAAGGGGAAACAAAGCAGCAGTCTGCAAAAGAATGGGAAACCCAGGAGACTTGAGCTCTCAGATAACTTTGACCAAGGTATCAGACAAGATATTTACTATTTACACACTGTGATTGTTTCCAAAGGGGGGGCTACTAGGTACTATGCAGGGTGGCCAAACCTTTGCTGCAGGCCCTTTTCCCTTTCTGTCACTTTGAAAATGTTCTTCCACTTGAACTGAACACGCCAAACTGTTCACATTAACAGAAATTTTAACCAGGGGTGCCCAAACTTTTGCATGCCACTGTATTCATCTCAGGATCCTAAGGATCTTGTCCCTCTATCACTTTAGACCAGAGGTCTCTTCAACAGGGGGTCTGTGGAGGTGCAATGTTTTAGCCTATATCTTTCCATATAAAAAGGTCAATTTGAATAGCTTGTGTGCATGATTATCATGCAATCGACAGACATAGTTGATATCAGCATTGGTATCAGTTAACAAGGTCTGTTTATAAATGTCAGAGAGGCATGGCCGCCCTGTACCTTGCACATTTAAAATAAAAACATGTATATGAACCTGTATATTATTCGAATAGCTTAGTATTGAATACACGGCACTGGGCCTAGTTTAATATAATACACGTTTTTTAATATAGCACAGCAGGGGTCCCTGCTCCATCTCTCCATCAGTTTGGGGGTCCTTGGCCTGAAAAATGTTGAAGACCATTGATCCATCAGTATGACCACCCCGTGCGATAGGGGGCGATGTGTAGACAGGTGCGCCCGCCCGGGCCGCTCCGCTTTCTTATCCCCCACAGGTTTGAACCAAACCACGGATCGGATCGCCCCACTGGAGCCGGAGCCACTTATCGGAATTGAGACTGGGTTTTTTTTAATGCCCTTTCCATTCAGCGGGTGTTGTGTTTTCTGAACTGCACTCGGTTGCGGCGCAAACTAGCTCACAGACAACAACGCTTGGACTTGCTGGAGTTGCACCACACAGCCTTCTGGCCCTGTTTTCTTTTTTTGTTTTTTTTTACTGAGCTGCATTTGTGTCCGACTGCGCTTCCGCCATGTTGAACTGATTCAAGTTGTGAGTGAGTGAGTGAGTGACTGCTGTGCTGTGCTGTGCTGTGCTGGGACCGAAGTGACAAGCCCTTAGAAATCGGACTAGGCAGAGTTGGAGGGGGGCTGGCTGTCTGTTACCGCCGCGCCGCGCCGGTGACGCAGGGAAAAAACACCCAAGAAGAGGCAGAGCAGAGCAGAGCAGGGAGAGAGGGGGGAAAGAAAACGTAGGAATTAGATCTTTCTAGTAACAGGTTTGTGTCCTGCCTGCGAAACTGAACTGTCACCGATATAGGCCACGTTTATGTAATATACGACGACACCGCCACCACCATCATCATCATCATCGTTCAAGGCGGCTGTGTGGACGTAGCCCGTGAATAGAGGGGGGAAGTCATATCAAATTCCTGGTGAGTGAGTTGTTACAGCTAACTAGCTCGGTGATTGTTATAGCTGGCTGCGGCGGCTAGTGTTAGCATCATCAGCTGGTGGTAGTGGTGCTGGTGGTGGTGGTGGATGCAAGGTAACATCATTACTGCATTTGATTTGAGTCACTTGGGGGTTATTCAGCCCGTGGACGTTTTGTTTTTGTTTTTCCTCTCTGTTAGCTGCTGTTAGCACATTCAGACTTTGACAATGTCAACGCGATTAAATTGCAATTCATGGTGTTAAACAGATTCACTGAAGCCGAGCTACCGCTAACGCTAACTAGCCGCAGATAGATAGATAGATAGTCCTCGGCTCGGTCTACACACTGAGAAGGAACATTTCCTTTAAACGTACCATGTTTACCTCAAGTTACTGAAATTTAGTCGGCCTTGTAGCACAGGTTTATTTTTCATATAATTCATGAATAATAGCATTTTTTAATCCACATTGCTGTTATCATTTTGTTTCCACCGGGGCTTGCGATCTTTCATTTTCAGTTTGTTTTAGTATAAGTTGTAAGTTGCCGTCAGACGATGATACAGGTCAGCTTCAACACTCCAGTTGGTGAAATTTCAGGAAATAGACGGCTCCGCTGTCACTTGCATATTTAACCGTATCTAAGATGGCTAGTAGCTAGGTTAACTTGAAATGGCTGCAAAGCGACATTTTTTTGTGCCAAATCGCAATGTTTTGTTTGTTTGTTCTATATATGGGTGAAACTAATTGAAGTTGTCGAGTCATATCATCAAAGCTACTTGTCAAAATAGAAACATTAGCACCTTAGATGCACCTTGTTTCGGGATATTTACTCGCCAGTGAAGCTAATGGCGGCTACCAGCTAACATCTTACTGTTTATCTGGACTGCTGCACGTTAGCACGGTTTAACAATAACACAATACCGGCAGGGGAAAGAGATGTTTGATCGATCATTATTTTTTAATCAACAGCCAAACTCGCTCTCTCTATGTGTGTGTTTAAGGCTTTTGCTTGGACAAGTATTATAATGTCAGGCCCGACCGAGTAAATGAGGCCTGCGTGTCTCAGCGCAGTGGGCTTTGGACGAGGCCTTCACTGCTCCGCTGTCTGGGCGGATCGCCTTGCAGGCTAACCTAACTATCTAACCAACTACCTAACTAACCAACCTAACTAAGTAACTAACCAACCCGGCTGTTAACGGCAGTCGAGGAGCTAGTTTGTGGTCATAGTTACGTAATTATGTCAGTGTTTTTGGTGTAAATGCACCTGCACTGTTTTAAAATCTGAACGTGTTCCACCACGACAACACACCATAATGTTACATGACCGATTTCACCCCAACACGTCCATAAAATGTTTTTTTTAAAGTAACAACATTAACCTTAACGTTACAACGCCGGTTCAATCCTCCCCCGCCCCCTCCAAAAAAGGCCGCATTTGCATCTAGCTCACCGTTTGTCTTAATATAATATATATAATGTGTGGCTCTCGGTAATGTGTCAATTACTCACAATAATGTTTTTTGTGCGTCATTAAAGTAATCCACCCTATAACCCCCATCAGCAGGTAGTTATTATGCATTGAGTGATTTTACTTGTAGTAGCTCTATACATATGATGTGACATTTCAAGCCAAAGGCACTTGCTAGATTTTCGCCCCATAATAATGACTGTAATGTACTGCCTGTAGTGACAGCTGCAACCTTAATTGCTGATGCAGAGGCAAGTATCACTGGCCACCTGTAAAATAGGAAATAACGTGGTTTCACTACCCTTAAACTAAGAGCACAGCAGATAAACCGAAAAAGGAGTCTGGGCCACACATTTGTATCTCCTTAAAATGTATGGCCATTCTCAAAATAGTCTTGCAGTCCCCAAAAGCCATGTAGCCTGAGCTGGGTTAGTGCAGAATGCTAACTATGTTTACACTCCCACGCTTGCTGTCTTGTTTGTATTTCAAACTTTGACATATATTTGTGGACCATACCAACCAATCCCGTTGCCAGCTGATCTACAGATCCATTGCATGTTTCAGGGTTGACAATTTAGTGGAGAAAGTAGAGAAATGATGACCATAGAGGCAAAGTTCCCAGGGGCTGGGTTTAGACTTTGTATTGTGATTGTCAACATTACTCAAGATTTAAGCATGTTAAATAGCGTAGAGGACGTAGGGTTGGGCGGTATGACGGTATTATACCGCGTGACGGTATAAAATGTCTACCGGTAGAGATTTTGCAATACCGTTTATACCGGAGAAAGAGCAGATGTCTGCGGCATCTCTCTGAGTCACTGTAGTTAGACCGCCTCGACACACGGGGGAGCCGGCACTGCAGCAGACTGCTTGGCGTGGTTGCATCAGCATGACGAAGAAGATTCACTCCAGCCGTAATTTTTTTTCGATCGATCAGCTGTGTTTCACGTACGTTTCACGTACCGTTTCACGTACCGTTTCATGTGTCATAGTTCTGATGGTTAGACAGATGAATTAGACCTCTAACACATCCTAAAGTTTGACTTGTCAGAGTTTTTCAGAAGAGGAGTAAGTCAGGTTATAAGCGATGCTAATCTCTGTTAGCCCGTCTATGGTGTTTTACATTATACGTTAGCATTAAGCTAGCGGGCTTTTTATGCTTAGTTGTGACACTGGCTGTGTGTGTTTTAAACGTTGTTTCAAACTATGTGGGTTTGATTGAACATCTTTGATGCCTAAGTATATATTGCCGCTTAACATATTGCTTTACTCCTCTTTCTATGTGCCATTTTTACGGTAGGACAGGCTAGGACACAGTTTATTATGGTCACTTCCGTCCCTCCCACCCACCGTTTTTCCGTCAGTTGTTGAAATTTGAGCCCTTTTGTACTACTTTACGTTGACTGTAAAGGTTACTTAGGAACTCTAGAGTAACTTCTTTGATTTTCCCGGTTTGACCTGTTTGAACAGCCATAGACAGCACAGACCGTAGCCATTTTTGTAAAATGCAAATTTGTGATTCTGTCATTTATTTTTTTATATATAATTGCACTAACTGGAGCCAGACTGCTCTGGCATTTTTCCTGTCTTTTTTAAATAGAAATCCAAGTTGAAAAATAAAAGAGGAAAATGATCAAATGCGACAGTATGGGTTATTTTAAGCCATTAATTGAATTTACAGGGGGAAAAAACATACCGTGATATATACCGTTACCGTGATATGAAATTACTCATACCGTGATATAAGATTTTGCTCATACCGCCCAACCCTAAGAGGACGGCTTGATTTAGATTTCTTTTTCTTTTTTCCCCTCCTACAACTTATTAACTTTGAAGGGTTCTGGTGTTACCGTCAGTCTGTTTTAAAACATGGCACTGACTCTAACATTTAAGTGTTCATTTTATGTCAGGGAAGCTGAAAGGTTGTTATGTTGATTGCCTTGGCAAGCTTGATATTGAATCATTTCCTGTGATATTGAATTTAGCTTTCCCTAATTTGTGTATGCACAAATCACATGCTTTCTAACAGTTGTTGTTTGATTGGTGTTTTTTACTACATTTTGGGTAAGAAACGGTAACTAGTAAATAACCCACGACCAGTGCAGCTTCAGTGCTGAATGATATGAATCCATGTGTGCTAATGTATTGGCCCCAAAGATCAAAACAGTTTATCAATAGCTCCCACATTGTGCTGTAATGCTGTGTCGTGGCTATACTCTCTTTAAAACATTAACTATTTGTATCATTTCTGCTCTGTTTTAGTGGCTGAAAATCTAATGTAAGATGTAAAGCTGAGGTGTGAAGCTTAGATGATAAATGCTCGATGAAGTTACCTTAAAAGGGATATATAAATATATATTCTCAGGATGTGTTGTGCTAAACGGGCAGGTGCATCATATTTCACAGTTTGATTGTCATGCTGACATTTAAAGGGAAGTTATTTGGTGTTTTTCTGAGTTGTATCCATCATTCCTATTGGTAATGTGCACAAGCTTCACTGCTGTAATCATTGAGTGACAAGATATCATCATGTGCAGCGAGGCAATCAAACAGGCAGCTTTTGATGTTTTTTTTCCTTTTGGCTATAATTTTATTTTTTGCTGATATTTTATCTTTGTTTGACAGCCATGGTGTAGAGAGAGGAAAGAGTCCCAGCAGAGAGCTACATACAGGTGCAGGTTCCTCAGCCAGAATCAAACAATAGCCATTGCAGTTATGCAGCATGCCCATTAACGATCAAGTGTAAAAGGAGCATAATATTATAGTTTCCACATTTATGAGCATGCTTGGGTCATGACATAAAGTTCGCCATTGGAGAATGTATAAAAGGCTCTGGTGTAGATGTACCCACTGATTTGTTACATCCTATAGTTATCAACTGTGCCTGGGATCTGAGAAAAACAAACTGAGCTTTTGGAGATGTCTGCTGCTCACCTCACCTCTGCAATTTATCTTTAATGGCACATTGCAGCATAAAAAGCCTCTTTTACCTGCGTTGATGTGTTTAGATTCATAACTCATAGCTGTGCAAAATGCATCGACAACAATCTTGTGCACATCTATGGATCATTAACAGTATGAATGAAAACAATTACTTTTCTGCGCTGCCTGCAGCTGTTAATGTACACGCACAACTCAGGTGTCAGGCCACTAAGATGTCCTGATCGTGCAGGGGCAAAAACCCAGATTAGACAAAAGTGATTGGAATAGAAATTAACATACAAATAGTATTAGACAATCTTTTTGTGGTAAACAATTGTTGTAGTTCACAGACGAGCTTCCTGGTTTAACTTTGACCTACTGAACATATATGGTTTCCATGCACTGTCTGTTACTGGACTGTTACTCACATTACTGGTTTTACCTCCAAATACCAGGATTAGGTAATCTGGTCAAACTTCTGTTGTGCTTTTATTATTCTGACCATCTGACTCGGCTCACTCTTTCTCTGTGTGGCTGTAGCATGTAATATCACCATTTATCAGATGCAGGTCCTTGGGCACGATTTTTATAGTAGAATTATGGTCAAACAACGAAAACAAGACCCACGCCTGATAAATAAGTTAAAGTGTTGTCTGAAAGAGATGTTAAAATGTCAGTTAGCAGTATCATTCGACCTTTGAAACAAGAGCCGTAACTAGAATTGTAAATGTGAAATTCGTGAAGTTAATATAGATATGAATTATGGAAGAAACTTTGAGTACTACTGGATATACTCAATCTAATGACATTCAAATCAGTGATCCATATCAGACCCTCAAAAGCCTGAGGCCTGATTCATAACACATCAGTGACTGACCAAAAGAAATTAAGAGAAAGTAGCAACTAACACGCAGGGCCCAGCTCGGGTTGAGTTGGTGTACATGGTAACTTCTGTAGTACAAGATTATAACCATCTGCTCACTTATTTTGCTTGTGTATATTATAAGTAACTTAACTAAGCCAGCTGATAATTCTGACCTTTTACCCCCTCTTCTCCCGACTCCAGGTTATGCAATGGTCTCAGCGGCACATCCAGATCTCCAGGTGCTTGTGTCCCTCTCTCGTGCGTTCGGGCTCTCTTCCCTCTGCTCTACAGCTGAGGTGGCTGTAATTTTCCTCCTGGCCAGCGCTCCCTAAGAGGCCAAGATTGCCAAGATCTGCCCCGTGGCGAGCATGACGGCCACCACGCGTGGCTCTCCGGTGGGGGGCAATGACAGTCAGGGCCAGGGTCAGGCACCTGATGCTCAGAGCCAACCCCCACTGCCACAGAACCAGGTAAGCATCCCATCGTCCGTCCACCGAACTCGATTCATCCTTAGTTTCTTGTCCTGTGCATTGAATATTTCACTCTTGGCCTTCCTCTTCTAAATAACTGTGCACTACACTCGCTCTCAGACAGTGGTCACATGTAATTAAATTAACCTGTGCAGGGAGAAGGGGACGCTGTGTTTATTTCCTCTTCTTTTTTTTTTTTTAGCTCAGTCACTGCAGCAGAGTTTTTTAACAGATATTGCTCGTACCTAACCACACACAGATGCCCAAGGGGACGAAAAAAGGGAGGGAGGGAGCGGAAAAGAGGGAGAAAGAGAGTGAAGGCGAGGCATCAATGAACAGAGCCTCTTGAGTGATGGATAAAGGATATGTGTGTGTGTGTGTGTCTGTCTTTGTGCGTGTGCATGTGCAGGCCTGTGTTGGTTAGAGATGAGCCGTGGTAAGACGTGAGAGGCAAGCTGCCTATGTAGGTCAGCCAAGCAGAAGGAGCCTTCGCCACACACCCCCACATTTCATATTTCTCAGTTATGCATCTCTTTCGGGCTAAGTGTATCCCTCTTTTACTCTCCCATCCACAGCTGCTCGCACCACCACCCCACTGATGTTCATACACACTCGTTAGATGAGTTGAAAAAAATGAACTGAGGAACGATCGCCGCTTAAATACACATTCATAAATGCACATTGTTGCCTTTTTGTTGCTCTTCCTTCCGAAATTTCCATTTGACAGCACCGTAACAGAGGTACACCCACATGCTAACACATTTATTTTTACAAAACAACCACATCAGCCCTCATTTTTTTTGTTTCCTCTGGGCACATAGATACGAAAACACAGCATCTGGATAGAGAATGTGGATTTGAATGCATTTTATTTAGGGGCCCTTCAGTAGAGACACCTGCCTCTTGGACTTAAAGACTAGCACAATAAAAAAACTGACCCCCATACAAGAGGTGAGCCATGCCAACAGAAAAATGCACAACAGAAACACCATCAACCTGAAATGGGGCAAAGTGTGCACTGCAGCTCGTCAGGGCAGCAGTAAAAGCCCTGTTTAGAAATAAGAGATTTAAGTCCATGTAAACACAAGAGGGCTTTTATTTTTAAATAGTAGCAGGTATTGAGTTTGTATGAACATGTGATGCAGTAACTTTAACACAACAGAAAAGATATTACAAAGAATTCAAAGAACTGTCTCAAATATATTACTTTTGTCCCCTGCAGGTCTTTTTTTTTTTTTTTTAAGCATATACAGTAGTTGAAAGCGCTTGTGGATCACTGAAGGCACTGTGCTGTTTTCTTCTTAGTGCTTTTTGTCAGACAAATTGTAAAATTGGGATTTTTACCAGCACAGAGCGGCAGCTTGGAAGTGTCCTGGGACTTTACATGTCCTTAAGTCTTATTGGATGTGTTGCACTAATCATTTTAAACTTGTTCCTTTTTCAACAGAAACAGAGAAAAACATGTAAATGAGAACGGCTTCCTTTTGAAATTTGGCTGTAGTAAAATACTGTATATTACTGCGCAGAGACGAGGAGAGAAACAGATAGATAAAACTGGCTGATAGTAGGTAGAAGCAAGAACGATGTAATGAGGCCAGTATTTTTTTTACCCGTTTTAACAACATCCTCAATTTTGTGCTTTCACCACATGTGGTCCAGTTACATACAGCGTTTTCACGGGGTCCTTTCAGTATGTTATTTTTATATGTTTTTATTTTTGATGGAGCAGTATCAACTAGATAAAACCAGGTCTATATCTGATCCTTTGTCTTGCCCCAGGTGCGCCAGTGATCAAAAATGTCCCATTGTGCCCCATTAAAACACTGTAATTACGCAGCCTTGATAGTGAGTGACCAGAGGAGTGCGCAAATTAAATAAACAGCTGCCTGGAGTGTAATGAGTGTGTTTAATGAGCATTACAGCTTAATGAAGGCCTCTAGCTTCACTGTAAACTTGTAGTCTTGTTTATTTTATGAATTGCGTAAAGATTATTAAGAATTACAATTATTGCTAATATTATTATATTTTGCTTCTATTAATGAATCAACGCAAATTAATTGTAATTTTGTGGGTTTTTACAGACATCATCTCCCAACTCATCTAATGAGAACTCTCCAGTGAGCCCACCAGATGAGCAGGGCCAGGGGGACGGGCCCCCTCAGCTGGAAGAGGAGGAGCCCGCTTTCCCTCACACTGACCTAGCCAAGCTGGATGACATGATCAACAGGTATTGTACTCACATCTGTTTTTGTTTTTTTGCATGATTTCATTTCATTCCAGATCCTAAACCCTTTATCTGTGCAACATTTGTGATGTGAACATTTTTCAATCCAATATAAAACATTATCAAATTGTGCTCAGTCACCAGTTCACTACTCTCCACTGAACAGTGAAATAAACTGAGCTCCTTTGTGTTTTTCTCTCGGCTTATGTCTTCTTCTTCTTCTCTCCCAGGCCTCGTTGGGTTGTACCAGTTTTGCCAAAAGGAGAGTTAGAAGTCCTCTTGGAAGCTGCTATAGACCTGAGTAAAAAAGGTAGGAATACACAGGATGTTATTCTGTATCTGAGAGCCCATCCAGACAGATACGGCTTTAATGAATCTGCATACCTTTTTTTTATTGTTTCGGCGTCTCGTTCTGAGAGAAACAGCGTTTTAGGAGGGTGAAAACTCTATTTTTTTGGAAACGTGTCCCAGAGTGAGAAAACCTGAAAACGCTGCCCCAGCGTTTTTGTGTAGACACCCGAAACAGATCTTTTGTGAAACGATGATGTCATACCCCCCACCTCTCTCACCTGTAACCTGAGCCACACCACTAGACATATACACAGTCTATGGATGTAACGTGACAACAACAGCCGATGACCGTTGGCTCCCTCGGACAATGCGGCTGAATCGCACCTGTTAAATCATTATCGGTCGTCATATTTGCACTGACACGACTCCCAGTCAACATTTAATTGACTTATAATGTTTGGAGTCTGAACACAGCGGGGGAGCTTTAGCGTTACAGCGCATATGTACTACAGCTTTTTGAGTTGTTTTCAGTGGATCCATGTGTGCGCAGATATTTGTTGAAACAATCTCGTGTTTACGGAGATTTTTTGTCCAATATGAACAAGAAAAAGATCGTTTTGTGTGAAGCTATGTATTCGTGTGGACACTTTATGTTATTCAATTACCGCAGGAATCGTCCTCCAGAGACCATTAAACATCACAAATTTAAATATTGATGAAGTGTAAAGAATAGGGTCAAAACTAACCTTTATTTTCATCTTAATTTTCTTGTCAGATATTTTATCAGTTATTAGACGTACTGTTCAGACTATAGTGTATAGACCCTTTCAGAGAGTATAAACAAAGACAGGTGTGGCTCATTAGAAAACGCTCTGGTACACTAAATGGAATGGAGCCTTAATTAGTATCCTTGGTAACACCTGTATTTGTTTATACTCTCTGAAACGGTCTATAGAAAGAGGAATGTCTCACCATAGGTCCCAGAGCCCAGTGCGCTATTTTCAAACAGCAGTTTTTGTCTGCTCACATAGACACATAGATACAAACAAATACCAGGTTATCTGGTGCATGGAGAAATGGGCTCATAAATAAAAGACCTTCCCCTCTTCAGCATCTAAATTGTAGCTTCACCGTCTTTATTACATTCAGGCTGTTGCAAAATATTCTTGAAAATGTTACATATTCACTGAAATGACCTTTATATATCAAGTCCAAAATCTTGTCTTTAATGTGCTTGTATATAAAGTCTTAAAAATGGGTCATGTCTTTCTTTGCAGGACTGGATGTGAAGTGTGAAGCATGTCAGAGGTTTTTCCGAGATGGTCTGACCATCTCCTTCACAAAGATCCTGACAGACGAGGCGGTCAGCGGCTGGAAGTTTGAGATTCATGTGAGTCATCGTTTTTGCTGTGTATTTTGTAGGATGGGCTGATACATGCTTGACTACCAAGTCGATACTACTACAACACTTGGGTAGCGAATCAATATTGATATTTTAATCTTTTTTTGTTGCACTAGACCAAGAGAAAACTGAAATAATACTATACTACAAATATCAGGACTCATTTTATCAGTCAGTCTTTCTATTGCCATTTTTATTTCAGCAGCATTTTTGTTATCAACCCATTCTTCCTGTCTTGAAGTCATGCTAACAAAAAAAGACCACTAAACGGGGTCAGTAGGGGACAGGCCACAGGTCTAGTTTGTCATTGCCCAGAAATTAGGGTGTGGATATCGCTACTGATTTACTGAAACAATTTGATTCCGATTCACAAGGTCCCGATTCAGTTCGATATTGATTCATTCAGAGATATTTCAGTTTTAATACCAATTTTGCTTGGTTATGAAAGAGATTTTCACAGAACTAATGCTGCAAATTGTACAAAGATGGCACTCTCTAACCTGGTGTATTATTAAAAAATATTACTGTTTAAATTACACATTGACCCAAAAGCATTTGCATTAATGTACATTTATTTAATATGACCCACTATAGAAGTAAACAGTGCGATTCTTCAGTGCAGTCGGGGATGATAACCGCTATCACGCAGATCTAATGGAGGAAACAGGAAATTGTATAGATTAAAAGATCGATCTAAGGATTTTATGATGCGATATCGGATGATGAAAATCGATATGAATCAGAAAACCAATTTCTTTTAAAAACCCAACCCTACCAGAAATGTTGATTTTAGTCACGTGAACTTAAAGCTTCCGGTCAGCAGTCGAACAACAGTTATCAGTCAGCTGAACTGTTGAATATGAAGAATTATTCACTTAATATCAAACACCAGAACAAGCTAAATGAATAGCAGTACTGGTATTTCTCCCTTTTTGAGGAAATATATAATGTTTTAATAAAATAATCGACCCATTGCTGAACTATTCAGACTCTATGAAAGGAGATACGGCTAAGCACATGTAAGCTGGAATAAAAGGAGGGGATCAACATAATTATGAAAGGTTAGGAAAGAAATCTATTCTGTTAACCTTGGTGGCATGAGTCAGCAGAGTCACCTTAGTTTAAGTCACCCTATACCCTTATCTCATCGGCTGTGTACATTGTTCAGACTGGGGTCTCGCCAGGCCAAATTGAGTTTTTTCTGTTTTGTTTTCATCGAGCTGAGTGAAAGAGGCAACGCCAGCAGTGATCAATGATCTTTATGTTAGGAGTTGCTGAATGTGTCGTGCTGTGTGCTGTAATAAAGAGATTGATGTCTGGAAACCTTTTCATGATAAACCACTCAGACAGACGGCGACGTCAAGGAGCAGCGTGTCTCTGTTTCTCCTGTCGCCTTTACTTCAGATAATGCTATCTTAAGTTTTTTTTTAGTTTTTTTTTATCTAATCTTATTTCAGTACATTTCACACAGGATTTTACATTATTTTTCCCTGATCCACAGCTGCTCTGATTATTTACATCCCTCAAATGTTAAGGAGGGAAACAGTTTCTTTTCGAACTACAGGAGTAGAAACTATAAAAGCTTCTCAGGAATTCAGTGATGAGTCAGCCCCACATTGATCCCTCGTATCTGGTTACTTCAGATCTGTGAACCAGTCAGGAGCCACGCAGGAGAAGCATTTCAGTCATTTTAGCAGAGATGTGATTAGGAGTTGGGCGTCTTATGCCTCTGACAGCCGTGGCCAGAGGCTTTTTGTTTTCAGTTTGTCCATCTGCCGATCATCCCATTCTTGTGAGCATGATATCTCAGCAACACCTTATGGGAATTTCTCCAAATTGGATGCTAATGTTGACTTGGGCTCTGGGTTTATTGATTCGATTTTGGTGATCATAAGTCAAGGTCAGTGTTGCCTCAATGTTGGGTATAAATGCAGGTGCTAATTATGAAAATAATAATAACACTTAATGAATTTTATTCAATTTCTTCAAAGGCTTCACAGAGTATCCAATCATATCATAGCATAAACATTGACCAGCTGTTTCTGCTTAATTCCTCATTAACCCAATATGTTTACAGTCATGAAATGTGACTAGTCCTCTTTTTGTGGTGCATGCTTGATGGTTGCAGTTATCACAGCCACTTCTTCACTTCAACAGCTGGCAGCTGTTTAGGTTGTTTTAATCTTATCTAATCAAGAAAACGTGCTTCTTAGTCTTTAGTCAACATGTACCTACAGCAGCATGACCTAACAGAACTGCAAACACGTCTTACTTTGACCGAGTTACATTCAAGAACCTGTTTTCAATGACGGAAAGCTGTCATTTTCTTTTGATTGATCAGCTGTGTTTACCGTTTCAGGTATCATAGTTATGATGGTTAGACAGATGAATTAGTCCGCTAACACATCCTACAGTTTGACATGTCAGAGTTTCTCAGTATAGAAGCAACTCAGGTTTAAGTGTCGGGACGAAAGTAACAGCTGTAATTTCGTCCCTCTGCTCATTAACAATGAGCCTGTCTGTCACTCTGCCGGTACCGCGGTCACACGGTGTGTGTGTTACAGGATTGATTAAAACACAACGTAAACAATGTGACCAGCGGTTAGTTTTGGTTTTGGTTTCTGTTCTAAGGGCTGATGGAATAAATACATTTTGAAATGATGATTTCTGGCAACATGTCAGTGTCCATGGAGCAGACGGTTTTGGGGGAGCTGGTACGAATCATTGTCGATTCCTTCCGACCTCAATTTGTTTTGATACTACATATTTCATCCGGTTTATGTGTCCACCGCTATCCTCCACCACATTGAGGGAGGTTCGTTTTGTCCCTCAGTCCAATGAAAGGGGTGTGTCCCAGGGCAACGGGACGTAAACACATACATACATGTGCACAAGTCATGTGCAATGGATGCTGGTCTCAAATTAGATTATGTATTTTACTTCTACGAATTCTGTATTTCTGTCCCTGTCTGTCTTGTCTAACAGCTCATGTTATTTCCTTTCCATCTGACCTTGCTTCACAGAGATGTATCATCAATAACACACACCGGTTGGTGGAGTTGTGTGTGGCCAAGCTCTCTCAGGACTGGTTCCCTCTACTAGAGCTGCTGGCCATGGCCACCAACCCTCACTGCAAGTTCCACATCTACAATGGCACACGGCCCTCTGAGACCGTCCCTGCTGGAGCACAGCTGGCTGACGATGAGCTCTTCGCCCGACCACCAGACCCACGGTCTCCTAAGGTGAGTCACTGCACCGGTTGAACAAACGGGAAAAAATGTACCCTTGAAGTAATGTTCCACATTATTTTTTAGGTTAATAGGACTCTTCCCTCCTCATTCTTTCAACCTGCCAGGTTTTAACTTTTTCTTAAAACTGACCTCATTGCTTGTTCTCTCGCAGCCTGTGATCAGATAAACGAATTACACTTTGAACAGTCTAGATTGGGCTTGATGTTACCATACGAATTTATTTGTGCCTTGTGATAAATATGTAGGTATTTTTTTCAAAAAATAACCCAAGAATCACACAGTAAACAGACCATAAACTTCTACCGAGAACAGTCAGTCTGTCTTCTATTCCTCGTAGACGAAATCCATAGAGTGGCATTTTAGTCTTACCCCGAGGGCCCTTGTGAGACAAAGACGGTCCCACTGTGGCATAGACTGATAATGAAAAATATGGAACTCGCAGTCTATAAGACACTTAGTGCTTGTGTCAGAAAGCAGATTGTGTAAAAGAGAAGGTGGATACACCAGAGAATAGGAATTTAACAGTGAAAGTGATGAATACAGCGTGGGCATGGGGTCAGTGTGAGCAGCACTGCAGCTCTGCTTTCCTGTCTGCCTCTGTTGGCAGAGGGCCCAGGACTACTTAGGGCTCCACTGTGTAACTATTAAGTCAGATTTTGTAACTGTTTGTCTTTTATTTTTATTTTTTATTAAGGTTGACATCCAATCTGTCATTCCTAAATATTTATAACAGCAGTGCCCATTTTTCACAGGCTTTACATTGCATATTGATTTAAAAAAAAAAGGAGCAGGGCCTCATGTCCTGGAATCTCATTCTCAGATGAGAGACAACTTTATTTATTTATTTACTTATATGTTTAATCTTTTTCTCCCTTGTTTTCTATTTACAGGGCTGGTTGGTGGACTTAATAAACAAATTTGGCACGTTAAACGGGTTTCAAATGTTGCACGATCGCTTCATGAGCGGCCAAGCACTGAACGTCCAGATCATCGCTGCACTTATCAAGTGAGACTGTTGTTTGATAAAAAAAAAAGCACCATGTTCTTCTCTTTTATGGGCCGTTTCTGTCAGCTGACTTCTATGCTCTCTTCTTTTCCAGGCCTTTTGGCCAGTGTTATGAGTTCCTCACATTGCACACGGTAAAGAAGTACTTCCTTCCAGTCATCGAGATGGTTCCTCAGTTTCTAGAGAATCTCACAGATGAGGAGCTGAAGAAAGAGGCCAAGAACGAAGCCAAAAACGACGCACTGTCCATGATAATCAAATCTCTGAAGAATCTGGCTTCTCGTGTACCAGGACAGGAGGAGACCGTGAAGAATTTAGAGATTTTTAGGTTAAAAATGATTCTTAGGTGAGTAATAATGTCTTTATGAAAATTCTTTTCACAGCAAGGTTTGAGTTTTCATAATTTATGTATGCCTTGACCTAATTCTTGATTTTTCTATCACCAGGTTATTGCAAATTTCTTCTTTTAATGGCAAAATGAATGCACTAAATGAAGTTAATAAGGTGATCTCCAGTGTGTCCTACTACACTCATCGGCATAACCCTGAAGAGGAGGAGTGGCTGACTGCAGAGCGCATGGCGGTAAACTTCCTTCACCTCTTTACTTTTGAACTTTGGCGTCAAAAAAAGTTCCCTGTCTCTAAAAAGCCACTTCTCTTTTCTGTGTCGCTCCACGCCACCACAGGAGTGGATCCAGCAGAACCACATCCTGTCCATCGTGCTCAGGGACAGTTTGCACCAGCCGCAGTACGTGGAGAAACTGGAGAAGATCCTGCGCTTCGTTATCAAAGAGAAAGCTCTTACAATGCAGGATCTGGACAACATCTGGGCTGCACAGGTCGGTCTTTCCAGAATTTTGTATTTACCCAATGTTGAATGACAACAATGTACTTAATTTTCATTGTATAGTCTGAGTATGCTGAGTATCCAATGGGAAGCTCTTACCTATTAGCTGAGTTGAATCCAAGTGATGACTATTTTTCTGGACGGGCAGTGTATTTTTATTGGATATTGCTGTGTTTTTATTGGATCCAATGGGCACAACTGGATGAAGACTTCCGTGCATGTTGTCTTCTCCAGAATACGACACTGCAGCATTGCTACTTGCTGCTTAACTGTGATATTACATAACATAGGGTGACTTAAGTGCGCCATAAAACAACAGAATCAGACACCTAAGTGAAACTAGCACAGTTTGTCATCTGGTTAAGGTTTTTTTTCAACTGTACCACAGTTTTTATTGTGGTAAGTTATAAACTTCAATCTGGCTTCCTTGCTCAGTTGTGCTTTTAGTTTACGTGGTGACCTTAACATCAACTTTCATTCTCCAAATGCCTCAGCATTTCTGCTGCCGACCATTTCACTTCATTTTATACCTGCATTTTGTGATCACGACACGCACTGCTGTAGATTTGGCTCTAGTGTGACCCAGAGCAGAAATGGAGTAGAGGTTTCTGGCACAACTTTAACCTACTTTTGAGGTGCATGAGGAAGGGACATAATCTGAGGAAGTCAAAATTATACTTGATACAGATGAAGCCTGAAATTGACAGGCTGCTGCAGCCTGTTGCACCAGCTCTGTGTAAGTTCTACCTGAAGTGTAAAGTCCACACTAAATGATACGTTGAAACTAGTTAAGGTAAAACTTAAGATGTATCTTTGTTTATTTGCACCACAGAGACTTACGTTTCATCTTAACAACATCTCAACTAAGCAAGAGGTAGTCACAGATGGTGACGTCATCACATTAAGTAGCCAATGAGAGAAAAGTATCATTCCTTGTGCAGCGTTTGTCATGTTTCTTGTGAAATCCTCCCTCAACGGGTCAACGACTGGGGGAAAAAAAACGGCGAGTCCGCCGCTTATTATGAGCGACTTCGGGCTTGTTTTACTGTGAAGTCGCTTATAAATATTGGTAGTCGTTGCGTGTTTTTTGGGCTTGTTGTTGAAGTGTAGTTGCTTATTTAGGCTTGTTTTTTTCACGTCTGATCCTGTTGTTCGGTCCGGAGCCCCCCATTCTACAGCGAATAGGTCAATGATCCGCTAATGATCCGCTGAATCTCCGCTTGTGGGAACCAAAACTGTGTCTATAAATCAAAATCATCATACATATCTAAAGGATGTAAACTGTAGGTAACACAGCTGGGAGAACCTGCTCTCTCTCCCCCTCCTCCAAATCATCCCACCTCTCCAAACGATGCTCCATGACGACCACTACGGATGACTTTACACCTGCTCAGAGCAAGGTGTAGGACTTAGGTTAAAACTTATGACTATGTTGGAACTATCTCAGCTGGTGGCTGGTGCAACACTTAAAATATTAATAGTGCGTAAACTCCATTCTAAACTAGTTACTTAAGTTCAAACTAGGCTACGTTTGAACTTACGCACAGCTGGTGCAACCCACTGCAGGTATCTTTTTTGAAAACGAGCTTCGAGAGGGAGACTGAAAGGAACACTCAGTCAAAGTACATGGTGCAAGTCAGGGCTTGTTTCCTGTAACTGAAACACAACTGCTGTTGTACGTCGCAGACAATACGTTGGCTGTTAATTGCCAGTTGTTCACAGCTGCAGCATTTCCCCGACACTGCTGAGACGTCTGCTGGTGTATGTCAGAAGTATTTTTGTTAACCCAACAGTCGGGTTTTGTTGTCTCTGTACATCTGCAGGCCGGTAAGCATGAGGCCATTGTGAAGAACGTCCACGACCTTCTGGCTAAGCTGGCGTGGGATTTCTCACCTGAGCAGCTTGATCACCTTTTTGACTGCTTCAAGGTGAGTTAGACTTGTGTTAATCAATTTGCATTTCGCTCCGGCTTAACCACATTGCAGGTGGATTCTTGCGTCACAACAACAACCTGCTTGTTGCACCCTCGTCTACTTTAACATCTGGGCTTGGCGCTCTCTTTTTTTTTTTTTTTGTTGCGCAGGCAAGCTGGACCAATGCCAGCAAGAAGCAGCGTGAAAAACTGCTGGAGCTCATCCGGCGCTTGGCTGAGGATGATAAGGATGGTGTGATGGCCCACAAGGTCCTGAACCTGCTGTGGAACCTGGCACACAGCGATGATGTGCCTGTAGACATCATGGACCAGGCTCTTAGTGCCCACATCAAGATATTGGATTACAGTTGCTCACAGGTATGTTGGGGGTGCTGATGAATATGCTTAAGAAGTAAATGGCATGCAGAATAACAGACAAGGAGCTTATTAAACTACTAACTTATACTGAGGATGTTTAATTTTCACCCACAGGACAGAGACACACAGAAAATCCAGTGGATAGATCGCTTCATAGAGGAACTACGAACCAATGATAAATGGGTGATTCCCGCCCTGAAGCAAATCAGAGAAATCTGTAGCCTCTTTGGAGAAGCTCCTCAAAACCTTAGGTAAGGTCATGGTAGAAATCAATTGTGTAGTGCAGCAACACATACAGGATAATCCTGATGTAGGCGAGTATGAAGCATTTATTTGTTTTAGTTTTTAGGCGTTTTATTCTGAATTATTGATACTTGTTTTGCACATAACCCATGATTGGGGCAAAAAAACAACAAGATTCTCTATTGTTGTGATTATCTGTAGCATTTATCACATTTGCACAAGACGTGTCAACTCTATTATTTAGTGCCCAGCACAGTAAGACAGGAGGTTTAGTGCCCTGACATCAACATTTCCCTCTGCAGATTATCCCAGTGCACTAATTAATCATCAGTGCTAACCAACCAGGCTGGGCAGTACACCAGAGATTTTACTACATTTTCTCACTGACAACAAATAAATCTCTCACTAAACCAAACTTTGCTCTGAACTACCAGACCTTGGCAGTTTTGGTATGCTCCGAGTCTGAGAGCATGTCCTCGCTGCGTGTGGTCCTGAAATTTTTTTCTCATTAGTTAGGATGCTTTGTGGCAAAGGGATGCTCATTTTTCTTTTGAGTACAATGAAAGGAGCTGAAAGGTGCATTGACTGTGTTTGCTTTGTTGTACTGTAACAAAGTGAAGGGTAACTACGGTTGAAAGAAGGCACTGGACTGTGTCGATAGAATCAGGTCTAACCTGAACCACGGCAAGTCTGTGCCTAAAACTAAAACAATCAATCAGTCGAAATGACCATTTGAGCTGCTGTTTGATCTAGCAGCTAATTAAAGTAATAGTCCTGAGAGTATTAGAAGTTGACATGAGTATTTTTAATTCACACACCTCGTCACAGCAGAAACCTTCACCTGTCAGAGTGAGAAAAGCACAGGTGTTGGTAATAAGATAAATGACGGCTCTGTTCTGCAGCTGCATTTACATTATGAAGATGTTGAAATCCATTCAGCTTAATGGTAACCAGCCCTCATCAATTTTATTATTCACACCTGTGCTTTTCACCTGTGACATGTCGAACTGTCTGCAGGAGAAGTGGAATCAAAAGTTAAGTTCAAGTCGTCAGGTAGCTGGAGTACCTAAACGAGAGAAATTTAAACTAGGGTTTAAAAATAAAAACATTAATTTAACATTATGGAAATCTGTGAGAATACTGATTGATTTGAGATCATACTGTTCAACATTATTCGTAAATTGTGTAGTGTTTTTTTAATAGTCACTAGAAAATATGTAGTATACAATGCCTGTTGTTTTTCAGAAAGAAAATGCCAATTAACATACAAACGAACTTAGTGGGGTAAGTTGAGTGCTAATTCCAGGGTTCTATCTATTTCTGTGTTGCGTCAAGTCTAACTTTCTCTTTGACATTTTTATAAAAAAAAAATACTATATAAAATGTAAATCGCTTAAGCAATTCTTCCTTGGGTTTCATCTCAAATGACTAATTCCTCATCCAAACCCCCGTTAATGTCACAGCTCAAGGATAGTTCAGTCAAGACTAAGACAAGACACTTTAATTCTAACTAATAGGAGAGCAAGTGTTCAAGTGCTCATCCATCACAGTCTTTGTAGGTCATAAACTTCGAAGAGAAAATGAGAACTAAAGAGAAGCATAGATGATATTGTAGATTTATAGAATTAAATGCTGCAACAGCCATAAAATCACACATTAATAAGTGTTGATAATCATTCATCATTGTTTATTACTATATTTGTATTTTTTTGTCATTTTAATTCATTTTTTATTTCAAGGATGCCTCAAATGCCTCATATTTTTTTATTTCTTTATTGAAGACAATTTCAGATAGATGATAATCAAGGTGTTGTAACCAATTTTAAGCCAATTCCCAAACCATGTATGAGGTGTGGTTCCACTAGATATCTTTTGGTAAACTCCATCTAATGTGCCAGGATATCTCTAGAGGCACCTGGTGGGAGTTTCTGTGCAGTTTTTCCTCAGTAGTGAACACAAGCCATAGTGCACGTCCTTTTAAACTAGTCACTTACACAAGGTAAATAAAAGGTCCTTTGAGATGGAGCCCCATTCTTCCTGATGCCAGCTCCTTTCAGCTCAAATCATTCAATGCAAAATATCAGGGGTATTTCATGCCTTCGACCCACTTATGTTTCAACTTGAGAAATGTAATGACTCTTGAATGTGTTTGTAGTTGTACTATTGATCTTAACTGGAGTCATTGCATTACAGCAGCAGTTAGATAAACTTGAACCACCTCTTGGTTCCTATTTCTTTTTACTACTAGACCTTTTTTAGTTTAAATTTCCAGGTGGTTCCTGGTTATTTGTAGCTATTGAATTTGCATTAGTCTTGTTTAGTTCTTATGGTTGGTTTTCAAACCCAAAACTTTTTAAAGTGGAAACAAGGCAGGAAATGTCCTGTACTGATATGACCTCTTCTGCTGGTTATTCTACGACATGCATACACACACCCACACACACACACACAAACAAATGTACTCTAAAAGCTGCTTTCTTTATGTCCGTGATAGACACAAATGAGAAATCAGTCATTATGTTTTTTCTTAATCAGAAATTGTACAACTTAAAAGATTTTCAACATTGTCTTAATTCATTCTTTGTTTTTCAGTCTTTAACTTCCTCACTAAAAACCTGTTTTTGCTCTCCTTACATCCACCACTCCTCCCGCTGTTGTCTCCTCAGTCAAACCCAGAGAAGTCCTCATGTGTTTTACCGCCACGACCTGATAAACCAGCTGCAGCATAACCATGCCCTGGTGACCCTGGTGGCTGAAAACCTCTCAGCCTACATGGAGACCATGAGGCAGTTCTCCAAAGGTGCTTCGTGATAGTCAGACTATTTCATTTCATTGTTGTTTCAGTGCACAGCTGTTGGGTTCAGGGTTTTTACGCTCTTGTCTGGACTGGTCTGACTGGTTGTGTGTGTGCTTTTACAGAAGAGCAAGCCGAGTTTGACCCCCAGACAGTCAGGCCAGGAAGCCGCTACAGCCATGTCCAGGAAGTACAGGAACGACTCAACTTCCTGAGGTACAGCTCAATCTGAACCATCTCATACAGTCAGTTATAGTCTTGTAAAAGGTGAGGCTACAACTACATGTAAGCTGAAACTCTTTGTGTTTAATGATTTTTATTAAAAGCAAATTAAAAATTGAGCTCCACTCAGGTTGCCCAGCTGTCGGTAGTTTGGATTCATCTGTTTCTGTCGGAGAGTATTCATGCGTTGTAATAATACAGTGAAGAAAATAGAGCACAGACACACAGTGTGTCTGGGAGCCACGCATTACATTCCCAGACTGGTCCGTGGCCACTTTAGCTGCTTTGTTGAAGTACCTTGTTCAAGGACAATGGTGGATAATTGGAGAGGGCCAAGTAGTACCCAGTGACTTCACCCCACCGACAATTATGATTCAGGTCTGGAACCAAAGCTGTGGCCTTCATAAGTGCGTTTCTCTAACCTCCAGGCCACCAGTGTCCACTATTGATTTTCTTTCTTGTTATTTTTTTTGTCAGGTTCCTGCTAAAGGACGGCCAGTTGTGGCTTTGTGCCCCTCAGGCCAAACAGATCTGGAAGTGTCTGGCTGAGAACGCCGTGTTTCTCTGTGACCGCGAGGCCTGCTTCAAATGGTTTGTTTTTTTCATCTCATTTGGCCTTTTTTTGGCGTGTATTAATTTCCTTAAACTAATCAAGCGGACGTGTTAGATCAGAACGCCGTGTTAACTTTGCTGCAACACAACACACCAGGTACTCCAAGCTGATGGGCGATGAACCGGACCTGGACCCGGACATCAACAAGGACTTCTTTGAGAACAACGTTCTGCAGTTGGACCCGTCTCTGCTGACGGAGAATGGCATGAAGTGCTTTGAGAGGTTCTTCAAGGCTGTCAACTGCAGGGAGGGCAAGCTGGTCGCGAAGCGCAGGGCCTACATGATGGATGACCTGGAACTAATAGGCTTGGACTACCTCTGGAGGGTGAGCAGATTTGTTGCAGCAGTCGCACAAAGGCAGATGTTTTTGTTTATTCTCCTTGTGGCTGAAGTGAACGTCCCCAGTGTCTCATCGTATACACGAAGGGACTGTGTTCTGTTTGCTACAATAACATTAGAGAAGAAACAACAGTGCTATCGTACATATTGCTTTTTCTACTTCTGTCATGCAAAAGTTTGGGCACAGTGTGAACAGTTCAGCAAGTGGAAGATGAAATGATCTCCAAAAGGCATGAAGTGACAGAAGATACATTCCCTTTACATTTTAAACAATATATATATATATTTTTAATTTTCATCTTTTACATTTTCAAAATGATAGAAAAGGAAAAGGGCATGCAGCAAAGGTTTGGCCACTCTGCATAGTGTTGCACAGTGTGTGTAAATAGTAAATAGCTTGTCTGATACCTTGGTTAAAGTTATCTTAGAGCTCAAGTCTCATGTGTTTCCCATTCTTCTGCAGGCTGCTGCTTTGTTTCCCCTTTTCACTCTAAAATTGTACAAAACAAAAATAATACACGGATATTGCTTGAAATATTGCAAAAGAGTGTTTCATGTTTAACTTTATGCCTTTTGGAGATCATTTCATCTTCTACTTACTTTATTTATTTTGACCAGGGATCACTGTATGATGGAGGATGCAGTTTTTAATGTCATTTTTTCCATATTCTTCTCTCAACCAGGTGGTAATTCAAGGAAGTGATGACATCGCTAGCCGTGCAATAGACCTGCTCAAAGAGATCTATACCAACCTTGGACCAAAATTACAAGTCAATCAGGTACGGGCAACGTTCTGGTTTAGGTTTAGGTTCTGTTGGATATTTATTGGGGCTAGAAAACTGGGAACATATAGGGGTTAAGTATGTGTTTTGAGGTCACTTCTTTTTTTTGTAATTCACTTTTTAACCGTGCAACAACAAAAGGAACAACATATATGAATGTGAACAATGACAGGAACAAAACAACATAACATAAAACCCACACATAACAAAAAAAGCTCACCACAAAATACTTACATAAGCTAAACTAATCCAAACATAAAAATACTTCAGTGTCTTTATTGTTTTATTCTCTTCTTCCCTGCAGGTTGAAATTCACGAGGATTTCATCCAGTCGTGTTTTGACCGTCTGAAGGCGTCCTATGACACGCTGTGTGTGTTGGACGGGGACAAAGACAGCATCAACTGCGCGCGTCAGGAGGCCATCCGCATGGTGCGGGTTCTCACTGTACTCAAAGAGTACATCAATGAGTGTGACAGTGACTACCATGAGGAGAGGACTATACTCCCCATGTCCAGGTACGGTCACAAAGAAACAGCTCTACTTTTATCATAACTATATGATCACACATCGACAGGGTGACGCTTTCACATTAAAATAGAATCAAAGTCACCAAAGATTTTTTAAGAGTGTTTGGTTTAATTGATTTAGAATAAACCAAACCAACATTTGCACCAAAACGGGCACTGCAGTCAACTTTTTTCTGGGTGAAATATTATAATTCATGTAAAGTACCTACTCAAAATTCAATAAATTATTGCACAATGTAACTGCAGCCCTCTGTTTTCCCCTTTTTAAGTGTGTGCTTTATTATAATCTATTTTTACCTTGTACCTCTCAGTGAAATAAACAAGGTGGCATGTATTAATAAATCTCTTTATTCCATTTCTCTTGCAGAGCTTTCCGTGGGAAACATATCACGTTGATCGTACGTTTCCCCAACCAGGGGCGTCAGGTAGACGACCTGGACATCTGGTCTCACACCAACGACACAATCGGTTCAGTTCGGCGCGGCATCCTGACCAGGATCAAAGCCAATGCTGCACACACTAAGATCGAGCTCTTCATTGGTGGAGAGGTTGTTGATCCGGCTGACGACAGGAAGCTGATTGGACAGCTGAATTTGAAGGACAAAACGGTGAGAATGTACTCCCGACAAAAAGAAATATTCTATTGAAAGTGCTGCACTCGCTACACTTTTTTTTTTTTTTTTACATACATGAAAGAAGTGCTTCTGTTTCCAACGTGAATTGATAAAATGAGATTGCAGCCGTCTAAATAACATCTGCAAGCCCAGATGAATGTCTGCGTCTTAGAAATCAAGTGTGTTTCATCCATTTGAACTGTTGAACAAAAACTGTTGTGTGTGTGTGTTTTTCTTTTCTATAGTTGATCACGGCCAAGCTGACCCAGGTGAGTGCCAACATGCCTTCAAGCCCAGACAGCTCTTCTGACTCATCCACCGGCTCTCCTGGTAACCACGGCAACCACTACAGTGATGGACCCAACCCTGAAGTGGAGAGTTGTCTTCCTGGAGTGGTGAGTGTAAAAAAGCACAGGCACTAAATACACACACATACACACACACACAAAACTATTTCAATGTTGCTTCTAAACAGCCTTGAATACAACGGTAGAGTGATTCTGCAATTAAATCGTTAATCCTTCTGTGTAGGAATCTATTCCACACAGGGAAATGAGAGTGTGAAACGGTCTCTCGACGGCAGTTTCTGTTATTTTTAAAAGCGAACGTCATCTATGATCAGTCTTTTCACAGCCACAATCTTAACACCGTTTGTATTGCCACATTTTCTTCCAGATTATGTCGCTGCATCTGCGCTACATCTCCTTCCTGTGGCAGGTGGCCGACCTGGGCTGCAACCTCAACATGCCTCTGCTCAGAGACGGAGCTCGAGTTCTCATGAAACTCATGCCGCCAGGTATACCTGCAACTGTGCTCGCAATATTTCCTTCTCAACAAATTCACTTGAGGAAAAACACACACCTACACAAGCTCACACAGCCAACAGTGGGTCAGTACCAAGTGTGTGTTTTTTTTTTTTTTTGTATCCTCAGATAACACTACAGTGGAGAATCTGAGAGCTGTGTGTCTGGACCATGCCAAGCTTGGTGAGAACAGCCTCAGTCCTTCGCTGGACTCGCGCTTCTTCGGCCCGTCACCCTCACAAGTGCTCTACCTCATCGAGGTGAGTGTCACTGTACCTTTGCATCACAAGTGCTGATAAATGTGCCCATGTTTGCATTTATTGCCCCAAGCTATTGTAATGTGTGTACTAGGGTTGTCAAGAGAACCAATACTTCGGTACCAAGTCGATGCCAACACATAAAAAATACCTTGGTACCTCGGTATTGTGAGTACCGGATATACAACTTTTCCTTCGGCGGGTCATGTCGGGAGTGACACAGGCAGTATACGTGCGTGAGTCTGAGCTCATGTAAACATGCCATGCCATGTGTCTTTTTACGGCCAGTAGTGCGGCATTTGGACCGAGTGAAAACAAACTGCTTCTTCTTAACGTTATGTTGATGTCGGCTCTTTAAATTCTGTGCAGTTTGAGAAGCTGTTGAATCACAGTGATGCTTAAATACAAGAAAGTTTGATGTGAAACAGTTAAAAAAAAAAAAAAAAAAAAAAATTTAAAAGTAGGCCTTGTGACTTTAGAAGCACGTGGGTTCTGTTTGGTTTTTTAAATTGTGGTATCGAATAAGTATCGAGATACGCTGAAATTCACTGGTATTGTTACTGACTACTGAAATTCTGGTATCGTGACAAGCCCTAGTGTGAGTAGCAGCGCCAAGACCCCATTAGTAATTTGATTTGATTTATTTATTTAGCACAATTTTAAAACAGTGCAAGGAGGGAACGAAGCCTAGGAGGCTTGTACAAAGTTCCACTCCCATCATCATAGAATTACATTAACTCAAGATAAACAATGAGAAATGTAATCATGATATAATACTTGGATATGTTGTAGATTACTAGGATTACAACTAATAAGTAAAACATATAATACTATTATGATATTTATATACAAAACAATAGGGATGAGCGAGTACAGCATTATCTGTATCTGTATCTGTTAACCATATGAATTATCTGTATCTGTATCTGTCCTCGGAGTGGGCGGGGCCTAAACCGGAAGTGGGCGGGGTTTAACCCAGAAGTGGGTCGGGTTGTCTTGAAATGGGCGAGGCTTTAACCGGTATGTTATTTTAAGCATGCAATTGACATGGGTTGATCAGAAATTGTTATAGTTATTGCTAATTAGAAAACTATTTACAGGACAGCATCAGCATTGAGCTTCAGATCAATGGTTTTAATCACGATAGCAAACAAACTATTTACACAACAAGTTTTGCAACAATGAATACAACACATGCGGTTGCAATTATGAAGGAAAATGTAAGAGTTTTCATACTCAACAACTTTTTTTTTTTACTTTTAATTTTTTTTAATGATCAGTGTGATTTTTCTTTATTTTATTTTATTTTATTTCCAAACCAGGTGTGTGTGTGTGTGTGTGTGTGAGTGAGTAAGAGAGAGACAGAGACAGCTGAGTGTCAGCTACTCTCTGTGTATCACTCATTATTCTGTATCACTGATCATGAGAGAGAGAGGGGAGGGGGGAGAGAGTGTAGCTTAATTTGTAATTTATACCACTACTACTTTTTTATGAAATACAGCAAGAAAGTGTCAGACACTCAGTGCGTGAAGTTAAAAAAATGGTTAGAGCCAGCTGACGGTAAAAAATAAAATAAAAAACTATGACGACCGGTAGAGAGAGGGAGAAACAGAGAGAGAGAGAGCGTGTGTGTGAAAAAAAAAAAAAATCTCCGACAGGCAGAGACGCAACGCGAGTCGGCACCACGTCTGAACGAACCCACGTTTACCAGAACTCTACTGGTTAATAAGTAAGTAGCTGAAGTAATAACAAACCTGAAGCTGAAGAAACACTAAACGTTAAGAGAAAAGACCGGCGAACCTGAGTGACTGAGGGAGAGACAGACAGCTGTCAGCTGTTCTGTGTGTGAGTGATCAGAGCGGGACACAGTAACACACCTGCATGTGTGTAGGGGAGGGGCTGTAGCCTATCACAGAACGCAGACACAGTCAGCTATCCAATGAGGATATTCATTCAATCTTTTTTTTTTTTTTTTCCGAGCACAGATATTGACTCGTATTACTCGTTTAATACTCGTACTCGGCAAAAGTGCATTATCCGTACCGGATACTCGTTTCAGCCGAGTATCCGGCTCAACTCTACAAAACAATAATACTACCCTGCTGTGTGAGTCCAGTCTCACTGTTTCTGCGCCGTCTCTGTCCATATATTAAACGCTTCATACTCTGCTTCTGCTTGCTCCAGGTTGTCTATGCTTTGCTGATGCCAGCCAGTGCCACTCTGGGTGAGGACGCGAGCGACTTCCAGTACAACTTCTTGAAGAGCGGCGGGCTGCCCCTGGTGTTGAGCATGCTCACCAGGAACAACTTCCTACCGTCGGCGGACATGGAGACGCGGCGTGGGGCTTACCTTAACGCGCTGAAGATCGCCAAGCTCCTCCTCACCGCCGTGGGCTTTGGACACGTGAAGGCTGTAGCCGAGGCCTGCCAGCCCAACGCCGAGGGAAATATTCCAGTCTCTCCGGTTAGGCCACACGCATAACTCACATAGACATACCTGCGTAACTGCTTCCTCAATGGTTGGCTGCCATATCTCTACTGACATGCTGTTATTTTTCTCCACACGACCGTCACCTGCCCTGCATTGTCTACAGATAAACCAGGCCACCCATGACCAGGCTCTGGTCCTCCAGAGCGCCCTGCAAAACATCCCCAACCCCGCGTCAGAGTGCATGCTGCGCAACGTAGCCATCCGCCTGGCTCAGCAGATTTCTGATGAGGTAACAGAGAACTTAATTCATTTGTAATTTTCCAATTATCATATTCTCTGTCTTACAAAGTAACAAAGAACTTTATGTTGGTAATAACTTTATGGTAATTCACTTAATTTTTTATATACAGTGCCAATTTTAGGTTTAAAGTTTAAATAAAGGTACCGTAGTTGTCTTCTCTTGAAATTGTGATATTTAATGTAATATTGTTTAGTGGTGTGCATCTTCACCGGCCTCACAATTCAATTTGATTACGATTCACCAGTCTACAATTCGGTTCAATTCGATTATACGATACATCTCAATGCATTTCCATGCATCACATCCTCAATTTTCTATGTTGCCACACATATTTATTAGACTATTTATGTTAATTAATGAAAAAGCCATAACTTTTTATTTACATATTAAATAAAATAGAAAATATAATTCAAATGCATTTCCACAGTACAACAGCTTCCTTTGAGTCTGAACACGCAAAGAAAAAGAAAAGGCCGAGCCTACTTAAAAGTGCACTTGTTCATTTCTCAAAAACAAAACATAAATCTTGGCATTATGCTTTAAAATAAAATAAAAATAAATCACGGTTTCTGTATGTGAACAACACCATCAAACTTGAATGAATGATTTGAATTTAAAAATCGATTATGTGACATAACTGCATCCACTCAGAATCGTCCCATTGTTACACACCAACAATATATACGGTGCCGAAAAGATGCATTGAGATTCTCAAAGTGTATGAGAGCAAGAAAATCTATTTTTGTTGCGTGTTACTGTTTGTAATAATAGATACTATTTTCACCAGAATTTCTTCCAGGCATCAAAGTACATCCCAGACATTTGTGTGATCCGAGCGGTACAGAAAATAGTGTGGGCATCAGGCTGCGGTACGGTGCAGCTCGTCTTCAGTTCCAATGAAGAAATCAGCAAGATTTATGAGAAGGTAAATAAATGTTGAGTTATGTTTGGATGGTTCTGTTTTCTTGAGAGTTGGGATTAAATGTCGTCCAAATATTTTAGAAAACATCACAAGAGCACATTAGAGTGGTGGTTGACTTCCACAGTGGTTAGAGTCTCTGCTGCACAGTCAGCAGGCATTAATAGATACACAGACTGTTGTATGACCTAAGAGGCAGGGCAGTAAAAGCTAATTTTTTTTAAAAGGGCACTAATATAAAAAGCAAAGCAGTATCCATTTTTCATGATATCTTTTAAAATCTTTCTGTTTCTCATTAGACAAATGCAGCGAAGGAGCCAGATGGTGAAGATGAGCAGGTGTGCTGCGAGGCCCTGGAAGTGATGACACTGTGCTTTGCCCTCATGCCCACGGCTCTGGACACACTCAGTAAGGAGAAGGCTTGGCAGACCTTCATCATCGACTTGCTGCTGCACTGCCATAGCAAGTGAGTCTGTCAGCTCGTTTATGCTGAAACATGAGTGAGCCGACTGAAAAAGAGAAACAACCTCGCCGTCAACTACAGCCTTTTTACAGTTTGGACTCGATTTAACGAGGCTGACGTCGTTGTTGTTGTTGTTGTTGTGTCTTGGACAGATCTGTTCGTCAGATGGCCCAGGAGCAGTTTTTCCTGATGGCGACTCGGTGCTGTATGGGCCATCGACCCCTCCTCTTCTTTATCACCCTCCTCTTCACTGTGTTAGGGGTGAGTGGCTGTTTTTTTGCTTTGTGTTTTTCAATCATTTCTCTTTTTTCGGTGTCGTAGTGACAGTTAACTGCTTACAAGTTCACTAATGTCAAACTGTCCATGTCTGTGTTCCCAGAGTACAGCCAAGGAGCGAGCCAAACACGCTGGGGACTATTTCACTTTGCTCAGACATCTGCTGAACTATGCCTATAACAGCAACATCAACCTGCCAAATGCTGAGGTGCTGCTCAACAACGAGATCGACTGGCTGAAGAGGATAAGGGTAAAACATTTTTTAAAAAGCCTATTGATATACTGTATGCCCATTATTTGTTTTTAATCTTAGGCAAGGCAGCTTTATTTATATAGCACATTTCATACCAAGGGGCAACTCAGTGTGCTTTACATGAAAACAAAACATCTAACAGTAAGAATTGGAAACGGGAAAAATAACAACATAAAACTCAGAATAGTAAAAATTGGATACATTCAACATACAGTTAAAAGCAAGAAACAAGAACGTATGTTGTAACAAAACACAATTTTAATCGGTTGAAACACTTAATGATATTATTTTGCAGGATGAGGTTAAGAGGACCGGGGAGACCGGTGTGGAGGAGACGATCCTGGAGGGCCACCTGGGGGTCACCAAAGAACTTTTAGCCTTCCAGACACCAGAGAAGAAATATTACATCGGCTGTGAGAAGGGAGGAGCGAATCTCATAAAGGTAAATTAAATGGTCAATATAGAAAATGAAAAATTCCTCTTCTTCTTCTTATAACATGACTAAGAACCCGTCTCTCTCCTTTTCTTCTTCTTCTTTAGGAGCTGATTGATGACTTCATCTTCCCAGCATCTAATGTTTACCTGCAGTACATGAAGAGTGGGGAGTTCCCCACAGAGCAGGCCATCCCAGTGTGCAGCACCCCCGCCTCCATCAACGCCGGCTTCGAGCTCCTGGTGGCGCTGGCTGTCGGCTGTGTCCGCAACCTCAAGCAGATAGTTGACACTCTGACAGACATGTACTACTTAGGTAGGCGGGAACCCAGTGCAGCACTTTCACTGATGATTTGTAAATTACAATACGCTTGGATTAATTCTTTTTCCTTGCCTCTCTACCAGGTTGTGAAACACTGACGGAGTGGGAGTACCTGCCTCCGGTCGGACCGCGGCCCAACAAAGGTTTTGTTGGCCTGAAGAACGCCGGAGCCACCTGTTATATGAACTCAGTCATTCAACAGCTGTACATGATCCCTCCCATCCGCAACGGCATCCTGGCCATCGAGGGCACCGGCACCGATGTGGACGACGACATGTCAGGGGACGAGAAGCAGGAGAACGAGGTACCGTGAGAGTTTATATTCCATCCGTCGGTGCGTTTACATGCACAGCCAAGTCGAGTTGAGCGTCTTGTTGGAGTTCTGTCCTTGTCCCAGTTTACATGCAACAGGGAAAATCGAATAATTGACGGTGTCCTCCTCCTCAGGTGAAATCAGCCCAGGCGGTTCAGGCTTCTATGCTACATTCTCTGCTGTCTCTGCTGTTGTGAAGCATGCGCACATGCATTGTCCAGTTTAACTCCGATTAAGGCGTATACATGCAGACGAAAACCGGTTTACAATCGCCAATTGTCTGGTTTCCAATTTCAAGATCAAGAGTCAAGAGTCAGTCAGAGATACTTTATAAATCCATAAAGGAAATTGTAGTGTCACAGCAGCAGCATCTCATACAGACCGACGGACACAAAAGAAAACAACAACCACGAAATACAACTATCAAATAAAACAGATTTTTAAAACTCACGCGTTTACTTGCACTTAATTTATTCCAGTTATACTCGGATTAAGGCCATAATTGTATTTTTTCCAACTGTCATGTAAGCGTCCTGCGTGTTTTCTGTCTCCACAGAGTAACGTGGATCCTCGGGATGAGGTGTTCAGCTACCACCATCAGTTTGACGATAAGCCCTCCAGTAAGTCAGAGGACAGGAAAGAGTACAACATCGGGGTGCTGCGTCACCTACAGGTCATCTTTGGCCACCTGGCTGCATCCAGACTGCAGTACTACGTCCCTAGGGGATTCTGGAAACAGTTCAGGTACTTTAATGATTCAGTCATTTTAAATGGCCGCTGGTTGTAAATTGTTTCACATTTGAAGATGACCTTATGGTTCCCCTTACTTTACAGGTTATGGGGTGAACCAGTGAATTTGAGGGAGCAGCATGACGCGCTGGAGTTTTTCAACTCTTTGGTGGACAGTCTGGACGAGGCCCTGAAAGCCCTGGGCCATCCTGCCATGCTCAGCAAAGTGCTGGGAGGGTCCTTTGCTGACCAGAAGATCTGTCAGGGTTGCCCCCACAGGTGAGTCCAGTCTTTCCTACGGCTGCCCCCAAAAAAGTCGACCAAATTTCATCGGTTTGTCTTGTCAAAATTAAGTCAGAATCTGTATGACAGAACTGTGTATGAAAGGCTAGAGGGCTTTTAATTTAAAGGGCCAGATACAAGAAGTCGAGACACTCAGTCACTGTCAGTTTTTTTTTTTTTTACACAACAGGTCCCTGTGATTTCGCGTTTGTGAGACAGTTAACTATTAATCAAGTTCATAAGCTGTGTGATGTGTGAGACTATGGCAGGACTCTCGGAGATGAGAGATGGTGAAACGCTGTTAAACACCGCAATAATAATGTTTCTTTCTGTGCTAGACTATGGCGGGCCCAAACGAGACTATATCCATGTTTCCATCCACACGTTTTTATTCGCATTAAGCAATATCAAATTGGAAATACAATTTTAAAAAGAATTGAAACGCCTTAAATTGCAAGAAAATAATTCAACACACCAATATGATCGCAAAACAGCACGTGCCGTCATTACGCATATCTTTTTATTCGATTTAAAGGACTCAGATGGAAACGAACTTGAAGCGGCATTATTTGCATTTATATTTTTATCGATATTTAGATAATTAGATTGCCAAGTGGATGGAAACATGGTTTGTGGCGGGCCGCCATAGTCAAATTAATTAATGGGAAACACTGTTATCTGTGACTTTTAGTCGACTAATCGCCCAAGGATCAAAGAAAATCTTTAGTCGGGGGGGCAGCCCTAATCTTTCCTCTTGTGTTCAGTCACTTGAAATGATCTGTGGTTCGATTTCTTCTTGCCTAATAATGATTATTTGTGTGCTGTCAGGTATGAGTGTGAGGAGTCGTTCACAACGCTCAACGTAGACATTAGAAACCACCAGAACCTGTTGGACTCCATGGAGCAGTACGTTAAAGGAGACCTGCTGGAGGGAGCCAACGCCTACCACTGTGAGAAGTGTAATAAGAAGGTGAGGACGGAGTTCATCTGGCAGCTCCCGAACGAGCCATGAGGGAAAATAGGAGGAGGCTCGTTTTAATGATCTGTTTTCTCACCCTCATTAACGAAGGAGCTAATCTCAATGTTTGCTGCTCTTCCCTCGTCAGGTGGACACAGTGAAGCGCCTGCTGATTAAGAAGCTGCCGCCGGTGCTGGCCATCCAGCTGAAACGCTTCGACTACGACTGGGAGAGGGAGTGTGCCATCAAGTTCAACGACTACTTCGAGTTCCCCAGGGAGCTGGACATGGAGCCGTACACGGTGGCCGGCGTGGCCAAGTTGGAGGGCGATGACGTCAACCCGGAGAACCAGGTGATCCAGCAGAACGAGCCCTCTGAACCGACACCGCCGGGCAGCTCCAAGTATCGTCTGGTGGGAGTGCTGGTCCACTCAGGCCAGGCCAGCGGCGGACATTACTACTCGTACATAATCCAGAGGAACGGCGGCGACGGAGAGAAGAACCGCTGGTATAAGTTTGACGATGGCGATGTGACTGAGTGCAAGATGGACGATGAGGAGGAGATGAAGAACCAGTGCTTTGGAGGGGAGTACATGGGCGAGGTGTTCGATCATATGATGAAAAGGATGTCGTACCGGAGGCAGAAGCGCTGGTGGAACGCCTACATCCTATTCTATGAGCGTATGGACTCACTGGACAAGGACAGCGAGCTTGTCAAATACATCTCGGAGCTGACCATCTCCTCCACCAAGCCGCATCAGGTCAAGATGCCTGGTGTCATCGAGTGCAGCGTCCGCAAGCAGAACGTCCAATTCATGCACAACCGAATGCAATACAGCCTGGAATATTTCCAGTTCATTAAGAAACTTCTGACCTGTAACAGTGTCTATTTAAACCCTCCTCCAGGTACGCATCCTTTTTTTGTGTGTATGCTGCTGCTAAGTGGGGTTTTTTTTGTTTATTTTTCACGTGTCAAAGTTATAAAGATGCAACATAGGATCCAAGACGATGTGAAGGAGAAATGCTACAAGAACGTTTTATACATCGTAGAAACAAACATGGTTTAACATGATTTAACAGCACAACGCGTTACAAAAGCTCTAGAAATTATTATTTGTGCTAAACGCTCACTCACTCACATTAAAAGCGTATTAATAGGTCATCAAAAATATACATTAACAAATCTGAGGGCACCACATGACAACATGAGTTGCAGTTAATTGAATGCAGAGCTACTTCTGTGGATCCTGTTTTTATTGTTTTATGATCAAACATAGAGAAATGGATCTAGGTAGGTCAGCTATTTGGGTTGTAGCTGCGTTTACTTATTGAACCAGGTAAGTAAGGCACATGGGTGAAGAAGACCTGACCAGGCCAAAATGGCAGCTAAAGAGGCACAGAGATAAATTAATGCTGAGAAAGCTGAAGTAAGCGGAAACCAGATGCAATCTTCTGACTGCATCACACATCTGTCAGCATGTTGACAGTAGCTCCCACTACATTATTTAATAACCACTCATTTCTCATAGATTCGACCACACTCATCCTCACTCTCAGCTTTTAATTTGATCTCAACTACCCACCTGTAAAGTATGTAGATAAATAAAGTAGTTAAAGTTAGTGTGACAGCAGGTATCTTAGAATATGCACACCTAACCACAGACTCATGAGGTGAAAACAATACCTGTGTGAATAGTGCAAACACGTCCAGTGTGTGAGTCCAGGTGCACAACAAAAAGCAAAGTAAGGGAAAGAGGAAAAAATGTTCGCACACTGGTAAATGCTCCCCAAAAATCAATGTTTTGATCTTCTCATATTTTCTTCAGGACTGACTAAGATCTTGAAAAGATGGAAACGTTCCACTTTAATACATTTTTGGGGAGCATTTACCACCTGCACCATGAATGTGATAGACAGACCATTAAACAAACAAGTAGTGTGTCTGTGTGTCATATTACATCACAAATTAACAACACCCCTGATAAACAGTGGTTGAAACACCGTAGTTAGAGTTGTTGAACCTTGGCGTGTGTGATCGTGAGAGCAACCGAATGTGATGCGTCATAGCTGCTGAGCATGACGTCACTCTCCAGCTGTGACGCTGCACATCCAATATCCCCTCAGGGCTTCTTTGATCATTCCCAGCACTGATGATGATGATGATGATGAATTCCTCATTGTGTTGTGTCCACTGTGGATTTCAAACCCTCTCTCTGTCTTAACGTTACAGAGCCTGCTGTTGTAGCTTTACCGCAAAATGTATGGCTCCCCTTGTCTCGTAAAATTACATTTCACAGTGATGCTAAAACACAGCGTCACTGTGGAAAGAGCTGGTCAATAGCATTTAGCAATTGGCTGCCAAGAACTGCACTGCCTCTGCATTTGGACGGTTAAAAGCACCAATGCATTATTAATGCAACCAGAGCCCAGTGATGGTTCACAGGAAAATTCACTTTTTAGAGCAGTCGTTAAGCACAGAAGATGCTCGATTGAGACTGAATGATTCAGAAAATCAAAAATACAAAGTCTCAGTAGGTTTCTTATGGAAACCCCTAAAGGGTCATACATGCATACATTTTATTTCCTCAGTTGTCCCGTGATACCGCGATAATTTTCCTCCGTTTTGTCATGATGATAAGATATTTTTCCTCCATTCCCGAGATAATGAGATAATTAATTTGAGAGATAATGAAAGAAACGTGATAGGCCTGAACAAGGTCTCCTTGAACACCCGATGTAGGTAATGTTAAGCCTAGTTCTCTCACTAGCGAGCCATCAAGTGAGCTGACAAACAGCTGTTGTAACATGAATTCATTCCTTGCACAAAACACAAACAAACAGAGAACTAGGCTTTCATTATATTTCACAAATACATTTTATCACCTCTGTTTTCCCAAGATAACAAGATAATTTATATGTATGCATGACCCTTTAGGGCTTCTGTAGTTTCTTACTCTGTACACAGACAGTATTTCACTTTCAAACATTTTCCCCAGCAGCAGCAGCGACACTATTTATTTATTTATTTATTTATTTATTTATTTAACAAACCAATTGTTCCGGTTTGGGCCGATCCACCTAGTGACCCAACACGCTGACCCAGTGTGTTCGTGTGGACGTGTGACTCGATACAGCATTGACCGGCTTTACCCAGACACGTTGACACGTTGTTTTGCAGCTTTTGCTCTGAGGCCTCAAAGCTGCCGTTTTGCATCCTGAGCTGACTGATTCTCAGTTGTTCTGTCATAGTTTACATTTTCTCTTTTTTCTAAAAGTTTTGGGCTTTTAGAAAAAATAAAACAACGATAAACAAATGGATTGAATAAGAATGAATGAGAATGTGATTTTCTGACATTCTGTATCTTTTACATCGCTATTGATAATCCAGTGTATATTAGCACAGGCTGAACAATCACATTTTCATTGTGTTGACTCTACTCTGGCAAACTGGAATTGACTTTCAGCTTTAGTTTGTTTACATACAGAAATCTTAACTGATTTTATTTGGAGCCCTCTAATTGGATGACACAATTGCATTTGACAAATGAAAATAAAACAGGAAGATAAAGCAGAAAGTCTGCTCTATGAGCTCATAGTGATCACTTCATTCCAAATCCAGTGTGTCGGGGTGCAGAGCCAAAACAAAGGAAACTGTGTCACTGCCCTGCTACATGCAGACACAGTGTAAACTTCTCTATGTCGTGGCGTGTCCTCTTTATATTCACAGATGAGTGTTTTTGCTTTGTGCTCTTGATCTCTGGCTGCAGCTTCATAAACTGTCGACAGCTAATGTTAATGCACTGAAAGAAAAATCGATCCAAATGACCTGGAAGGCTTTCACATGTTAATCATTGCTCTCTCTCTCTGTTTATCAGGACAAGACCATCTTCTGCCAGAGGCAGAGGAGATTGCTATGATAAGTGCTCAGCTGGCTGCTAGGTTCCTCTTCAGCACAGGTTTTCACACCAAGAAAGTAGTCCGGGGTCCTGCCAGTGACTGGTAAGCTTCCGCTGGGGCTGTGCTGCATCAATAGTGGTGTTTCCATTACCCCTAGAAATGCATAAAACATAAATATTGCAATAGAAAACTGGTAAAAACCTCTCAAATGTTGTCAAAACATCTTTACGCTCTCATGAGTTGGTGTTTTTTCAGACGTGTCGATATCAAAGTGTAATAGAAACACTTTTTTCGCATTTACACGTCACTCTGGGTCTGATAAGATGATGATGATCCCATTGGTAATTTTTTCCATTTCCCTTCCTCCTCCCTCTTTATCGTCTGTTTTGAGTCGCCTGTCACGTCACCACAGTTGCTAAATCACTAAACGTAAAATGTTTTGAACGTCCATCTTCCTTACAAGCGAGTCTCACGGGCTGTGATTTTATGAAAAGTATGGGATGTCACTGTTAAATGTCTGTTTTTCATTCACAAGAAGAAAACACACTCACCCAACCGGGTTATTTTAATAAAACGGAGGCATTTGAGGTACAATCATTCAACTCAGTCTGATAACTCGGGTGCTATCACACAATAACATGCCCTTGTGAATAACAAAAGAATAGTTCCTTTTGTTACAGTCGTGAGACCTTTAGGCTTTACGAGAATTACCTTTCAATGGAAACACCTGCAAATAGCAATTGTACTATTGCTTTTATTTCGTGAAAACCTGTGATGGAAACCCAGCCTGTGTTATGGGGGTTTTCTCTCTCTCTCTCTAATCATATTTGTCCGTTTGACACCATTTCTCCCCGTCCTCCCCTGCAGGTATGACGCCCTCTGCATCCTGCTGAGACACAGTAAGAATGTACGCTATTGGTTTGCACACAACGTCCTGTTTGCTTACCCCAACCGGTTCTCTGAGTACCTGCTCGAGTGCCCGAGCGCTGAGGTCCGTGGTGCGTTTGCCAAGCTCATCGTCTTCATCGCTCACTTCTCCCTGCAAGACGGCCCCTGCCCCTCCCCCACCGCCTCGCCTGGACCCTCTGCTCAGGTCGGTGCCAGCTGATCTGTGTGTGTGTGTGGAAAATGTCTTTTTATCAGGACTTCATGGGAAATAGTTGAAGCTGTTTTTAAAACACAGATTTCCTGGCAGACGTTTTGTATCGTAGGTCGTCACCCTGAGAGGTTTTTGATGCTGTACTTTTCATCGATCTAACCCCGCTATGGTTTTTATGCCTCTGTGTAGCCAGAGGCATATTGTTTTCCATCTTAATAGCTGTATGTGTATATGTATGAACTCATATTGTTTTTTTTTTTTATATATTTTATTTTAACTTTTTAATCTTTTTTCCAAAAAATTGAAAAAATCTACATAGAAAATTGGTATACAGCACCTGACATTGTAATAAAAAGAAAGACAGAGGCTTTATGAGGACATATACAATAACCAAAGTAGTCCAGTGCTTTCTGGCTCATGAAACCGTCAGAGGTATAAATAAAAAACAAAACAAAGGAAAAAAAATGAAAGGAAAAACCACAGAGGAGGATCAAAACCTATGTACTCATATTGTTGAGCCCAATATCTCATTAGTACTTTGATGGAACATCTGGGCGACCTGATTAGATTTTGGTGGCTAAAGGTTGAAGGTCAAGGGCCTGGCAACTTAAAAAAAACAAAACTATTTTGGCCTGATGACCTACATATCTAATGTAACAACAAACTGTCATAACAACTTGAGTGTGGCTCTTCAAATTTGGCACAAAGATTCACTTGAACACAAAGATGAACTGGTAAGAGTTTGGTAGTCAGAGGTGTTGGTGCATTTCGGCCTCAAACAACCACGAGGCAGTGATTGTAATTAACTGTTTTTGTTCTGTTTTTTCCTGTGTTTGTACATCAGGGCTGTGATAACCTCAGTCTAAGTGACCACCTGTTGAGAGCTGTTCTCAATCTGCTCAGAAGAGAGGTTTCTGAACACGGCCGTCACCTGCAGCAGTACTTCAACCTCTTTGTCATGTACGCCAATCTGGGTAAGGAGCACAGAGTCATCACCCGCCTGTCACGTGCATCTGTCCCTCTCTGAATTGTACAAGAGGAAATTTATGCAAGATGTGATTAATATAATTAATTCTTTCTTTCTTTCTTTGTTCTCACCCCCTCAGGCTTGGCAGAAAAGACACAGCTGCTCAAGCTGAATGTCCCTGCCACTTTCATGTTGGTTGCTCTGGACGAAGGTCCCGGCCCTCCCATTAAGTACCAGTATGCCGAGCTGGGGAAGCTCTACACTGTCGTCTCCCAGCTGGTCCGCTGCTGCGACGTCTCCTCGCGCATGCAGTCATCCATCAATGGTGAGTGTATTTGAGCGAATGAGCTCATCTGATGTGAAGTAGTCGGTACGTTTACATGCACAGCTGAGTCGAGTCCTCAACATAGGTGGCGAAATGCGTCGTTTTCAGTGAGTTAATACGGACTACTCTCATGTCCACTTTTCTGTCACCTAGTATTCACACCTGCTTTGTTCCGATTCAGCAACTAAACCGATACAACTGTTGCATGCTGTTGTTCCAAAGTTGCCATGCACATCATTTTGCTGGTTTGCACTGTGTAAAATCCACTCAATTGGGGCTGACACATCAGCACAGGCTAGTTTTGGCCGGCTTCTCTACTTCACTTTGCGCCGTCTCTACTGTTGTGAAATGTGTACATGCATTGTCCACTTTCAGTCAGATTAAGACGTAGCTATAGCCTAGAAATCTAGACGCACTCTAGCGGCAGCAAATATATTTGCTCTGTAGGTGGGTCTAGAAACGAGCCATAGGAACTTTTTGAGTCTCGAACACCGTTTGTGTTGACCAATCACAGCGCTCTATCTGTTTAGAGAGTCGTTGGGCGGGCTTAATGCGATGATGACATACATTTTAATTGGCTTGTCAGGCAACGTCATCCTGCTCTTTGCTCTGATTAGTCGTAGCGCTACCCTATTGCGTGCAGAGGCAGTTTGAAAGACAGCCTTCATCCCGCTCCCGAGGTCTACCGGTCGTTGCCAGACTATACATGTTAATGATAGGCTTGTCAGGCTAACGTAGCTATACATGCAGAAGAAAACTGGTTTCCAATCTCATTATCTGGGTCCGGTATTAGTCGGACTAATGTGTTTACATGCACTTCTGTTGTCCAGTTATAGTCGGATTAAGGTCGTAATTTGTTTTTTTCTACTGTCATGTAAACGTACTGAGTGATAACTAGTGGTCTTTGGAAGTTGGAGCCCCATGACGATTTTCATCCTTGCTCAGGATCAAGTGACTGACAAAAAACCAGCCACTCTGAGTCTCTGTGTTGTGTTCACAGGACTTGGAGCTGAGGGCTTTTCACAGATGAAGAAAGAAAGAAAGGAAAATGTAACGCATCTTCACAATCTTCTATCAGGGTTTGTCTAAACTTCTTCTTCTCCTCCTCCACCGTCTCCAGGTAACCCTCCACTTCCCAACCCGTACGGGGACACCAACCTGACGGCCCCAGTGATGCCGGTGCAGCAGCTGGTGGCAGAGATCCTGTTTGTGAGAACCAGCTACGTCAAGAAGATCATCGAGGACTGCAGCAACTCGGAGGAGACGGTGAAGCTGCTTCGCTTCAGCTGCTGGGAGAACCCCCAGTTCTCCTCCACTGTGCTCAGTGAGCTGCTCTGGCAGGTAAAGACCCAACCAGCCTCTTTTATTGACGAACAGGATGTCAATTTATCTGTTGGTAGTGCCAGCTGCATGTTCCCCAAAGAGTCTTACATTCATTGATACACGTGTCTGTCTGCAGGTGGCGTACTCCTACACCTACGAGCTGAGGCCTTACCTGGACTTGCTGCTACAGATCCTGCTCATCGAGGACTCGTGGCAGACGCACAGGTCAGACTGACGGGTCACAGTTTACAACGAGTGCTGCCTTGTTTTCACCGTGTTCAAAGTTTAATTTCTTTCTCCTTTTGTCCTTTTTTTGTGTGTTTGTTTGTGTGTTTGTTTTTGTGTTTTGGTCGTGTAGGATCCACAACGTGCTGAAGGGAATCCCAGATGACAGAGACGGGCTTTTTGACACCATCCAGCGATCTAAGAACCACTACCAGAAACGGGCCTACCAGTGCATCAAGTGCATGGTGGCCTTGTTCAGCAACTGCTCTGTGGCCTATCAGATCCTACAGGTACAGGACTCGCCAGTGGACGAACTGCCACGAAATCTGTTTTTTCATTTATGAGTTGAAAACGTTAAGTGTGCAAACACACCGTATCCTAGCTGCAGTCAGACCCGGATACATTTCCTTTGTGAAGAGCTTTCTCTCTCTGTAATTGGGATTATTTGTTTTTTCTATACTCAGTTTCCGTGAGCTAGTTTCTGAGCGCTTAGAAACAGAAACTGCTGTCTATTTGTATTTACTGCTGTATATTTATCTATTTTATTTATTCTGTTTTTATTTCTCTAGTTATCATTATCAATTCTTATTTTTTGGATCCTTAAGTTGCCTACCAGCTCAGATACAAGTATACCTGTATAGGAGTTCTGTGATAGGAGAGAGTGTGGGCGCTTCGGGGTAATTTTACGGGGCCGGGGCCGTTGGTGCGTGTCTCCACTGCAGGAACCGCCCCTGAAGGGCGATTTACAGGAACTTTTACGGGGCCGAAAGGAGTCCCTGCCCGGGGGTAGGTGCTCAGATCGGCCCCGAAAAACTCCCAGGTGGGGCTTGAGATTTAGAGAACTGAGAGCTTGAGAGCTGATTGGTCAAACTCGTCAAACAGCGTTATTAAAAAAGTGTCTTCACGCCCAAAAAAACAAAGAATAAGTCGGTAAAAGACTTATTCTTTGTAGTAGCAGTAGTAGTAGTAGTAGTAGTAGTAGTAGTAGTAGTAGTAGTAGTAGTAGTAGTAGTAGTAGTAGTAGTAGAAAAAAAAATATAAATTAATAAATAAATATGAGATCGAAACGGCAATTAAAAACCCAGCTTTATTAGAAAGCGTCTAGGCTGCCGGAAAAACAATGACTGCTGGGCCGAGTGAGAGGACGGCTCCTGTAGAAGTTCCTTTTTCTCTCTTTCTGTTTGTTTTTTTTATTAATTAATTATAGTGACCACGAGGACTATTGGAAGGCGAAGTGTTTTCACACTACATTTCCCATGAGCCTGGTGAAATTCTTGGACCGGAGCAAGACGGACGAAAGCGAAAACATTTGCCAAGAATCTTTTCATTAATCAAAAATGAAAGTCGGAGCTTCGAAGACAATCAGATACCGTCGTAGTTCCAACCATAAACGATGCCAACTAGCGATCCGGCGACGTTATTCCCATGACCCGCCAGGCAGTGTTTTTTAAACTTATTTATCTATTTTTCATCATCATCTGCTTGGATGATAAGACTTAATGAAGTGTATACAAAGTTAATAGCAACATGTGTAACCTAAACCTTTCTTTAAATAAAAAGTTTAATGACAAAGAACATAAACTACTCTGCTAACCAACATGTTCTTCACGCAGAGTAACGGTGACCTGAAGCGAAAGTGGACGTGGGCGGTGGAGTGGTTAGGGGACGAGCTGGAGCGAAGGCCGTACACGGGGAACCCCCAGTACACCTACAACAACTGGTCCCCACCGGTTCAGAGCAACGAGACCTCCAACGGATATTTCCTGGAGCGTTCGCACAGTGCACGTATGACCCTGGCCAAGGCCTGTGAGCTCTGTCCTGAAGAGGTAATGGCTTTGAAATTATTCCCTTTACACACACACACACACATACACACTGCCTGATTTCCAGTGAACGTTATGTTATAGTTTACAGCTACTGTGTATTTAGAGAGCCACGCTATAGCAGCATCTGAAACGTCCCTTTTTTGAGTTAGAAACAGTCTTTTCTGATAAAGTCAAGCATCAGTATGGACGGGGTCTTTCTGTGAACTAAGCCACATCAATATTGGAAATGGCCTTCATGACAAAGGTAGTCATGGGAACATGTTCACAATGATGAACTGTGGTGAAAGTAACAGAAAAATCCCATAGAAATACTGAATGATTGAGCCAGAGGAGCTTTAACTACCTGAATCTGATGTGTACTCGCATCACTTCAACAAACTGTTGACAACATTTTGGCAAATTGGCCCGTTGCCATAATCCCTATAGTTTTAGGAGTAGTTTTGTTACCTTAAATTGCCGGTGCAAGCTATTTTTAGAACGGCGGAGCAGAGCCGCGAGCTGCTCAGAGCTACGCTATGGAGGTTAATGGGATTTCTTGGTTTCCCTCATCAAATACACAATCCAACAACTCCAAACCGCTCTGGTGGACAAGTTGTGTTCGCACATTCACCACGCTATGAGATAATAACAGAACGTTAAAAGACAAGGTTGTTTTTGAGGTAAATTCATGCAAAAACGCTGATGCACGTTCCTGTCGGGGCCAGTTTTTCAGCAAGCAGTCTCTGCATTTGCCTCTAAAACAACTCCGTCTCGTAACGTTCTGTTATTATCTCATAGCGTGGTGAATGTGCAGGTCACAACTTGTCCACCAGAGCGTTTTGGAGTTGTTGGATTGTGTGTTTGATGAGTTTGATGAGGGAAACCAAGAAATCCCATTAGCCTCCGTAGCGTAACTCTGAGCAGCTCGCGGCTCTGCTCCGCCGTTCTAAAAATAGCTTGCACCGACAATTAAAGGTAACGAACCATAGGGATTATGGCAATGGGCCAATTTGCCAAAAATGTTGAACTATCCCTTTAATGTAACCAACAATTTTTAAGAAAGGAAGTGATTTTAATGTTTCTTCTTTTCCTTTAGCTGTGGCTTTCTTCTGACATTTGATGATATTATTGACAAAAAAATGTATAGACAAAAATAAAACCCCAGATGTTTTAATAGATTGATGATTGAACCAGATTAATTTAGAGTCTCCCACAAGTCATTAAATGTTAAACCAGCTCCATTCAAAGCTACAGCCATGATGTGTTTACCATGCTGAATATGTTTTTTTGTATTGATTCATGGCTGCAGTTCACAATGCATACAAATATATCAATATTTTCTTTGCTCTAAAATAACTTACTTGTATTTCTATGTTGACAAATCCAGTCCAATGACACACTTCTCCTGTAATATTCCACACACAGCTCAAGTGTACTCAGGGAAGCCCAGGGAAGGTCAGTATTCCAGGCACCACAACATCAAGGAAGGAAATGAAACAAAATTGAATTAAAGAATTTACCAGAGACGCAGTGAACAGTGGATCAGGGTTTCTACTGCATCATGTTAGAGTTTCCTGTAGCTTGGCCAGTCTTTAGTGTTAGAGGCATCGAGGAACATTGAGTAAAACTGCCAGGACAACATGACACATTTTGTTGACTTTGCTCCATCTAATATTAAAAAAAAATACAGGAGAAAATGATAAATGTGTTTATATGAACCATTAGAAACATTTATAGACAGTTTTTATTCACCAAATGTAAAGGATGTCATTGTTTTTCTATGTTTTCCATGTTATAGTATGTTTACAAGTGAAACTGTACACACACATTGCACTATAGTTTGACAGTGTAGTGTCTCACATCTCACCAGCAGCCAGCGTGAGGAATCATGTTAATGCAGCTGCGCAGGGTGAACAGATCTTTGTTCTCCAGCTGTTCTGCTGCCCAGTCACACTTAGCTGCCAAAACAACAGCTCCGACCATGACGGTCGTCCATCTCAGTCTAACGTTTCCTCCTCAAGTCAAACTGTGGAGTCAGCAGCCGTCCTGCATCTGATTTAAAACCTCCAAGCCTGTATTCACTCAGTAGTTACAGTATTTGAACTCAGACTAGGACTCTGATCTTCGTTAGGATAGATTTAGTTCTTTATTTTACACCATTGTCAGTCGATATACTTAACAGGCTTTTATTTAGAAGTTGACAAAACAACCTTTTCATTTGAATTAAATCATTAATATTTTAAAGAGAGCTTATTCATTTAAAAAAAATCACGTTTATGTATTTAGTCTGTAGCTAAATAATGGATAATGTTTAGTTTATCAGACTATAGAGCAGCAGAAGAGTGTTTAAAGCCGTTAAAGGTTCAGTAATTATTCTATTATGGACATTATCATGTTTTACTTTGCTCATGTGTTGCACATATAGTGTACACACACACACAGTAGACTGTGTATTTCACCTTCACATATGACCTAACAGTCATAATAGGGCAGCACTGGAGTCTGTTTCTTTGTGAAGAACTAGCAGCAGCAGCAGCAGCTCTGGAGCTGAGAGGAAACTCTCAGGTGTAGAAACCGCCCACACACGTAATCAAATCTCACTTAAGCCTCATTAACTTGATAACACAAACAACACAGTAGGAGATTTGACTTTTCCCACGCAGCAGTTTCACACTGAAATGCCAGAGCTTAAAATCATACCCACTGCTTTTTGTTAATAAAAATAAATTTAAGCAATTTCCTACTACTGTAATACACTGCTGTTTCCTTTGACTGTTGGGATAAATTTGTCGTCTTCTTTTCTCCCGTCTACCAGGAGCCGGATGAACAGGAAGCACCTGATGATCAAGACTCCTCCCCACCCGAGGACACGTCTCTATACCCACACTCTCCTGGAACCACACAGTTTCAGCAGGTAGAGACGCGTTCACACTCACACACGCATATCTTTATTTTATTATTTTATTATTATTTATTTAATGGAAACAGGCAATGACGTACACACTTTATAAACTGACAATACACTGACCAAAAATATACAAACAGAAAGCAAAGGACAGAACAAACCTGACGATATAATAAAGCAGGACCAAAACAGGACAGAAAAGTAAAAGGAAAAGAAAATGCATATTTTCTACCTTATCTGGTTTTGTTGCAATATTTTTTTCCAAAAGAAATTGCTGTCGCACTTTATTAAAACAAAAAAATAAATCAAATTTCTTTTTGTTTGGGTCTTAAATATAAATATTTTCCCCAAAAGAATGGTTTTGTGGTGTGAATTCAAATTAATCTTTATGGGTCACATATCTTTATTTATTTTTGAACTTAGTACAACATTTGTCCAAAATAATTTGTTACATCTTTCAACTCTCTAAACAAAACAACTTCCCTCCCTCGACCGAACCCTGACCTCAGAGCCGTCAGTCTAGGAAAACAATACTTTGATACCTTGGCAACTGAAAATAAAGAAACTGACTTATATACACATATATACATGAATATATATAATTAACTGAAATAAATAGAGGGGGGGGGGGGGATCCACTGAGCACAGTTGCATCCTCCTGTCAGTCGTTGATATTTATCAGTGGGCATTTTTTTGCTTTTAATTGACAGGATAGCACAATCCGAAATCAATCTGGCGATCACTTTGCCAACATGGGACGTGCTTTTAACCACTCGACCCCGTCACTCTGTGATATTCACCAGAACTCTGTTGCCTCTCTCGTTTTGCCGGGGATAGACCTATTTCCTGTCTGCGTCTCACTGGTAAAAGAGAGAGAGAGGCAACATGGATGTTTTGTCTATTCCTGTTCTTGTCGCTCCGGTCTCGCATCAGCCGTTGCATAATGCCAGTTACCATGGCAACACGTACGGCACAACACAAAACAAGCTTTTTAATGCGTTTCTCCTTGCACCTGAGCCGCTGCTGTTCAAATAGACATTTAAAAATATTCACTTTTTTAAGTATAAATCCAAAAATGTCTGTCTTCTTTCATCACATTTTACCTCCAAGCCGCCATGTTTGGCATTTAACGACTACAACATGTAATAATAGTTTATAAGAGAGTGTCATGTTGTTTAAAAGAGACATATTCTGCCCCTTTTTCCACAAATTAAAATAGTTCCCATGTGTATTGAGGGAGATCCTCATTTACAATACACAATAACAATAACAGAAATCACAAAGAAGAACAATACACGATTAAACAATCAAGAAAACAAAGCAAGAACATGACATTTTGATTTCACACTGATAAATTTGTTTAGGGACGGTGGAGAAACCTCTACCAGTACTCGCAGGTAGGGGTGGTATTATGCAAATTCAAAAACTAATGACATCATGGACCGTATTCAGAGTCACCATCTTTCCTTACATGGGAAAACAAACAAACCGTATAACTGCTTTCCTTTCATCGCTTCCTGGTTGATACAGATTTAAGGAAGGCATGGGTTGTTAACGTCCGAACCCCACCCCGAGTGACAACGTAAGCAAAGATGGCGACGCTGTGAAGCAACAGCTCGTAAAACCACATGGATTACAGCCTAGGGAGCCTGAAAATTACAGATTTTTTTTTTGTCAATTCTCACATTTTGGGGGCCGGAAGGCAAGACATCACCCACCCAAATATATGTTAAAGAGCCTTCAGAAAGTGATATATCCATAATATGTCTCCTTTTAAAGGTATAGTACGTAGGAATTACCCCCATCTAGCGGTGCGGTTGCATATCGGAACATATTTTTGATGTTGCATTCACGTAAAATCGGGCAGACGCTGCATGTAACAGGTTAAACAAGCGTCCATGTAAACAAGTGGCAAAGGCAAGGCAAAACAATACAGGCGTGACAATATGTTGTCATGGTGATGTCGTATTGTTTACCTGACCCACCGTCTTTCTCTCGTCGAGTAAAATGACATCCGATTGGTTTGCCGACTATCTGAATGCAACATCAGTACGGTCACGCTGCCAATGAACGAAAAAATGGCGATGCAACATGGCCGCCTCGGTTCGATGCGTCGCCCACTTATGTATTTGTATCGACTTGTAACAACTCATTCTAAGGTACGAGAAAGCTTTCATTTGTATGCGGGTGTGATTCGACTTCAGTGAAATACGTATTTATGAAAGCAATATTTGATTTTTGCCAATAAAAAGCCAAATAAGTTACACACTGGGGCTTTAATTGTCCTGTTCTCTCTCTTTCTCTCTCTTTCCCCCCTGAACAGAACAACCACCCCCACGGGCAGCCGTACACCGGGCCCGCTGCTCAGCACATGAACAACCCCCAGCGCCCCGGTCCGGCCGCTGCCCCGACTCCCGGCCCGACCCAGCCCCCGACCCAGCCCCAGACCCAGACCCCCACCCAGACCCAGACCCAGACCCCCGGCCCTGGTCCTGGTCCTGGTCCTGGTCCCAGTCCTGGCCAAGGCCCGCCGCGAGCACAAGAGAACTGGGAGAGCACCGAGGAAGTCGCCCCCGCCCCCTCCACCACCACCACCACCACCACCACCTCCTCCTCCACCACCGCCACCGCCACCACCTCCTCTTCCTCCTCCTCCTCTTCCTCCTCCTCCACCGCCGCCGCCACCACCACCACCACCACCACCACCACCACCACCCCGGCCCCCGCCGCCGCCCCGCCCAAGGAGTAACGACCCCTCCCCTCCCCCCCTCTGCTGTGCCTCGAGCCTCCATCGTCCCGCTCTCCTTCCTCTCATCCTCCGGTCAACAGAGCTCCTCGCCGGCGCCGGCCTCTCTTTCTCTCTCTCTCTCTCTGCGGCCTCAGGGCAGGGCAGAGCCAGGCCGCCCCTCCCTCCCTCTCCACCCCCCCCTCCTCCCTTCCCTCCCCCCTCCTCTATCTCTCGGGCGCTCTTCTTCCCTGGCCTGGGGCTGCCTGACCGTGTGACAGGGGGCCTGCTGGCGGCGGCGGCGGCGGCTGCTGCAGAGGCGAGGCGAGGGAGTGGACAAGAGTTCTAATAAAGAAAAACACAAAAATTTACCCAGAGCTGACGATGCTGATGCGCTTGTCTACACGACGAAAAGGTGTACATAGTATGTTAATGTTTTTGACTGTTCAGGTCCCCCAGTAGCATAACTCTGTGTGGTTTGCTGTTGGGAGATGTTGCAGATATTATGGAAAAACAAAAATGGATATTATAAATAAGAAAAACGCCCCAAAAAAAACCAACAAAAAAAGAAAAACTGTAAGAAGACAACAACTCCTCTTTGTTTTATCACCCATGCTCAGCAGTAAAGTTTGTTCTACCATCGGACGGTTACTGGTCATTCAACTGTAGAAGGACGCATTGTTATTATCATAATTAATATTATTATTCTTAAGCTCCTTGGCAACCTTATGACCCATGCCAAATCAACTCACGAGCTGTGGTTGGTTTTAGTGTGAGATATGGACTGGTCGGGTGGACTTTTACAGTGTTTGGTTGATGTGAAAAAGCAGTGATGCAACATTGTTCTGAAACTCATTGCCTTTCTTTCTCTTTTTCTTTCTTTCTTTTTTTTTATTTTATTTTATTTTTATTTTGTTTTATTTTTTTCTGGAAATTAATTCAAACCTTTTCGAAGCTCTAGTTAATATGCTGTAACATTTAGCATGGCTTCTCACCAGAATAGTGTAGCCCAAGGGAAGACTTGTGATCATAACAACCTAAAGATGTTCTTAATCCACATCTCCAGAGGGGTGTTGTTACCCTTAGGTTTGTTTTTTCTTTTCTTTTTTTTTCTCTTTTTGTTTTTTTTTCTACTCGTCTACCCTATCTACAATGAGGGCGATATTTTGAACCAATGTATGAATAAGTGGCTTTTCAATTGCTCATCATAATCCTACAACTTTACATTTGACAGCCAGTTTTTTCGGTGGGATAGACAGCTTTAGCTTTTCATCTTATAGGAAAAAAAAATCCTGAAAACTGAAACACATATGCAACAGAATTGCTGCACTGGGTTATCTGGTGTATAATAGACTGTGTGGTTTGCTTCTGTCTCTTCAATAGAGCCTAGCTGTAGACAGACTTGTTGCCCATCGGCTTCCTTTCTGCAGTGGAGCCGGTCTTTGGCGGTGGATTGGGGGGAGGAGGGGGCGCGTTTTGGCGTCTGGTTGCGGTTCGGGGGTTATGAGGCGTCAGATCCTGAGCGGCAGCGAGACCCTCGTCCTCGTTCTCCGGCTCCACGGACAACAGGTTTCCACAGCAGGGTTGTAACCGTAAAGAATAGCAGCTGGTTAGTCACGTTGCAACTTGAGCTAACTTGTAATTCTGTAGGAGTAAAAGGTAAACATCAGTAAATACTGTATTTAATTGGTAACTTGAATGCGTGTATTTTTTTTTTATTTTCTTTTATTTTCTTTTTCTTTTTTTTCTTTTTTTTTTGTCTAAAACATACCAAATACTCCTGCAAATGAAAATATTCTGCCCACCGTATTATATTTAAATATTTTGCTCTTATTTTATAGAATTTATTTTGTTGTATTTCACTAAAAATAGAATTTGATTTAAGAGGAACATTTTTGTCCTTGTGTTATTTTTAAAGAAGATATTGACTGTACAGAGTTCTGCGCCCTGTTTTTTGCCGACTTTTGTTTTGGCCATGGTGTGACGTTGAATTCTGGAGCTACAGTCGCGATGTGGACTTTCACTTTGTGAGGTTTTTTGTGCACAGAAATATAACAAAAAAAAAAGCATTGCGCCCTTAGCAAATAAAGAACATGGAATCTTGCCTGCGTCTCATTTTTACTTGTGGATTTCCAGAAACGAGGCGAATCAGCAGCTACAGGGTGTTTTTAATCACCAGTAAATGAAGAAACTCACATTTACATTTTGTTTTGATACTGAGCCAGTGATCTGACAGGTCTGAGTGTTTATAGTCAAACAATCTGCTTGTTATTTGGTCATGTGACTCCTGCAGCGTCCTCTTTAAGGACTAGTCCACTGATTCTACATGTCGGGTTCAGTTTGCTTTTGCTCAGGCTTTGAACACAGCTGTGTGCAGTTTATCATTAGGCACAAAAACTACTGCAGTCTATTAAATAATAGAGTTTAGAGGCACCATAAACAACATCCTCCCAAATCATAACACGGCTTCAACACAAACTGAATGTTGTGTCTGACAATATCTTCAGTGTTTTTAAGGTTTAACAAAATAACGATTTTGATTTTTCAGATGCATTTCTTTGTTACACTGAAGAGGAAAAGAAAGCACCAACATCAGACGTGACCGAGGGAATGTGGATCTTGTGACGTCGACCGCTCGTATGTACAGTACCAGGGTAAAAGATGACAGTGAGTTGTAAGTTACTCCATCTCTGTAGAACATGGGACTTCTTGTAAAAAATAATGTTAGTAGCAAATAAAAAGGACCAATATTGAGGAAATTTGCAAAAAGGAAAAAAAAAACTGGCACAAATTGTGATGAACAGAAACATGGAGGACAAAAAATGTAGACACTTTTAAGAAAGTTTAGCAACTTAATCTTAATGGAATATCTAAAACTTACTATAGACTCGGTGATGGATGAATGAATGTGTTTCCCAGGAATTGTTTCTAAGGTGTTTGTCTTTTGTTCAGCATTATTTATCTTATGTAAATCTAATTTTTAAATAAGGACAATGCAGCAGGGACCAATGCACTGTTATGTCACCTGAGTTAGTGCTGATACACGAACTCCCTCTAGTGTTCACCCACAGTCTTCTTCAACACAACATGATGTTTATTTCTCAAGTGATGGTCCCATTGAAAAGAAAATAGACAGTTTTGTATACAGTCCATATGTAGAAGCGTCAGCGCAGGGTTAATTAAGTTAACACCCCCATTTGTGTTGCAGATGTTATGTGTCTTGGAACTTCACCTTGAACAGATATACTGTACTGTATGTTTTTCACCTCAACTTGCTGATCCCAATAGAGAGGGTTAGGGTTAGTTTGTTTGCTCTTCTCCTGAGATTTAAGACACACGATATCCATAATTTCTTCATCTTAATCACCAGCTCACTTACATTTAAATCATTCAGGATCCTCTGAAGCCTTCACATGCATTTTATTTAACAATTACATCCATTCAATGAAATTCAACATTTACATCTATTAAAACCACAAAAAAAAATTAATTACAGGACTTTTAACAGCCAGGTCTGTTTCCCCTGCTGATGATGCTGGTAAGAAGTCCTCGAGTGATTCATCTTCTCACGCAGAGTGAAAGGACTCACTGCTCTCATGAAAGACCAGTCCGTCAAAAGCTTCTTCCAATCTAGCAAAGCACAACAGAGTCAAAGACAAAGTGTACAAGTGAGCTCCAGAGTAGATGTTGGACCGTCCGTAACATCAACACATGTTGTAAATGTCTGGGAAATTGTACGTTGAATTTACGCCTCTCTACAAATGCAACGGGTCCAAATGAAATCGCAAAAACATCACCCTGACAATTATCTCACCTTCTTGCTCGGACTGCGTCATGCTCCTCCCATTCTTCTATCTCGTCTTTGGACAGCTGATTGAAGAGCGCCAGGGCGACGCAGTTTCCCCAAATGTTGACCACCGTGTTGGAGACGTCTCTGAAAGACAAGTTACGGGAGAAGCAGAAGAGTGACACCTGCCAAAACAAATTTGTTGGGAGATTTTTTTTGTGAATGTAAGACTTTTAACTACACATTTAACCTACAGCAGCCATTTGATAAGCACCAAAATGCCAGCTTCCATCCCGGGTAAACCAACTGCACTCAAAACAAAGAGAGTAGTGGCTCCTCCGGTCGATGGGATCCCCACTCCCTTGATGGTGGCGATGCCCGATGTCACTCTGCAGAGCAAGCACGCAGAAGGAACTGTGATACTAGTTTCATTGTGTACCTCAAGGTATGGTTAAACATTTCAACATTTCAACATTTCGGCAAATTGGCCCATTGCCATAATCCCTATAGTTTTAGCAGTAGCTTCGTTACCTTTATTTGTCGGTGCAAGCTATTTTTAGAACGGCGGAGCAGAGCCGCGAGCTGCCCAGAGCTACGCTACGGAGGAGGCTAATGGGATTTCTCGGTTTCCCTCATTAAACTCATCAAATACACAATCCAACAACTCCAAAACGCTCTGGTGGACAAGTTGTGACCTGCACATTCACCACGCTATGAGATAATAACGGAAAGTTACCAGACAGAGTTGTTTTAGAGGCAAATTCATGCAAAACCACTGATGTGCATTCCCGTCGGAGGCAGTTTTTCAGCAAGCAGTCTCTGCATTTGCCTCGAAAACAACTCTGTCTCGTAACATTCTGTTATTATCTCATAGCGTGGTGAATGTGCAGGTCACAACTTGTCCACCAGAGCATTTTAGAGTTGCTGGATTGTGTATTTGATGAGTTTGATGAAGGTAAACCAAGAAATCCCATGAGCCTCTGTAGCGTAGCTCTGAGCAGCTCACGGCTCTGCTCCGCCGTTCTAAAAATATCTTACACCGACAAATAAAGGTAACGAACCTACTGCTATGACTAAAGGGATTATGGCAATGGGCCAATTTGCCAAAATGTTGAACTATCCCTTTAAGACAGACATTGTTGTATGGTATTATTTCATGTTTCTGTCATTATTTATTCAATGTTCTATTAGAGAAAGAAAACAACAAAACAATGACTTACCCGAGGGTGACTATCTGGCTCAGGTCCAGATGGATGTGATTGAGTTCCGCGACAAAGACTGCGGCGATCAGCTCATAAAGGGCCGTTCCGTCCGCGTTGAGAGTCGATGCAAGGGGCAGCTCGAAGCGAACAACTCTGTGGCTGATCCCGAGCCTCTGCTCCAGGCATTGGATTACGCTTACCAGGGTGGCAGGGCTTGGAGACACATAGGCAGCCTTTCTCAGTCAACTTATCCCATATAAGAATAATAAAGTTTGATCATAACCGAGATCCTTTAAAAAAAAAAAAAAAAAGCCTCTTACCCGGACCCAGTGATCAGCGCAGTCTTCAATGCAGGAGCAGCCCCCTTGAGGACCAAAAAGGGGTTGTGTTTCGCAATCAGGGTGTAGACCACAGGTAGAAATATGGCTGCATGGATTAAGTGCCTGAAATAGATAACAGATAACAGTGTGGTAAAGCTGATATGTTAAGTGTATTTTAGTACGATGGGTTAATAAATAAGAGCCGGAGGGTGTCTGCAACTAAATACACGCAAATTACGTATAAAGTAAATAATAATACGCTTCCAGACAGTGTCCAGAGAACCAGTAAATATGAATTAAGAGGGATTTGTTTATATTACAAAACAAGGGTGCGAACAAATGTAAAACAAAGCTGTATATCGACTAAAGGAGTGAATCTATGGAATAATTTGGAAATAGAAATCAAAATTTGTAACACATACAAAAACTGCCTACTGTTTGTAGAATATACACATGTTTTGTTCTGTCTAAATGTCTAAAATGAGCGGGAGGACAATTGTTAATTTAAAGAGCCAGTGTGTAATATTTGTCAAGGTTTATTGGCAAAATCTGAATATAGGCTACTACCAATTAATATATTTGCATAAATGTATAAACTTTATAAAATAAAATCTGTTGGGTTTTCATAGCCTTATAATTCTACTTTTATTATAGATATATAAATATTTTATTTATATACACATACAGCAAGGGTCTTGCTTAGAGAGTGTCGCCATCTGGCGCCGCCATGTTTGCACGGAATGGAAAATCCAGCCAACCAGAGAGCACGTTTCAAGAGTTTCACGTTCGTAAATAAACAATAGAATTATTTAATAGATAAATAATAGAATCGAAATGCTGGATGTCACTGTGTTTTCCCCTCATTTTACATACTGGACCTTTATGTTTAAAACATGTGTATATAATGTTGCTTACTGACGTGTGCACTTGATTCTACAAGACCGAAATAAACCCACTAAACTAAACTACACTAAACTAAACACTGGCAATAACTCACACACTGTTATCATACACACTCATTTGTCTCCCAAAACTCTACTGTCAGACATGTCACTGGTTGCTACAAGGGGCAGCAATGCAAAGTGCCATTTTGGTACCAATACTAAAAGACGTACCCCATAAGAACGACAGCCACAAAGACTCCCACAGGGTAGAAAATGTCCAAGTCGTCAACCTCAATCACATGCCTAGTGACCAAGAAGAGCACTCCCACTGGGTAGTAGCTGGGGATGGGAAAACAGGGGCGCAATATAGATAAATCTGCTCATATGGGAAGAGGGAAGAAAAGTCAAAATGATTTAGAAAACAACAAATACAGACATTAAAGCCTGTTTAGTAAATCTGATGTTTGAACAACAACATTTGCCGTGTTTCTGTAGATAATAATTAAAGCAGAAGTAAGCGATCCGGTCGTTTTGGCTGCGTTCCAGGCAGGCTTTTGAAACCGTAAATTACAGCCTCAAGTCACGACTTACGACTTTGTAGCGTTTCAGGCAACCCACTCGTGTTTTTCCGACCTGTTTTACCCGTGAAAGTCACTATAACGGCCACTCGTAACTTCCGACCCGTGACACTTTGCAAAAGGAAGATCGGATAATACAACACTGACTACGCTATATGCTCGTTTCACTTTACCACAGGATCAAGTTGGTCACGTATTTTGTGGTCCGGTTCAGGATGAAAAGGATGTCGGTGATGGCTCTCCCTCTCTCTCCCATGTCCTTGAGCATCAGTCCAAAGACGAAGGAGCACACAATCAGGCCCAGTGTGTTGGTCCTCTCGATGTAGTGGGGCACCAGCTCGTAGTCGCTGTTATTCTGAAACAACATCGGTAGCGCCGTGAGAACAACTGCATGGATTCTCAATTAGCGCTGAACATAAACGAGAGAAAAGACTCATGGTTGTGATGAGGGAGAAAGATGTACCGCCGCCGCCACGCCGGCCTTTGTCTCAAATGCGTGGGAGTCGAACTCCAACCTCTCTGTCTTGAACTAAGGAAAGAAAAGATTGCTCATGTACATATTACATTTTCTTCTTCGTGGTAGGTAGCATGAAATATGAAAAACATACCCGCTGGAAGCAAGCTTGAATCAGGTTATCTGGCACCAGGTTTCTATAAAGAACAAAGAAAAAAATCAATCATGAATACAAATATTCCTTGGCCTGTAGATATTGACAAACCAAGAATTTCAACCTGGTAAAGAAAATATAGTATATCAAATTTCTCTTTTCTCACCTCATTAGATCCATTATGCCGTGGATATCAGACAGATCATCCGATTCATCCGAGCCATAGCCCGGCGTGAAAATCAAAACCAGTGTTATGCCTTCAACACAAAAATAAATAAAACTAATATTAAGTCACAACATATTGGAACAAGGGACATATAAAAATACAACCAGAACTTGGCCATTACTACTGATGGGCAAGTTTGTTAACAAAAACAAACAAACACAATATTACCTATTATGAAAATATGGAATATATGGCATTATGTGAAGACCTGCAGAAAACTTGAAAAGGACTAAAAGCATCAATAGATTCCTTAGAATATTAATAATCATGCTGTTGTGTGCAGAAAGTGGAAGCAACCAAAATGTTTCAATGTAATTTATCTCACCTAAACTGGTAGACAGCAGAGTCGTTAAGGCAAAATACATAACAGCATTCCTTGCCGCTTTTTTGGGAGCATCCATCCTCTGTGAAACACCTAAAAAAAACAAACATAAGTTACAAATCGAGGTTTGAATAACCAGTAAAGTCACACAGGATCTTCTTTTTTTCTTTTTTTTCTTTTTTACAGATGACAAAAGGCCACAGAAACTCAAATCATTAAGGAGGTGGGCAAAAGGTTAAAGCTTAAATGTTTAAATTGGCCGTAACACAAGCACAGTCCTTTTTACTTGCTGTCGATGCATGACATGGTTAACCTGCTGTAACGTGGGAACTACACCTCCAATTTACCTGTTATCACGGTTGTCAAAATGAGAGGAACAGAAACCAGCTGAAACATCCTCATCAGCACTTCTCCTGGAAAGCCGATGTAGAACGTGTCATAATCCGAAAGGACAGGGAAGATGATCTTGATGAGATGGCCAGCGGCAAACCCTGTAGGTAAATAAATATGACAAACTCAGCAATTAATGTTTTGAAAATTAACGAGAATGGGGAACAAAAGGTGAATTGCAACCTCTCTTTCATTAAAAAAAAGAAGCTCTCCTCCATATAAAGTTTAGACAGACATATACGCTCCTTGGAGTGGTCCTTTTTTGTCCTGTTTAGTTTTTGCTGCTCTAAACATAATATCCACTCTGTGTAACTCTTTGTAAAATGCACACTTATATGCGAACGCTTAGCTAGTCCTGTATCACTTCAAAGTCTATTCTTTTTGTATTGGTGTCTGCAGATTTCTGCAGGATACTCTAAGCTGCATGGAGGAACATGACTAGCTCAGCGCCCAAACTGATTCAATGGGCTCTTTGCACAGCTCCACTACTTCCTGAACTTAATGCTGCTCCTTTATTTCCTGTCTTACATTATTGGACAACCTGATTAATCCAGGTGTGTCTGAGTAGTCACAATGGTCAGACACACCTGGATTAATCAGGTTGTCCAATAATGTAAGACAGGAAATAAAGGAGCAGCATTTAGTTCAGGAAGTAGTGGAGCTGTGCAAAGAGCCCATTGCAAGGCCTACTGTTATAAAAACACTTAATAAGGTTTCAGGTTTAGCTCAAACATAATGTGAAAACACTCTGGTACTTTAATACTACTGGTATAGCCTATTAAATCCTGCACATATAGCCTACCATTCTTTACAATGAACATGAAACACTCAGAGAAGCAATTGGCAGAACACATTATTATTTAAGCCTACAACTGTATAGGGATTTCAAACAGCCTTAAAGTGGATACATAAATCAATTAGGTCATAAAATAATACATTTAGTGTGGTATTTAGGTAGGCTAAATGCGAAGAACAATTAAATTATTGGAGATGAAACTAATCATGCAATAAGAGATCATTATTGGTTTTTTTAGACTATTTTTCACATGATCAATCCCAGTATCAATCCCAGTCCTCCATCAATCACACCAAGGAGGGGGAGCAGGCCGTGAAATATAAACTGTCACATAACATGAAATAATATGAAGTGGGAGTACATCCATAGATATACAGTATAGGCTACATACTGACTGTCAGTATGTATCTATGGGAGTACATCAATCTAGTACTTGGTGGGAAGTTACGAGTTTGACTGTAGGCTACGTTCCAACGGGGGTAACCATAGGAACAGGTCTGAAAAACACGGAAGGCATGCATGAAAATTACATTTTTCACAAAAATCTATATTTATTTTTTAATTTCACGTTTTTTATTTTAAAGAGCCTGTCAATACATTGTTCATATGTTCAGATATATATCCAAGGTTGGTCAGTAGGCTACACAAGAGGCTATAACATAGTCAGTTATGAGCATAGCAACAACATGATCATGTCATGTCATTTCAAAACCTCTTATGTATTTACTGTTAGTGTTTAGTTTAGTTTTGTAATTTAGTAGTGTCAATTCATTATTAAAATTTAAATGATTTCTGCTAAAATTAGGTTTGTGTATCTGTGTTGTTCTCTCTTGGCCCATTTTACCTGAACATTGCATCGTACCTTGAGAGGGAACACCCCGATTATACTTTTTCAATTTTTTCCCCCCACAGAAACATTAGAGACCTATGTCAATTTTTAAAAATATCAATGGATTTCATGCATAGCTTTTTTTGATGGTCTTATTAACCGTTAACCAAAAAGTGGCCCATTTTAGGCTACCTGACTTCACCCTACTTTATTTAGTCTATGCACTAAAGCCTATGCACTGCAGTGTGCTAAACGTTATTTTGCAATGGTTAAAAATGCTGTAAAATGATAATTACTTTGTCTTTATTATTATTATTCTAGCAGACACAACTTTCTTCAGATGAGTGTCACTGGTAACTTACCCAGGACAACCGCCGCGAGACTGGCCGCGAGGAACTTATTCTGGGTCACGTGGTACCAGCGGTCCCTCTGATCTTCGTGGGGCAGATCCATCAGAAACTGCCAAGAGACTTCAAAAGCACTGAAGACGACGCGTGAACGGACAAACTCCCGTTGATGTGACCGTGTGAAGCGAGAGAAATAAAAACTGTTTTCATTCAAAACCGAGTGATGATGTGAACGCGTGTCCGGAGAATCTAGAATGTTTTTATTCAAAACCGAAGGGAGACGATGGAATGGAATGGAACAACAGAACACTGAGGCGTTCTGTCAGGATGAGAATCGTTAGTTATGGTACGCATTATGATGCCTCCAATGTTTGGAGTGTTTTTTTTTTTTGGTCTCAAAATAGACTAAATAAACATAATCTAAAGACATTTTTTATAAATTATTATGTTTTTTTTCGTTTTGGGGATTTGTTGTACCATTGTACCATAAATATTATCTTATACTGTACTAGAAATACCAGTCTCACTTTCACCTTCACTGGCCTCATCCTCATCTCAATTCTCACTCTCATCTTCCTCATCATCATCATAATAGCCTGAAGTTTGCTTTACAGCAGCCAAAATCAAATTTATTGTAAGGCTCAAAACAAAATTATGATGAATGATTTACTTTTGAACATTATATTTACACCTAAACACACCCTACCATAATCTCCTATGCAATGTTGATTCCATAATGGTCCACCATTGCAATTTTCTATAATGGTACATTGTTCCCTTCAGGCAACAGGTAGATTTTAACACGTTTCCATTATTAGTGACAATATATAAGTAAATAAATTGGATGGAACTATTAAAAATCACATTTTACTAATCTATTAGTGTAAATATTTTTTTCCAGACGAAAAGGGGCCAGGAAGTTATGTTTTCAGACCGTTTTAGTGGAGCAAAATGGCAAACCTGTTTCCTTTGAAAAGGTCTGCAAAAAAGGGTTTCCCATTCAGCTATCAGTTAGGAAAGGTTCAGGTATCACCACCTCATTGTAACATCATGTTAAGTGGCAACAAGTTGTCCAACATGAATCCTTTATATAGCGCCAGGTTTAACTTTAGTTTCTCTCTTTGTACCATAAATAGATTTGAGCTTGTGTATAGGCCTGCATCAGAGACAGTTATTTAAAAGTGGGGGGCAGGCAGGCATTCGCCACGCGCTCAGACTGGCAATTTCCCTGTGCTTGTTTGATGCCTATTCCTGAGAATAAACACACCGTGGTTCCTCAGTTATCGTCTGTCCAATTTTGTAGTTCAAACTTTCAAGTATCCAAACAGGAAGAAGTCTAATGACAACTCATTGAACCTTAACGTGGATCAGGGTCACAACAGGATAAATCTGGTAGGACACAAATTCAAAGACTTGTATCACTAGCGCAGGTTGATGGTGGTGGTGTAGTAGCGAGGAATGTCTGATTTTATCCCTCAATACTAAAAAGCATTGGTTGCAACGCTATGGCCTCTCTGGTAAACAACAACATCCACAAAAACAATGTTTAATTTTAAAGCTGCAAATAAAATCCTGGATTTATTGTCAAGATAATATTCTGACTGTGTGTATATGTATGAACAACCAAAAACAAAACAAAGAAACAGAATTGTCCGGACAGTTTTTTTTATTATTATTAAGAAACTCATATTTAGTTTTCCTTCTCCTGGACGGTCTTTGTTCCACGCAGTCTGCCTGTACGACGGGCAGCGATAAGACCGACCTTGCGACCAGCGGGTGCGTCCCTCCTGATTGTTGAGGGCTTGCCAATATGCTGATGGTTACCACCACCGAAGGGATGCTCAACAGGCTGCGGAGAGGAAGAGAGAGGAGGTCAGGATGACGAACTTCAGACAGGGAACAAGACTTAAAAAAAAAAAGTGACTCAGCAAACTAGAAAAAATGTATTTGTCTTCATTCAAGACTTAGTGCTCATGTCAGTGACGGCTCGTTGGACACAGCTGCTTACTAAATTACCTAAATGGGTCCTGCTTTTAAAAAATGGTGAAAACTTCATATAATCTTCTCCAACTTGTCGTCTTCAAATGTCAAATTTGTTAAATCTTTTTTTTCTTTAATTGATCAAATCATTAAAAAGGAGTTAACCCTGTAACGCTCAGGTCCTGGTTGTGCTACTTCAGGTGGATTTTGGTTTGTACCCGACTCAGTTTTTCACAAAACATGTCAGTTTCTTTTTGTCAAAACTCAAACTTCAGTTGATTGTGATAAAATAGAACAAAACTACTCAATTACCAAAATAGTTAATCAAAGTCATCTGCACCAAACATTGATCACTTGGATCAGACATCAGCTCACACTGAGCTCAGATATGCAAACAGTGCTTCATATGGTTTTTCCGCGTGTACTGAGTTTGTGGGGAGTCGGGCAGAGATGCTGCATCGTCACACATGGCTGCGTTTTCTGCTTCTCCAGCACATCAACACACTTTCACCCTTTTCCTTTATAAAAACTGTGAATTATTTAACTCCCTCATTATGAAACCTCCCGTTTCTGCAGACACAGCGAAACACAAACACGTGAAGCTGCTTGATGCGACCCTGCTCATCTATTTTCAAATCGATCCAGCAGTAAAGTGATAATTCAGTCTTTGCGATGCTGATGTTCAACTTACGTTCATAGCCACACCACGGACACGTGGCCAGCAGTTCCTCTTTGCCTTGTACTTGTGGTAAGCACGGCCGGCCTTGAGGATGGGCTTGTCGATACGTCCACCTCCAGCGACGACACCTTGAACAGACGGGACAAGAGACCATCAGGTCCAGCACCAATAAAAATGGCTTTTAATGTGTTTAGTGTCCATGTTCTGCTCGTTCGTGACCTGCATGTTTGTTATTGTGTCTCGTGTAATGAATTTTTGTTCATGTTGGTGTTGTTGCTTAACGTTGCTTCTGTTTTGTCTGTAGCAACTTTATGTTAGCTTGAGTGTGTATGTATGGACGGACTTTTGCATAGTTTTCTGCCTTTTAATCTTTATTCAGATTTAGCCTTCTAATCCTTTAATGTAATATTTGTATGTCTATAACTAAATCATTTTATTCTCTTTCAGGGTGACTACTTAACATCAGTCCAGGGACAGCAGATGTAAAATAGCCTTTTAGCTAATTCTGGCATGTTTACATTTGTTAAAATGTTTTATTTATGTGCACTGTCCCTGATTATTAAACCTTTAAATAAATAAAACACGCTTCAGTTCAGCAGTCGTAACGGCTCCTTACCGACTACAGCTCTGTTGGCGGAGGCGATGACCTTCTTGGAGCCTGAGGGCAGCTTCACTCTGGACTTCCTGGTCTCGGGGTTGTGGGAGATGACGGTGGCGTAGTTTCCTGAAGCGCGGGCCAGCTTGCCTCTGTCGCCGGGCTTCTCCTCCAGGCAGCAGATGATGGTTCCCTCAGGCATCGTCCCGACGGGCAGCACATTGCCGATGTTCAGCTGAGCTGTGGGATGAAAGATCGTCAGGAACTCAACCCAACAAATATCAATGACTGAACAGCAGAGTATTTTCACCGACAAGACTTTAACGTTCCTCTGAAAACCCTGTTTCATTGTCATGCACTTGATGCCACATCTTATGAGCTGCAAAGTCTAAAAACTGGGCCAACTAGGGCTGCAGATATTGAGTATTACTATCAGTTCATCTGGCAGAAAACATCAGAAATATCCTTGATCGCTCAGCAAAACATCTTGTTTTGTCCAACAACAACAGTCCAATCCACTAAATACTTAAATGCAGGAATGGTTAAAGCAGCAAATTCTTACATTTGAGAATCTGGGGTGTAATTAAATGTTGACCATTTGATTTTAAAAAGTCTTAAATGGTGAATCAATATCAAAATATTCTTTTTAAACCAACACAAGAGGGTAAACACAAGAGCCGTAACATATCGAGGCAACAGAAGCAAACACAAAGCCAATGTGGAGACGTGGCAGGTGAATTACAATCAAAATAGGTCAAAATTCAAACCTTGTCCATATTTTACAGCTGAACTGTCACATGCACCTCGTAACTAAACATGTGATGACTACAGCGCCTACTACGAAAGAGAAAGTAGATTTGTTTGTTTTTTTATTTGGCTTTTCTGGTGAATGACGATTCTGACTTGTTCTCCTTTTAGATTCGACAAAGAAAAGATGCAAATTGCCACATCCGAGACAACGTTTAGACATCATGTCTGGAACAACTGTTTACAAAACTGGACTTCTTGCTTTCACTTGGTTACAACGACAGACCGAGGACTCAGGCAGCAGTTGTTGCCAAGTAACACAAATTATGTGACTAAATTTAGAGATTAAATGAGAGAAACATGTCTGGCCTGTATGTATGTATATCTGATAGTGATGCAAAGGATTGCGACCTCTCAGACTTTATATTACATCATATCAATCACCACAACGCTTAGAAATTCAACAGTTCTGATTCAGGACATTCAGAACCTGGATTTCGTCGCTCCTGAGAAATTAAGTTTGTTAAATCTAAAGCGCCACAACAAGTAAGATGCAATAAGAATCAACATTTAAACAACCATGAACCACAACAGACTCTGTATCAGCTTCATGTCACGGTCGACAATGATCAATAAAGTTTGTGGCTTCAGCTCAGACAACCAACTCATCATCGGTTTCCTCTACTTTTCCCAGTGTAATGTGGATAATCGGCGTCGCCCTCGCTCTTACCCTTCTTGCCGCAGTAGATGAACTGTCCGGTGTGGATGCCCTCGGCGGCGATGAAGAGCTCGGTCCTCTTCTTGAAACGGTATGGGTCACGGAAGGCCACTTTGGCGAGGGGAGCGCCGCGGCCGGGGTCATGGATGATGTCCTGAAGGAGCAGGCGAGAGGACGACAACGTTTACACTCCACATACAAAAGCAAAAGGTTTCCCCCAACGCCGTTAAGTTAACCTAGAGATAAGACAACCCCCCCTCCATTTGTTTACCTTCACGATCCCCTTGATGTATCCATGGCGTTCAGCGAAGTCGATGTGGCGGAGTTTAGCGGCACCTTTACGGTGCTTCACGTGGGCTTTGAACACGGAGCCCGCACCTTTTCTCTGTCCCCTGATCACACGTCCCATCGTGTACTGGAAACAGAAAACACTTCATGTTACTTCAGAGTCAACAACTGAAATTCCACATCTTTTAATAATAATAATAATAATAATAATAAAAACATTGTTATATTGTCAGATTATCAGTGTAAACCAATAGTGATGTTAGAGCAGTTAGCAGTTTATCCAATAACTCATAATATAATATACTGATACTTTGGTGGTTTGAATTACACAACCTTCACATATGAATGAACTAAAACAGTGACACTACAGATTCTCTGGTCATTTCCCCCCCCAACTTTTCTCTCTAATAAAGGCTTGAATAAACTATTTTACAACTTTATAAATTGCATGTAGGATACAAATGACTTCAACTATCCTCTGAGGAGTGTTGAATGTTTTGAGGCCTTGACAGACATGCTGCCACACATGACAGCTTCTCTTCACTTCTTTCAGTTATTCATTACAATTATTATATTTATCTTGAGCTTCAGACAAAACCTCATCATGTTACAGTGAGGCTGCATGTGCATGTTCAACATAACAACCTGCAGAGGACCAGAGGAAACACCATTTGACTTTAGCACAAACCAAAATGTGTTTACGGTATCCCTGAGGCTCCTCAGGAGACTTCAATGTCCCCCAAAGTCTTTCAGCTCTGCCAATGACCCTTTATTTAACAACGTCACATCTTGTACGTAACTTCTAGATCCTTATCCAACTCTAGTTTCCATTTTTTTTGTTCAACACCACCCGAACTACTAAATCGAAACTTGATTAAAGCCCGGTTAGCACAGTTAGCTTAGCCTGCTAGCTCCTGTATTTCACCGCTTAACGCAACGACACACAGCAGGTTTGTTAATATGTCAGAGTCTGAATTAAATACTGCTACTCGTTTGTGTAAGTTACGGGTATAAACTACATTATCTCCGGTTTTTACAAGCGGCTCACATCGGACACGTTTCCGGCGTGTAGCCTAGCTGCTGTCCGCCCGGCTCGGCTCTAACAGTCTTTACTGCGCCATCAGCTACTCAGCCATTAAAGTGCTTGAAAACAACGGTCTCACTACAATACTCGGTTGGTGTTTTTCGCAAACATTCACTGCACATTTTACATCATTGGTTTACAACGGATGACCTGAGAAAAATCATGATTTAGAGCAGATTAAGAGAAGATTCAAAACGGGGAATGAGGGAGCCATGTCTCCTACCTAACTCCGCTGACGGAAAGAGGAAGAGCAAAACGAATGGCGCGGGTTTTCTTCCGGCGAAACCGCCGCGGGGGCTCATGGGAGTTGTAGTCAAATAAATAGTATTTTTTATTTTATTTTATTTTATTGTATTGTATTAATTTATCTATTCTTTAATTATTGATTTATTAACAGTTATATACAGAACAATAATGTTTAATCCAGGGGTAATATAGTTATATACACAAAGAGTAGGAAAAAACCCCCAAAATAAATCATCAATAATAGGGTGACATCAGGTGGGCCACTTTTTGGTAAATCACTTAGGAAACTAAGAAAAAGCACTGTGTGACACTGAATTATATTTGTGTTAGTGATGTTCGATACCACAAATTTCCTTTCCGATCCGATACTGAGTAAAATTCAGGCTGGTATCGGCGATACCGATCCGATACCGATACTTTGTGCAAATGCACCTAATGTGCCTGGTAAATCTAATAAAATAAAAAAAAGTACTGTATTTCAAGTCATAGCTTCCTAAGGATGCAAGACTTCAGAGTAACGTATTTATTTTAAACTCTGAACTATATTGAGGTAGTGGCCTCGTTTAGAATAGCCTATAGCCAAAAATAGTGTTTCAAACACTAAAAAAAGAACATAAGTAAAATAATAAAACCATAAATTAAATAAGAAAATGATAAACAAACATACAATTTTTTTTTAATTCATTCATTTATAATATTCTTTATAATTTTCCCACAGATATTACAGACTTCATCTAAACGGTTTGTGGCACTGAAATAGCTCCACACAACTCCTTTCCGCTCCGTCATTGACTCTACAAAGACTGACTTTGTGAGCAGCTTACGCGTTACGCACTTCCCCAGATGGAAGAAAAAGTAGTTCCCACCAACTGCATGTCATTTAGACAAGATCTGAATAGTTTAGTTACTTTCCACTATGTTCCTGTTAATGATATGCATAACCACAAATGACTGAAGTATCAAAAGTATCAATATTTTCATTTGAGTATCGATTCTAGAGCATACAGACCTGGTATTGGAAGTATCGATATTTCAGTATCGATCTGCACATCACTTATTTGTGTAGTTAGTATTGACAGTTTTTAATATTTTTTTGTTGAAATGACATAATAAAATGTAATTGTTCAAGTCCTATAGCTTTTGAAACATCGGCTGTCCAACATTTTTGAGATGAGCATTGTTCAGGTAAAATGAGCCATGCATCAGCTAAAATGAGCCACCCAAGCAAAACACAGTCATTTCTTCTTCTTTTTTTAAAGTTTAGTTTTGGGCTTTTAGGCCTTTAAGTGATAGGGCAGCTGTAGAGAGACCGAGAGACGGAATGACATGCAGCAAAGGACCACCAGAGGAATCGAACCGGGGCCAAGGACTATAGCCTTTGCATATGGGCACCTGCTCTATCTACTGAGCTAAACAATGCCCTCAAAACACTATCATTTATATATCAAAGGAGGTTAAATCGAAAGCAACTGGACTTAGTTATTTGTCCAGTTGCTTTCGATTTAACCTCCTTTGAGATACTATGACCTGGACAAATGAGAATATGCACAGGCTCATCAATAATATAGCTTACATATAAATAAAATACAAATTTGACCAAAATAGAGTTTGTTTTTAATGCCTTTTGGTTTCCCAGTCCATCAAGAGGGGTGTTATAGTATAGCCTACTGATATAGTTTGTGCAAAAAGTGTTTGAAACTTGGTCTGTCTTTTTTTTTTTTTCTTGAGGTGAAATTAAAAATCACTAGTGTTATAGTATCTATTTTGATGCGAAGAGAAAGGTCAGAGTTGAATTTCTCATTTTCAGTGGGGAAAAACTAGGAATATCAGGTGGTATCGGTGTAAATGCCTACTGTAAACGTTTTATATTAATAGCACCCAGAAGCCCCCGCATTCCCACAGCTTCCCTTAATTGGCTGAGGCTCTACAAGCTTGTTCCCAATTATCATCACTTCTATCACATGCAGAGTTTGGAGGTCACCCGTGAATTGGCAAATGTAATTGAGGAAAATACGAGGGGGCAGTCAGAAGCCAGGTTTCCATTGTGCTTTTTGCACAAATCAGAGGCATTTCTGTGAGAGGAAAGTAGAAAACACAATAGCAGAAGGTCTTTAGTGGAGTTATGATATGCAAATAAACCTGTTTTCTCCTCTTCTGATGGCATTGAAACATATTTCCCTGGGGTATTATGTGGCAGATGTCACCTACTCGAATGTGTTGTGTTTCCATCTCAACTTTGTAAAAAAAAAAAAGTGTGGCTCATTTTTGAAAAACTTTTGCAATTACAAATTGTGCATTAAGCAGGTTAATAGAAACACACCTACTGAATCCGATGTGGAAGGAGGTCTGACAGTAGATTTGGTGAAGTGTGTAGAGGTGAGTCCTCTGCTCATGCTCTCGCTGTGAGGATCATGAAGGGGGTATGGCAAACACCTGCCATGAAAATGGGTATTGACCTTGAAGTATTACATGAATACAGTGACCTGCACAATGTGAACATCTATCCTTCTGGATTTCTTGTCCATCCCGATGCGTCTCACCTCGGTGCCAGCCCTGATGCCAAGGTGTACGATCCAACTGAAGTCAAATATCCAAATGTAGACAACATATCAGAGGTGACGCATGTTAAGTTTGTTGGTGGCAATACAAAAAAAAACAAACAAACAGCATAAGTATTTCTGGCAAGTACAAGGCCAGCTGGCCATAACTGGTTTACCATGGTGTGATTTCATAACATCAACAAAAAATGACATTACAGTTGAGAGAATTTGGCTTGATGAATCCCTGATTGCTGAAATGAAGGCTAAACTTGATCTATTTCACTTTAACACATACATGGACACATACCTCCAGAAATTCAAATAAATGTAGCCAACAAGTGTGATGGTAGAGTCTTTCTTTGGTTTTTAATTCATGATTTGAAGAAGGCACACACACACACAAACACGTTAATTCATGGAATAACTTTTTATAAATTTCATTGTGACTTTCACTAAATCATATTACTAGTTATTGTCATTAAATGTGATTTTTACTAAATCATATTACTACTACTACTTACTAATGCTGCCTTCATGTGCTATGGTAATTATGGTAAATACCAAAAGACGACTTGAAAAGTGCACATGAACACCACCTCATGTGGTATTTTCCACTGGGCAACTCGTAGAATTTTTTGATGCCCGAGTTGCCGAGATGAGAATAACCTTTGACCTTTTCAACATGGTGGCGAGCATCGCAAGATTCGTTAATGGTAAGCAAGGCAAGCCTTTAGAAAACAGTTAGCAGCTATTCACTTTATGTATGCCTGCATGTACAGTAAAAAACGCTTTTAAAAAGCTAGTCAAATAGCCAGTGCTAAATCTCCATGAATATTAATATTTACCGTTTGAGTTTTGAAAATTCATCTTCTTGCTGTAAGAGATGAACTAGGCAATCCAAGATTGTTTTACCCCATACATGTAGAATGTCGCACGTGTATCTACTGTATGGTTTTACCCAAGTAACAAGTCTGAATCTGTGTGTCCACCATCTTTATTTTCTCTGTACAACAACAAAAGCACATGAACACAACGCACTGGTAAATACCAGGTCACAAGTGGAAAATACCATCTGTACCATAGCACATGAAGGCAGCATAAAGTAGTGGTAGTAGATGGTGGTATAATAGTGGTGAACATAGCTGCCGTCCAAGCAGCTGACTATCTATCTATCTAAAAAAACAAAAAAACAAAACAAATTTCCCAGCTTGGGTTCAATGAAGTATATCTATCTGTTGTAAAAAATACAATTTATATGTAAAATATATGTGAAGTACTTAAACTCTATGTATGCATGCATGTATGTATGTATGTATGTATATGGACGCAATTAGGAGCTGTGTATGATACTGATAAAAAAAACGAACTAAACTGTAAAATGTGTAAACATAACAAAATCATTATTGAACATTCAATAAACACTTGTTTAATGTTCAAATCTAATGTTCTTGTGCTTCTTACTAATCTTTCACACGGGGACATCATAAGGGACCTTGATAGTTGGACATTAAACAGCAAGTTGCCCACAGCTGGTTGACAGAGCCTGAGAGGGTCAAAGGAACGGTTGTGTCCCAGATGTGATACTCATTCACCCTTCTGATGGCCCGCTCCACCAAGACCCTTAGTCGGGCGATGCTCTGGGTTTTTTCGGCGTCCTCTCTGCTGAACCTGGTGCCTGTTATGAGGGTCGCACCAACTTCAGACAGCATCTGGTCGCTGACAAAGCCATTGTCAGCCACGCATGCATCTCCAGGCTCAAGGAGGCTGAGGATCCCTGACTGCCGTGTGATTTCCCTGTCTGATATTGAACCAGTGAACAGCTTTGAGATGAAGGTAATTACACCACATGGGGAAACGCCAATCAGACCTTTGAAGGTGTTGGTGGTGGTGAGTGATGATGATGGTGCTTCACATCCGATCTCTGTACAGTCCAGAATCACTCGCACATTTGGACAGCACTGTGCAAGCTTTGGTGGCATTGTCGCTTGCACCTGTTCCCTCTCCATCCAAATTGGCACCGACCCCAAAAGAATGTATAGATAATTTGCCCATGTGATGATAACTCTGCTCACTGTAGGGGGGCTGACGCCAAAGATGTCAGCAATCATTTTCTCCTTCAAACCAACGGCAACTCGACAGCAGTAGAGAAAGAGTTGATCCACGAGTGTCAGCCTACTGTTAATGCTCATCGGTTTCTCTGGTGCCATCAAGGCTTCATTGCTGGTCTTCTGGGCTCTGCTCCAATACACTCGCCTGGAAGCTGAGGGGGCGACGGATTCCCAAAACGACCAAAACACTTTCTCAGACGGAAACCGGGTGTAGAATCTGAACTCCTCGTCGGTCGCACAGTACCTGAGTGCAAGAACAACTCTGTCATTTGCAACTTGTTCTAAATGCAGATAAAACAAAACTTATGTTTTTCACTAATTCTAAATCAGCAAGGTCAAGTCAGTCTGTCATTGTCACAAGTAATGGTCAAGAAATTTAACTTGTATCTTGTATCTACTTTTAAATATCTGGGGTTTTTGATTGATGACCACTTGTCTTTTAAGGCACATGTTCAGTATACTGTAAAGAAACTGAAGCTTTTACTTGGATTTTATTTTAGAAATAAGTCTTGCTTTTCTTTTAGGGTGAAACAGAAACTGGTGGAGTCGACCTTTCTTCCGATTATTGATTACGGTGATGTGTTATATATGAATGCCTCCGTTCAATGCCTCCACGTGTTGGATAGTGTGTATCATGGTGCTCTTGGGTTTATTACAAACTGTGGAGCTCCAACTCATCATTGTGTCTTGTACAGTAAAGTAAATTGGCCATCTTTATATGTGCGCAGGCTCGGCCATTGGTATGTGCTGATTTACAAGGCCATTCTTGAGATGATTCCATCTTATTTATCATCCCTTCTAATCTTGGCTAACAGGGCCTAGAGTCTCCGCTCTCAGGACTTCTGTCATTTTACTGTTCCTAAGGTAAGAAAAGAAATGGGGAAGAAAGCTTTTAGATTCTCTGCTCCGAGTACATGGAACAGTTTGCAGTCAGAGCTTAAACTCCAAAGTCGGGTCTCTCTGAATGTATTCAAGTCCATGATAAATTCCATCACATCCAGGCTTCAGGAGTGCAAATGTTTTAATTGAGTGCAAATGTTTGACTAATCTTGTAAATTATTTTAACTAATTTTAAAAATTCAATTTTGTTTTTTGTTTTGTTTGTTCGTTTGTTTTATGTTTTTAATTAAAGCAGAAGTAAGCGATCCGGTCGTTTTGGCTAATGCTGCGTTCCAGGCAGGCTTTTGAAACCGTAAATTACAGCCTCAAGTCACGACTTACGGCGTGTTCCCACCAAACGCGATGAAATCGCACGTCAAGTCAAATCGCTTCGCGCTGGACGCTCCAGTTTTGACGCTGGTCCAATATGCACAAAACGCCTCGTCGCGGCATCGCGTCGCGCGACGAGCCCGCCCATTTCTCCCACTATTTCATTCTCTGGCTGAGATAACCACCGTCGCTGCACTGTTCCTGTCCCTGAACAGCAGTGCGAGTCTCTGGCTGCAGGAGGAGGAGGAGACAGCTCTGTGACACTACTGTGTGACTGACCGCCTGTTGAGTGCTTTGGGACGGGGCGGCCCGGCTCGCAGCGCCCGCTGGTTGAACACAGCAGTGATAACGTGCTTTCAGGTCCGAATATCCAAACCATAAACGTTTGTAACAGCAGCGGGAAAGCAACAGTGAAGAGCTGTGGCTTTGCTGCAGCTAATGGGGATCTGAATAATAAACTAAACTAAACCAGAAAACTTCTAATATTGTCAATAGACTCGCTCTGACTAAACTGCCAAGGGAACACCAGTACGTCCGTACGTCAGCACGTCGGTGACGATCTCAAAGCTGATTGGCTGTTGCGGCGCGTCTTCACGCGAATTCGCCGCAAAAGTTCAATTATTTCAACTCGAGCGATGAAGCGTCATCGCGCCGGGCGACGCGATGGAAGCGATTTTTCGCGGCCAACGCGTCCATCGCGCCGCGCTATCGCGTCCATCGCATCGCCCGGCGCGATGACGCGTCTAATCGTGTGTTTGCATTGACTTTACATGTAATCTCGACGCGCGATGAAGCGTCATCGCGTTTGGTGGGAACACCCCGTTAGTAGCGTTCCAGGCAACCCACTCGTGTTTTCCGACCTGTTTTACCTGTGAAAGTGCACTGTAACGGCCACTCGTAACTTCCGTCTTGTGAACTCGTACCAGATCAAACTGTTACGACTTCACAGGTCGGAAAAACACGAGTTACAGGTTGCCTTGAACGCACCATAACAGTCCTCGTCCCTACGTCACCACATTCACGCGCATCCCTTGGCTGCACACACAGCCCTGCATGCCGTTCTCTCTCCTCATTGGATAAAACTTGTAGGACACGAGAAAAGTTTTCTCCTCGGCTCAGAGCAGAGCAGAGTGACTGACAGACCCGTGTTTCGGTCCAAACACTCTATGTAAGTGATTGCTGTCGGAAGATATAACTATTTAAGACTTATATTAACACAAAAATATTGCTTACTTCTGCTTTAATCTGACTATGTGTTGAAACTATGTGCTGTCAATCTTGGCCAGGTCTCTTGGATCTCAATGGGACAAACCTGGTTAAATAAATTAGAAAAAAAAAAAGTAAGTACCTGTTGATGTGAGGTGCACATCTCCTGACCTTAGCTTCCCGTTGCCTGATGGTTTCGGCAGCAGTAGCAGCAGCATCAGCAGCATCCACAACACCTGGTGCAGAGTCGCGGGCGTAGTTGTAATCTGTGGCTGGTTCGTCTTTCACGGTCGCGGTAGGCTGTTCGTCTTCCCCCTCCTCCTCCTCCTCCTCCTCCTCCTCCTCCTCCTCATCCACAACTGAGCCGCTAGCACTAGCCTCAGCCTCGTCGCACGAATCCACACTTGCTCCAAGGCGTCCAACAGCATTAGCCCGTTCAGAAACTAACTGGCGATAAATCTGCTTCTTCCCCCATCTGTTCCAAGGAAACTGGGTGGGTGTAGCACCGGTTTTTAGCCTCCTCAGCCCACTTTTCGAGATGTATTTGCTCTCCTCGTCAAAGTGTAGACTACAAACAAACGTGCTACCCCGGAGAATATTAAAATTAGGCCCCTCAGTCCTCCTTATCAACTTTACCCAAGACTTGCGGAGGAGTTCGTCTTTTGGGAAATCGTGAAAACTAAGGTACGGCTGTCTTTGTTTCGATGTTGAGCAGCCCGGCACACTACAATAACACCGGCGAGTGGAGGCGGCCATAGCTTATCCTTGTAACCAGGGTGACTATCGGAAGTGGGTGTACACTGCGCCAAAGACGGTTTATAAACCCCGCATGAATCACGAGTCAGCTTCCTGTATACATGTCACGTGGGTTTCTGCACGCCACGCCTTTTTAGGAGACGAGAGTTTTTTTTTACAGTCTATGGACGAGAGGCAGCCTTGAGTGTATTGACTCCAATGGGAAAATTGAACGTGAACACAGATTATGGTCGATCCTTTCGCCCCACAGTCACGAAAGTAAAATGTGAACTCATTTTCCACAAGCCACATCTCTTCTGAACATTTTGACACAAAAATTGCAATTTTCAGACGGACACATCGGGAGAAAAGAACTTTGTTCACGACCTGTCTCTGTCTCAGCAACACACTCTCGCGAGATTTGGCACAGATCTCCTAGGCAACTCAGACAAACGGCCGCGAACTCCCGTGAAAATTATATGTTATATTATATTATATAGTATATACTGTACTGTTTTAAGTTTGTGTGTGGACAGAATGTGTGCTGTCTATATTGTTTGTCTGTTTTATTGTTTGTGTCAATTGTTGGACTTGGAGTCTGTGAAATAAAGCTATATATTATATTACATTATATTATTTACCAATTTACCGCTGCAAATCAGCAAATAATATTTTTTTTGATTGATCAATTATTTGTGTTTTACATTCAAACCTCTTGTTTGTAAAAGTCTGAACTCCATATTCACTAGAAACATGGTTGAAGTCTATGGGAGCCTCCTTTCATAGTAAGACAGACAGACTATTATCAGCTGTCAAGATGTTGCCCACACATAAATAAACTACAAATCATTTTAATGTGAGTTTTTTCATTTTTCCTCGTAAAAAAATAATAATTTAGTCTTGCTTGATTTTAGCCAGAGACGTTATAATATGAGAAGGACTTTGTTTTAGCTCAATTGCAGGAGTTCAAGACTTGTTTTATGTGCTCTTGGAGTTTGGATTTGGAGTTGTTGAAAAGGCATCACTCTCAAAGTAACTCAATGGTGCCATCTGCTGGGTTAACACGGTTAACACATATTTGAATGTAATGATAAAGACCGGAATTTATGGGCATCACCCATATTTTAAAATATAGGCTGCTGGAGATTTATTTTAGTGTTTGACAAATTGAAAATTAAAAATGAACTAAAGCAAATTAAAAGTATATGTAAACAAAGGTAAAAACAAGTAAGTATTGCTGGGCACATACTTGATATAGCCTAATATTATTAATAGATGCAATACAAATGCAAGATTATTGCTATTAAACACTTCTAATAATGAATATAGTTCAGTTGTTAAATTATGAAGCCCATGTGTTGCCCCATGTTCAAGAAAGTTGGAGATTTTTATAAATTAGGAAAAAAAAGAAAAAAAAGAAAGAAAAAAAACCGTCAGCCCCTGCGACACCGCCCAGGTGAACCCATTAGCATTACGTGACCCCATTAGCATTACGTGACCGTGAGCTCGACTCGATACGGTGGGGTCGTAAAAAACACAACTGTTTGTGAACTTGTTTTTGGATAATATTTCTGGATTAAGAGCGGCTTTCGGTGAGTCACTGTATTTTATTTAGTCATTTATTTGCATTAATTTGTCATGAAACCTGGCTCTAACGTCTACGACTGTTTCGGTCGGGCGGTAGCGAGCCTCGTTAAACGAGCTAATTTACCTGAACTTAACGTTAGTTAGCTGAGCTAGCTTCAACAAACTTTTTTTCGGTTGACGTCTCAGGACCAGTGGCTGCTGTTAGTAAGTTTATTACTAACTATTCCCGTAATTTGCCGTGAAACATTTGTCAAAACCAAACTTTTATTACAGAAGTTTTTTTTTTTTCGTTGGGTCGCGTTAGCTAACATTTCGCCTGCTGGTTTTAGCCGCCGTCGGTCGGTGGCTAAGAGCTGGTGTCACCTCGGCTACAAACCCCTGAAAAATTAACCGTTTATGTTATCCTAGGTTGGAAGTGGCAAACTAAATGAAAAGCATTTTTAAATTGTTGTTGTTTATGTTAATTCAGCTTGTCCTATTACTAGCCTCATTTTCCCGAGGTGAGGCTGGAGCACTTTCAGGTGTGTGTCGTTGTAAAACCTTCATACTCATTCAGCTGCGTAGGCTGAATTGAAAGCGGCGTGTATGTAAATTACGCCCAAATTAACTGTATGACATGGAGAGTAATGCAACCTAACTGCTTAGTAGTTAACTCCTGAGAAGTTCATAACATCATTTGTGCACAGTGTTGATCTGGCTCGGTTAAGTCCGTGTATGTGGATCCACACGCAGTAAAACAGTCAGTTTTATAATGTTAACGTTACACCACTTGATTTGTTTGAAGTATGCGATTGAAAAATATCGGTGGAAAACTGAATTAAGAGCCCACAAATTAAAAAAAAAAAAAAAAAACCTGGTATAGTCCCTCCCTCTCCTACATTACACTCGTAAGCATGAACCGCAAGCTTTGATATTATTTTTGAATGAAAAACGTACTGGTTTAGTTGTGAAATCATTAGTAAACCCTGCCTGTTAACTTGGCCTTGCTTGTTTGAGAAACACGTCGCACTGATCCGGTCCGAGGTCTGGTTTGTGGCGAAGTACAATAGACTTGTGCTAAAATATTCCTGAATTTCCTTTTGAAGAGTAACAACCTGTCCATTAATGTCCATAAGGCTCTCGGATGTATTTTTAATAAATGTCTATCGCTCTATTCTTTTAAAATAGACGTTCAGTTTAGATGAGTGAGTTGTTTGTGACGTTTTTGATTTGGAGCAGAGCGTGTCACGTGACCAGGAAGTAGCGTCTCTCTCCACGTGTTGCAATGTTTATATCGTTAAAATAACACATTTGTAGCGGTTTTCTGTTAGTTTAATCCACAGTTATGTGTGCAGAGTTTTATTTTAATCCCATTGAGTGATGTTGTAACTGGAACATAATTCAACCCCTCAGTGAGCGGGACTACGCCGAGAACCAGGCTGTTGCCTCCGACAGTGTACCGGTATCGCTTCTCGGCCTTTTGGCTAAGATCAAGTGTAGTATCTGTTCTTATCAGTTTAATATCTGATACGTCCCCTACCCGGGGACCATATATTAAATTGATTTTTGGAACAGGGAGATGGAATAGGGGCTTGCTCCGTCCACTCCACGCATCGACCTGGTATTGCAGTACCTCCAGGAACGGTGCACCCCCCTCTCAATGTGAAAAAAAAAAGATCTGAAAAAACATGCAGTTCCAAGCAACATTTCTGATAATTATGAACAGTAGCAGAGTAATAATTTGTTATTTGACGTGTGTCTTATAAATGCCCATCACTAGGTTCTTTTTAAATAAACGTTCACTTTAGATGAGTGAGTTGATGGCGGTGACGTTCTTGATTCCTATTGGCGGAGAGCTGGTCACATGAACAGGAAGTAGCGTCTCTCTCCACGTGTTGCAATGCTTATATCGTTAAAATATCACATTTGTACCTGTTTTCTGTTAGTTTAATCTGCAGTTATTTGTGCAGAGTTTTATTTCAGTCCCATTGAGTGATGTTGTAACTAGAAGATAATTAAACCCGTCAGTGAGCAGGACTACGCTGAGATCCAGGCTGTTGCCTCCAACAGTTTACCGGCATCGCTTCTCGGCCTTTTGGCTAAGATCAAGTGTAGTATCTGTTCTTATCAGTTTAATATCTGATACGTCCCCTACCCGGGGACCATATATTAAATTGATTTTTGGAACAGGGAGATGGAATAGGGGCTTGCTCCGTCCACTCCACGCATCGACCTGGTATTGCAGTACCTCCAGGAACGGTGCACCCCCCTCTCAATGTGAAAAAAAATACAATCTCTGATAGAGAAACCAATTCGAAGACATCTCTGAGTGATGATGAAATTGCTAGATTATATCCTTCTAATGTACCCTTAGAATAAACACAACTCTCTGTAGGTTTTGTGAGTTGGTGTCTGCAATGTATTCAGTTATTTTATTTAAAAGAAAGCATGTGAGTGTTAACTGTCTGTGACATGTCCTTACCTTATTCACTTCACCTAACTCTTTGGTGAATTGATTTTTTTGTGGTGCCTCTCATCCCAGTTTTGATGGCATAATACTTAATAATAGTGACTTGCATGTTGTTGTGTAAATGTGTCAAAGCGAGACAGGTAGAAAAGAAGTAGACCCAAAGTATTGGGTATAGTACAGTACTTTCTTCTCAGATATGGCAGTGGTATTTAGCTTTATTGAACATGGAAATTAAATGACTTTTTTTTGTCTGATTTGTTCCCTCAGCTCATTCTCCATCATTTAAAATCCACTCTGCACAATTGTGGCTACTGCTGCTGCTGCCTCCCAGTCTGCTTTCCCATTATGAAGCAAAACAAAGGTAAATACATGTACAATTTTTATGCCATTATCTTTGTTGTGAGTTGCATACAGAGAAGTATTTGTGACATGGTGCTGTTGCCACTATTGCCCAATAGGTGGCAGTAGTAGGAAAGTCACTTACCCACTGCCCGCAAACAAAGAACCAGGAAGTGGTTGTAAAATGGGAGGGAGAATGTACTCGAAGAGTTTATTACACTTTTCTTTGAGTTGTAAACGTGGATCAAACACAGTTTTTTACATTTTGCTATAGCTTTAGCTGAAGTGAACTTGCAGTTGGACTCTTTTTCATTTTTAGATGGCAAATAAGATGAAATTAATGGTTTTAGGACAGCCTTTGCTGTGTAAACACTGCAATGCATGATGGGTAATATAGACACACGGTCTCAAATAAAATGTATATGAATCAATAGTATTTGTCAGCCTTTATGCCAAAAAGTATTGTACATAATGAATAACTGTAGATTTACAGCCCCCCGTTGCCCCTTGTTCTGGTAATGTGTAGTTTGTCTGCACCATGGGTCAGTGTGGTTTGTCAATGAGTGACTCCCCCATCTTTGACCTGTACAACTCATACTTACCTGGCAGGGGAGACACCATGATCAAGAAGGTGGTTCACCCAGGGCGAGGCTCAGCCATTGCACTTCCGGTTGTGCTGACCCCTGCGAATTCCTCAAATGTGGGAATCTCGACTGCATAATTTATGGTAGTGGGGGACTGCGTTCGCGCTCTCCCCTGATAAAATGTGAAATATAAAATAATTGTGAATTGATTAGACACAAACGGTTAATTAGAGGGTCTATGGTGGACAATGTAGTGAACTCCATTTTAAATGTTGTTGAGCTGTTGGTCGTTGTTTGTTTGAATAATACAGATGTGGGTGATGACTTTGTTTAATCCTCTAGATGTTGGCAGTTCACAGCAAATAAATACAATATCTGCTGAATTAATATTATTAATTTGTGTGATGGTTGAATTGAATATCAAGGATGTGTTGAATGGTGCAGTTAGCTCTTTTCTCCACTAGAGACCCCCCAGAGAAAAAGGCAAAAACACCTCTGAGAGGTTTTTGCCTCTTTCCCATTGGAGGAGAGTGTGTCACAATACCAGAAAGTTGTGTCTCACTCCATGTGCTACAATGTTTATTTTGTTGAAATAACAAATTTGTGGCAGTTTTCTGTTAGTTAAATCCCCAGCTCTGTGTGCAGAGTTTTATTTCAGTCCCATTGAGTGATGTTGTAACTGGAACATAATTTAACCCGTCAGTGAGCAGGACTACGCCGAGAACCAGCCTGTTGCCTCCGACAGTTTACAGGCATCGCTTCTCGGCCTTTTGGCTAAGATCAAGTGTAGTATCTGTTCTTATCAGTTTAATATCTGATACGTCCCCTACCCGGGGACCATATATTAAATTGATTTTTGGAACAGGGAGATGGAATAGGGGCTTGCTCCGTCCACTCCACGCATCGACCTGGTATTGCAGTACCTCCAGGAACGGTGCACCCCCCTCTCAATGTGAAAAAATAACTCTAATAGAGCAAAAAATTATACATGGCTCTTATTTCCCCTGTTTTTTTTAATACCCAGCGTTATTCAAAAAATGTGTCAGGTTGGGAGAACGGGTGCCCCATATACAGAGGCTACACTCTCACTGTGAAAAAAATAACTCTAATAGAGCAAAAAATGAGGGGTGCACCGAATGGCATTTTTTGGCCGAAGCCGAATACCAAATAAAATCAAAACGCTTGGCCGAATAACCGAATAATACCGAATACCGAAAGTGGTTATAAAGTTTTTAAATAAAATATTTTTTAAACTTAATTTTCAAAGAAAGTAAATGTTGACTATTCTGACAGTTTTTGAATATTCCAGTTGCCGTTGCTCATCAAAAAAGCACAACGAGTTATATAAAGTTTTTCATTTAGGCCTAAATCGGCCCATTGTGAGTGCTGAAAGATCTATGCAAGTACATTCCAAAAAAAAACAAGTGTCTTTTAAAACAGTGGTTCTTAACCTTTCTTGGTCAGATTTTTTTAATTCATCAATTAGGCTACTAGACATTTCAGGCGACCTCATTTGAATTTCAGGCGACCCCACATGGGGACCCGACCCCAAGGTTGGGAAACACTGTTTTAAAAGCTGTCGGCCACAGACGGAGTGGGCGACATGCTGGGATGAGGAGCTTTCGTTTTAACTGCTGCAGCCGTCTCTCCCTTTCGTAGCCTACTCAGCATGCTGTTCAGGTGTTTGTTTTTTAAATGATTCATCAAAAGGCGCGTTCTTACAGGAACGGTCCCCTCACTCAGCCCTCTCAGTGGCTGTGTCTCCGCTGCAGACAGGATACACGGGCTCTTGGAGCGACGTGCAACGGTGCGTGCGGTCGCTGTGCAGCTTTCCCCCCACTGCTCTTGTTGCTGTTGTTTTTCCAGCAGTAGGAGTCACTTACTAATAAAGCTGGGGTTTAAGCTGCCGTTTCGATCGTCGCGCGTTCGCTTATTTATCAGACTTTTTTTTTTTTTTTTAATATTCGGCCTTGCTTCGCACTCATTCCACCGAAGGCCGAATGTTGCTTTTTTTGCAATATTCGGCCGAATATATTCGGTTACCGAATATTCGGTGCATCCCTACAAAAAATTAAAGATGGCTTCTCTGACAATGCACTTGGTCTTTTGTCATACTCCACTGTGCAAGTGTTGTTTCAAAAGCTTGGCATATCATTGTCATTTCCCCTGGTTATCTGAATTATTTCTTCTTGTGAGTTGCATAAAGGAAACTTTAGATAAACAGTGTTGTTCCCAGTACAGGTCTATAGGTGGCAGCAGCAGGGAAGTCCGCTGCCCATCCCCCGTGAACAAAGACACATGACTCATGTGAGAGGGAAAATGTGGTTTGGAAGTTTCAGTGCTTTTCTTTAAATATAAATTGTAGATTAAAGGAACTCACTTGCTGTCTGTTTTTATCTTTGGCTCAGTTGAATCTCCAGTTGAATTGTTGCTCATAAGGATGTAAAACAGAAGAAGTAGATGACTCTAGGTCAGTCTTTGTTGTGTAAATCCAGCAATGCACCTCACTGATTATAAGTTTAGTGATACCCCTTCTTATAGGTGTTTTTGAACTCTCCTGGGTGTGGCAGTTCACAGCAAATAAATACAACATATGCTGAGTTAATATTATTAACTTAATTTTTAATGATTTCTTCTTGTGAGTTGCATAAAGGAAACTTTAGATTCCAGTACAGATCTATAGGTGGCAGCAGCAGGGACGTCAGCTGCCCATCCCCCGTGAACAAAGACACTGAGTGTTTGTGAGGCGAGAGGGAAAATATGGTTCGCAAGTTTCTGTGCTTTTCTTTAAATACAAATTGTAGATCAAAGAAACATAGTTGCTGTCTGCTTTTATCTTTGGCTCAGTTGAATCTCCAGTTGAATTGTTGCTCATAAGGATGTGAAACAGAAAAATTAGATGACTCTGGGTCAGTCTTTGTTGTGTAAATCCAGCAATGCATGATGAGAATCTTAGGCACCATGGGTCAGTGTGGTTTGTCAGTGAGTGACTCCCCCGTCTGTGACCTGTACAACTCATACTTACCTGGCAGGGGAGATACCATGATCAAGAAGGTGGTTCACCCAGGGCGAGGCTCAGCCATTGCACTCCGGTTGTGCTGACCCATTCGCAGACGTCCTGTCTACGGTAGTGCAATTGTCTACGGTGACTGTAGACAATTGCGCCGTGTGATTGGTTGAGCCGACCGTAGACTCCCAATCGCCGTACGATCTGACCGTAGACAGACCAGTCACGCGTCAGCACCGTAGACCGTCCCGCCCAATGCGGCCCCGTCCCGCCCCGTTCAAAAGATTTAAATTGTTTGACATTGACTGCATACGGATGAGGGAGATGATCGATTGATTGAGAGACAGACAGACTGATAGACAGAGAAAGAGATAGAGTAAAAGATATACAGTAATTAGTAATTTTTTACCGCAAAAGTTGACCGCTTCACAGGTAAGATCACCTACCAACACCAACGTCAACGTACTTCATTCATTCATTCATTCATTCATTCAAGTTATTTTGCCGGCCGCTATGTAATTCATTAAACCCCGCATGTGTCCTGTCAAAAATTAAACGTAAAAACAAAACTTGAAAATATTTATTATTTTCATACGGTGTTTAGTTATTTACATCTTCTATAAACAAGCATTAAAATGCCTTTTTTTAGGTCTCCGATTAAACCGGAGGATAACGAACTTGCATACATTCATTCATTCATTCATTCATCATAATAAATAAAGAAATGAATAAATAAATAACGCTGGCTGTTTTTCTGTGTGTCTGTCATATTTTGGAAAAGGGTTTAGTATGTTTAATGTTGAATTAATAATCAATAACGTTATGTGGAACCGGTGCGCGCGCGACCTGGGGTGAACAAAAGACTCAAATCGGGTCGGACATCTGGCTTCCTAGTTTGTTTATTTATTTATTTATTTTAAATAAAAAGCCCATCTGTGTTTGATTGTGCCAGTGAATAACGTTATCCAACCATCGCTTAATTATCTGGGCAGCTACAGGTGGTGGTGTGGGGGGGGGGGTGTTACTGTGTGTGACAGTTACTGTCTGTCTTATTGTAAATTAATTTACAATTTATTGTAAAATATATATATATTATTATATTTATTGTAAATAAATCAACATTTTCAATAATTATTATTACACGGCTCTGTTACTAGGGAGAGAGCTATGCTATCCTGTCGGGATTTAGCCTATTTTCCCATCATAATTTTATTATAGCTGTACATAAAACAGTTTTTTATTTTCATTTTACTACATTAGGCTAGCTACGTTGTTCCCTGTACCTTCCCTGTTAGCTAGACTAGCATGCTAGCCTATCATCCAGATCGTAGCCAAATTGAATGAATAAAAGTATTAATAAAATACTCATTATGTTAATAAAACTATTCTAAATAAAAGTAAATCAGCCTCCCTGAGATTGCCTGCCTACCTGCATTCCGTGGACGCCGCTCATTCCTCTGTGCTCGTCTCCTGAGTCCTGACCCAGGCTGCTCCTCAGTGATTCCTCCGTGACTGAAGAAAAGATGTGCACTTGGCATTTGTATACATAAAAAAAAGTAGATTTTTTTTATTTTATTTTAAACTTTACTACATTAGGCTATTGTTCCCTTTACCTTCCCTGTCACTGCTAGCCTATCAACTAGATCTAATCTAAATTGAATGAATAAAAGTATTGATAAAATATGAATTATATTAATTAAATTATTCTAAATAAGTGAAATTATTAATACATGCTATATCAGCCTCCCTACATGGCAGACCTACCTGCATGGCGAACAATAAACTGCTCCTTGACTCCTCTGAAGTCGTTCCTCCTTCCTCGGTGGTTGTCTCCTGACCCTGGAACGTCAGGGGTCACGCTTTCGCTGGCGTATCCTAGCAACACAACTGTGACACAGCATCATAACGTTGTCTAAAAAAATTAAATAATAAATTTAAAAATTATTATACATTTATTATTCAATACATTTATTTGGAAACTTTTGTAGACACACTTTTCAATTAAATAATAATAATAAAAATAGCAATAAAAATAAATAAAGGTCACAAATTTAATTTAAAAGTCTGTATCTTATTTTGAACTGTTGTTTTTAGTTTTGCTTCCACTGTGGAATCAAACAGTTTAATGATGACAGTGTGAACAACAGCCAACTCATCATATACCACAATAAAAATAAATAAATAAATTAATAAAAATGTGGAAAAAAAACTCCCTCCCTCCCTCCCTAGTTCACACAGTTGACAAAGTTGATGACTGACTGATGATGGCAAATTGGCACAGTGCACAAAAAACACAGACCACCATGAACAAATAGAACACAAATAGAAAAGAATAATAAGAATAATAATGATTCCGAGTGTAAAGATGATGAAACTTGCAAACTATTTACAAACTACAAACTATTTACAAACTATTTACAAAACTACTAACTATTTACAAACTATTTACAAACGACTACAAACTACTTACTAACCTACAGTGCCAACAACTGAATATAAAACACTAAAATGTCTGTTATTTACAGCTATGTACAGATTTACAGTTTTGACTGTGTGCCCCTATATCTTTGTGCAGCAGTCCCATGGCCAACCCCGTGATCCGTGTGGTCAGCCCACAGGCCCCACCCCACCGTCAGCAGGCCGTCCTCAGTGCCACCGCAGAGGCCCATCAGTATAGGGAGAAAAAAAAACATTTCCCAAAGCTCCCAAGGAGCTTTTACACCAGTCCTCTGCCCTCGGCCACGCCCGGAAGCTCCTGCGGTCAGAGGGCAACGCGGCGCCTACACGTCAGCAGTGTCTGGGGCGGCTGGTGGTGCCTTTTGGGCAGTACCTGAATGCGCCATTTCACTGGCTGCTCTCAGATGATGTGGGCTACATCAAGTTGTAAGCATATTATATTTAATACCCTTGTTCAGATCACTCCCCTTTGCCCTGCTATCACAGGTGCAGTGACATTAACCATGACAGTAACAAGTTGGTCTTTATGATTCCAGCCTGCTTGACAAACACAGGGCAGAGGTGAGGCAGCACCCGAAGGGGGAGATCGGGAACCGGTGGGTGAAGGACCTCCTCCTCGAATACGCAGAGAGCTTCCCACAGGTCTCCTGCGTCCTGGAGGCGAATGTGGATCGGTGCATTTACGGCCAGGCAGGTTTTGAGCACCACACCTTTCTGGAGATGTGGGAGCTCCATCCTGAAAGCCTGGTTTTCTGCGGCAGAGTCAGACGACATCAGGAGGCCACATCGGTCTGTCACGAGGTGGCTCGAGACACCTCCTGCCCACATCTTCAGTGTGCAGATGAGGAGGTTCAGGAGGTACATCTTGGACAAAGTAAGTGTTATTTTTGAATGTGTTTTGTGTGTGTGTTTTTTATTCCCTCTGTATTTGCATTTGAAACACAAAAAGCGGAATAGCACAGTACATGTTTTCTTTTCAGCATCTCAAAACTGGTCAATAATAACACGTAGATACTTGATACGCAGGCAGGAACCTCCGCAGGAACCTCCGCAGGAACCTCAGCAGGAACCTCTGCCAGTCAGGCATCTGTCTGGGAGGGTGACGATGCCGAGCTCGTAGCTGCAAGTCAGGCGGCGGAAGGTAAGTGAGATCCAGAGTTACAGATGTAAAACAGTTTTTTAAAAAGGCTTCATAAAATAAAACTCACTTGTTTGGTTAATTTGTAGAGCTGCTTGGGTCCCAGGGTGTCCAACCCGCCGCGAAGCCTGTTACCGCCGTCGGACCTGCGGAGAAGGCTGCGAAGACTGCTGCCGCTGCTGCCACCGCTCGACCTGCGGAGAAGGCTAGGAAGACCGCTGCCGCTGCCGCTGCTGCCACCGCCCGGCCTGCGGAGAAGGCTGCAAAGCCTGCTGCTGCCGCCGCTCGACCTGCGGAGAAGGCTAGGAAGACCGCTGCCGCTGCTGCCACCGCCCGGCCTGCGGAGAAGGCTGCAAAGCCTGCTGCTGCCGCCGCTCGACCTGCGGAGAAGGCTGCGAAGCCTGCTGCCGCCGCCGCTCGACCCAGAGCGGAGCCCGCTGCCGCTCCTGCCGCTCGACCCGCAGAGAAGGCTGCGAAGCCCGCTGCTGCTGCTGCCGCTCCTGCCGCTTGACCCGCAGAGAAGGCTGCAAAGCCCGCTGCCGCCACCGCCCCGCCCACGGAGAGGACAGAGCAGCCCACAGAGTCCCAAGCCACAGGGGATCAGAGTGTTTTCCCTGTAGGTGAAAAATAAATGCTAAAAATTAGAGAAGGGCATGATTACATGACGTTACATGAGATGAAACATGATCTAAAAGTAGAGACGAGGCCGAAACATGTAGGTGTTGGCTAATTTTTTAATAAGGGCTTTTTATATTTAATCCAGATGAGTTGCCTTGGATTCCTCCTTTTTTTTTTCTTATCATCTTAAAGTAATTACATTTTTACTTTGACTTTTTAATCTTAATTAAAAAGAGAAGGACATGATTAAATACCACAAAAGCCTGATAAAATAAACTAACTAAATGAATAACAATAAAGGCTATGCAGTTTCTTTTTTAAATGTTTGGCTCTACCTGTTGCAGGAAGAGCTGGAGGGGTGGGTAAAGACTTGGGAAACCCCCAACGGCCTCCCGGCGGCGGACATCTCCTGGCTGAAGGTAAAGCACATTGAGTAAAGCACATTGAGTTGCCTTGGTATGAAATGCGCTACATAAATTAAGATGCCTTGCCTTGCCTTGAAGGAGGATGCGGAGCGAGGGCTCTTCGGTCCCGTGCAGCTATATAAAGATGTCCATGGGCGGGTCAGGAGGCGACGGGTGATGAAATCGGACCGCATGTGGTTTTATCCCCCGGAGCCTCCTGGCTTCGTCAGCGGGGCTGTGCCGACACCCGACGCCTTTTTCAGGAGCCGGGTGTTTGTGTGGCGACCTGTGGGAGTGTGGCGGTACTCCCTGAAGTGCCCGCGTGGCCAGGAGTGTGCGGGTCACGGGAGGAACACGCACCTCTCAAAGTCGGGCTACCACATCCGGGTACGGCTCGTTTTACCTGCGCAAATAGTAAAAAAAAAGCTTGATTCATTAAAGTTATATTTATTTATCCACGTGCATAGAAAAATGATTATTACTATTCTTATTTCCCACACGTACCTTCAGGTACGTCACATCTGTGACGTGTCAGAGTGGTACTCTGTGATCACAGAGGTCCTCAGCTGTGGTCCCTGTTGTGATGGCTGGAGGAGTCTCTGCAGCCAGCTCATCAGCCAGTTCAGCTCATCAGCCAGTTCAGCTCATCAGCCAGCTCATCAGGCTGATGAATGGCACCTGGTGGGGTGTGGCCTGGCCTGAGCAGAAAGGCTCAGCACTGGAACATTCACGCTCTCTCTAGACTCCGGCTGGGGTGGAAGCCCTGCTCCACCTGTGGACTCTTTTGTTTCTTTGTTTCTTTGTTTTGTTGGTTTGTTTTGTCTTGGTTTGAGTTGTCTTTAAGTTCATTAATAAATTATTTTTGTTAAAATTGCAAAACTCAGTTGTCTCTCCACCTTTTGTCCAGTTCCTGGAACATGGAACGTGACAAAATGGGGGCTCGTCTAAAGCCAGTGTTTTGGGTAGGAATTGTTGGTCTGCTGATGCAGGTTGGTGGAGACGTATACTGAGTTGGTAAGTACAGAGTTTGGAGATAAAGTAAGTGTGGCAAATTTTTTCACTGGTGTTCCCCTCTGTTAGGTGTAGCAGCAGTCCCTAATAGAGGCTCTGCTGCAGTTTTTTTTTGCCTTTACTGTTTTGGGTGGTATCCTGGGAGGGCCCTTGGCAAACTCAGCAATGCCACTGAAGACTAGGGTTGAGTGTAAGTAGGTTTTGGTTAGGCAGTTAGTAGGGGGGACCCAGTGGGGGTGCCACATTCTGTATTGTTTATCTAGACTGTTGGGTTGGGTTCAGGTATGGCTGCCAGTATTGAGGATTTCATTAAATGTCCCTCTTATGAGTTACTAGAGCAATATACGAAGGAGCAGCTTCTCAAGGTGGCACACCATTATTCGGTTGCTGTGGATGCCAGACGTACAAGGGAGACCATCATGAGTATTGTACAGGCAAATCTGCAAGAGGAAGGAGTCCTGATGGCCGATGATGGTAAGAGTGGTGTTACTACTTCTGTGCCGGGGTTAACCTTTGAACAGCAAAAGGAATTGTTAATGTTGAAATTTGAACATGAAAAGGAGTTAGAAAAAATGAAGTACAAGGTGGAACAAATGAAACTGGAAGTGGAGCAGAATAAATTGGGGCTGATTTCAGCGGGTAAACTTCCGGTTGGGGCGATCAGGTGGGGTCTGCCAAGTATGTTAGTAAGTTCGACCTTCTTAAAGGTTATTGGCAGGTTCCACTTTCTGAGAGAGCAAGGGAGATTTGTTCATTTGTGACTCCATCTGGTTTGTATTCATATACCGTGATGCCGTTTGGGTTGCGCAACGCTCCAGCCACCTTTCAAAGATTAATGAATAAGGTGGTTCGGGGGCTGGAGGGTTGTGCAGTCTATTTGGATGATGTTGTGATATATAGTGATACATGGGAGAAACATTTGGAGCAGGTGAAGGCTTTGTTTGACAGGCTACTTTGGGCACAGCTAACGGTCAATCTGGCAAAATGTGAATTTGCCAAGGCCACCGTGACCTATTTGGGGAAGGTGGTGGGGCAAGGATAAGTGCGTACCATTGAGGGAAAGGTCAGGGCGATCCGTGACTTCCCTGTTCCAACGACAAAGAGGGAATTGTTGCGTTTCTTGGGAATGGCTGGTTATTACAGGGACTTTTGTCCAAATTTTGCTTCTGTGGGTGCTCCTCTAACTGACTTGTTAAAAGGTGATGTTAAATATGTTTGGTCTCCCATCTGTCAACAGGCATTTAACCAGTTGAAGGACCTGTTGTCATCAGCTCCAGTGCTTGCTGCCCCTAGGTTGGATCGCCCCTTCAAGTTGCAGGTGGATGCAAGTGATGCTGGAGCTGGGGCTGTGTTGTTACAGGTGGATGAGAGGGGGGTTGAGAGACCTGTTAGTTACTTCTCTAAGAAGTTTAAAAATTACCAGCGTAACTATTCAGTAATCGAAAAAGAAGCCCTTGCATTGGTCATGGCCCTCCAACATTTTGATGTCTATATTGGGTCAGGTTCTTCGTTGATTGTTTATACTGACCACAATCCATTAACCTTTTTGCGTTCATTGCAGAATCCGAATCAGAGGTTGATGCGGTGGGCCTTGTTTTTGCAGCCTTATCATTTGGATATCCGTCATATTAAGGGCAGGGATAATCTGGTGGCGGATACTTTGTCGCGTGCTCCTTTGTCATAATATGTTGTGCTATGTACTTGTCTCTCTGCTCTATCCAGGCCGGGCTCCCATCCGTATGTGCTCTTAAAGATGCTTCTTCTGGATCCACAGTTGCGGAGTCATTGGGTTTGGGGGTGTTGGTGAGGTAATGGGGAGGAGGGAGGGGTTCTGCATTGCATGTTATTTAATAAGGTGCTTACCTGGATTATGATCTGGCAGTCGAGTTGGGTAATAGATTTGCCTAGATGTAGGTAGAATGTATTGGATTGGAAGTTGTGTTTTTTTTTCTCTGTATGTGTCTTGCAGGGTCGGAGGTCAGAGGTGGTACCTCTGTCTTGGCCGGGGGGGTGTGATGGCTGGAGGAGTCTCTGCAGCCAGCTCATCAGCCAGTTCAGCTCATCAGCCAGTTCAGCTCATCAGCCAGCTCATCAGGCTGATGAATGGCACCTGGTGGGGTGTGGCCTGGCCTGAGCAGAAAGGCTCAGCACTGGAACATTCACGCTCTCTCTAGACTCCGGCTGGGGTGGAAGCCCTGCTCCACCTGTGGACTCTTTTGTTTCTTTGTTTTGTTGGTTTGTTTTGTCTTGGTTTGAGTTGTCTTTAAGTTCATTAATAAATTATTTTTGTTAAAATTGCAAAACTCGGTTGTCTCTCCACCTTTTGTCCAGTTCCTGGAACATGGAACGTGACACTGTACCAAGGCGGGCAGGAGCAGAGAGGGCGGCTCGGTGGGTCGGTGGCGTGCCTGGGATGCCGCCATTTTGTCCAAGCTCAGTGAGGCTCACCGAGCCATGTTCCCCGCCATCCTCACCAGCAAGTGAGTATAGTCTGTGTAGTAAGAAATATGTAACACATCAAAAAAAAAATGGTCTGGCCCATGGTCTCAAAATTCAACCTCATAAACTCCCTCACATCAGGGACTCCTTAACATCCTGTGATGCTAAAATGTACTGAAAATCAACAAAAACTATTGCAGTTTCTGTCTTGCCACAAAGAAGTGGCTCCTTAGTCATCAAAGTTGCCAACACTAGGTGGTGCTGTCTGACTCTCTGTCTGACTCATGATGTTTTCTCTTTCTTGCTTTGTTTGGTCTCTGTGGTTCATCTGATATCCACAGATACATCTGTCACATTGCCATAGCTGTTTATTCTTTTATTTTTGATCAACTAAACTAATGTGTGTATTTAAACAAACCTGTAAGTATTTACTCAGTTAACCTCAAACACATTGATTGTGACCCCTGTACTTACAGGCGTGGAGTGGACAGGAGCGTCGTGCGCCTGCTGAGGGACAGGACAGAGGGGAACACCATGGTGAAGGTGTGGCGGCAGGTCCAGGAGAACCATGTCGAGGAGTACCTTCGACGTAAGGACCTGTACACCACCCTTCTCATGGACCTGGTGCGACCCGGAGGGATCGTCTCTGCGCTTGGCCACGCGTTCAAGGCCCCGCCACCTCCCCGAGAGCTCCCATCCGCGCGGCTCCTCCGTCACGCCTTCCTGCTGGCAGAGGCAGACAATGTGCAGGATTACCGGAGCCAGATCCTCTCCACCTTTGGCACGGTTCTGAAAATGGACTCGACGAAGAAAGTGCGTGCATCAAAACCTAACACCATATTGTGCATCATGCAAAACATATTGCTGTGTTGTTTTGTTGTCATGCAACTAGTACTTATTTTCACACTGTTGTAAATAAATGACAAAGCAAACTCTCATATCAATCATATGTAACAGAGGTTCTCACCCACCCACACAGGTGGTGAAAAAGCTATCTGGGGAGGGTCACGGCTCGGCCGAGTGGTTTACCAGCATCGCCAACGAGCACTCCCAGATAGTCACCTTCGTCCTGACGTGTGAGGAGTCGGCAGAGAAGCTGGGGCCCATGTGCCGTGGGGTCGTGGAGAGGTTCCGCCTGGCCGGTCAACCCGCGCCCCGCATCCTCTACGTGGACCGTGGCTGCTGCCGTGCGCAGGGACCGACGTGGCTGGAGACTCTGTTTGGGACCGACGTGGCTGGAGACTCTGTTTGGGCCGTGGGTCGACGACGGCATGGTGGTCCGTCTGGATATATTCCACTGGATCCACCGGTTCGACGCGGCCATCCGGACAGAGTCTCACGCCAAGTACTCCGCCTTCAAGTCGGCCGTCGCGGGGGCAGTGCTGGCCTACAATCGCTCGGACCTGGAGCTGCTGATCCGGGCGGTCAGAGCAAAGGATCCGGCGGCCATGGAGGCGGTCAGCGATGTGGACGTGGTTCACTTCCACATCAGCAGGGAGCAGCTCAAGCACCACGTGCGCAGGGTCACGCTGGGAGCGCAGGAGACCTTTCAGCTCATCCAGCTGGCCATCGATGAGCTCAAAGGTCCCGCCGGGCTGGACCAGAGCGGGGTCAGCCTCTTCAAGACGCCTGGTATGAAATACATCACACACACACAAATGTTAGAACATCATCTATGCCGATAGCGCAGCATAAAAAAAAATAAAAGTGAACACGACACACTTGATGCAACCTGTATTTACCTGCATGTGTGTATTTACAGCCGCCATCGATGAGGTGTGGGCAACCCAGCAGCGACACCTGGAGTGCATCCAGGATCCACCAGGCATGTCCATGTACACTGTGACACGCTCCACATGTGTCAACAACGTGGACGTGCCGTATTACAGGTGCCTGCGTGGAAGCAACAGCCTGGAGGGATTCCACAGTGTGTTGCCCCACGTGATTCCAGGTACACGAGTGCAGCCTGGGAAATAGATAAACAAATAAACAAACCATTTTTCAAAACTGTTCACACATCACTGCTTCTCAAAACAGTTAATTTCATCCTGGAAATTACAACAGTGTAACTAAACACAGACACATATTTCCAAAATACAGTAATACACTAACACAACTCACCAAATCCACCAAAACACAGTCACACGATGTCTTTCAACAGAAACGTTTAGTCAGAGCACAGCACAAGGTCATGAGAAACACCAACGACTGATGGAATGACACAAACTGAGTCACTTGACGTGTGTCACATCTGCTGTTTTAGCATCAACAGAACACTGTATTCATCACAAATGGACATTTATGCTTTGAACCTCCCTGCATTTTGCTTTTGTACGGTTTAGTAAATGTGGACATTTTGTTTGTTTTTGGCCAAACACCAGGGCTGTACATTGCGAGCATTTCACTCGCATATGCGCCTACAAATAGATTGTGCGTTGAGTAGAAAAAATGAAAAAGGGAGCACACGTGCGAGTACGGATTTCAACCCTCATTTCATTTGCATTTTCAAAAATAAATCCACACAAAGTGGATCAAGCTAGAGTAAAATTTTCGCGCATCTCTAACCGACAAGTCATAACCTGCAGTTACTGTCGCGTAACGTAGCGGGATCTCTGTTTAAACGTGTGCGCAGCGCACTGATCTCACAGGGGAGAGAGGAGGTGAAAAGAGACAATAACACTGTTACCTGTTGTATACTGGCCTCAGCCTGCACCATCGCTGTATCCTCCCGTATTTCAGCCGGTCGCTACCGCAGCTTACAAAAAAGAGAGAGAGAAAAAAGGTGGAGTTTCCTCTGGTGCAGCTGAACAGCTGACATGTGATCACAGTGTTATGGTTCATTTCATTATTATAAACCTCAACCTGTCCTGACCTGTCCCTGGACATCACACAGGTTTGAGTTTTATTAATGTTTACATCAGGCCGAGTTCAACAAATCAGTTTATGCTACTGTGATTTAAAGCAGATATCAGCTTCACGGCCGTTTCGGCTAATGCTGCGTTCAAGGCAGGCTTTTGAAACCGTAAGTTACAGCTTCAAGTCACAACTACGACTTGGTAGCGTTCCAGGTAACCCGTAGCTCGTGTTTTTACCATCCTGTTGTCTGTGAAAGTTCCCTATAACGGCCACTCGTAACTTCCGACCCGTGAACTCGTACCAGATCGAACTGGTATGACTTCACAGGAAGGAAAAACACAAAGTACGAGTTTCTTTGAACGCACCATGAGTTAGCAGCCCCCGCCCTTGTCAGGCATCAATTGGTCCTCGTGCTACGTCACCACATTCACGCGCATCCCTTGGCTGCACACACAGCCCTTCATGCCGTTCTCTCTCCTCATTGGATAACACTTGTATCCCACAAGGAAAATTTTCTCCTCGGGTTACAGCAGAGCAGAGTGACGGAGAGACTCGTGTTTAGGCTGAAATACTTCATGTAAGTGATTGCTGACGGAAAATAGGACTATTTAGGACTTATATTAACAAAAACATTCCACTGATATCTGCTTTAAGTTGTTAAATAGAGCTAATATCAAGTGTGCTAACTAACAAATACAGCCATGTATAAGGAATTATAAGAATAATATAAGTGTTGGCTCCTAACACTACAACACACTACAACCTATTCCTATTTTCATATTTTATAGGAATATATTTCTTCAAAATTGACTCAATGTCTACTGTAAAGCCTTACTCTGTCTCTACCCAGGTCCCCACTGCGCGGCACGGCCCTTTCAGGTGTACCTGATTAGCGGCATCGCCCGGTGGAACAGCGACAGGAGCTCCGACGCGGTGTTTGGCGGCCGAGGACGACACCACCGGACCTACTCGGCGCCACTCATCCACCGTCTCAACACCCGCTGTCGGCTCCTGTTCGGTGAGACGGTGGAGGAGAACTTCAGGCCCCCCGCCGACGTCGCCTCCGACGAGCTGCTCGGCTTGGAGTACTTGTTCAGCCAGAGCACGGGGGAATCTGGACCCTTCTCTCTCCAGGACCTTGTGGAAGACGGTCCCGATCCGGACGAGGAGGTGGTCCAGGTCGGCCAGCCGGATCCGGAGGCGGACGAGGCCTACGGGAGCGATGTGGAGGAACGCGCCGACGCGCTCGAGGCCGTCCTGCTGCCCCACATCACCCTAACCAGCGAGGAAACCACCACCGTTCACCCTCCGGCCTTTGTGAGTAACTGTGTGCCTGTTGAAATAAAAGATAACACACTGGTTCGTGGACAATGTACACATCTGAATTTCAAACTTTTTATTTTATTTTTTTGCTTATTTTATATTATATATTTTACCAGGAGGACGTCTGCAGTCCCAGCCCTCTCCCAGGTTTCCGGAAGCTGGAGGTGTTCTGCTCCCTGCTGGTGGAGGTCGGCCGGCCGGAGAACAGGCTGTCCCTCACCACCGAGCAGAGGAAATAGCTGCACGGGACCGAAGAGCCCTCGCTCCGCATCCTCCTTCAAGGCAAGGTAAGGCATCTTAATTTATGTGTGTGTCACGTTCCATGTTCCAGGAACTGGACAAAAGGTGGAGAGACAACTGAGTTTTGCAATTTTAACAAATTTTTTTTATTAATGAACTTAAAGACAACTCAAACCAAGACAAAACAAACCAACAAAACAAAGAAACAAAGAAACAAAAGAGTCCACAGGTGGAGCAGGGCTTCCACCCCAGCCGGAGTCTAGAGAGAGCGTGAATGTTCCAGTGCTGAGCCTTTCTGCTCAGGCCAGGCCACACCCCACCAGGTGCCATTCATCAGCCTGATGAGCTGGCTGATGAGCTGAACTGGCTGATGAGCTGAACTGGCTGATGAGCTGAACTGGCTGATGAGCTGGCTGCAGAGACTCCTCCAGCCATCACACCAGGGACCACAGCTGAGGACCTCTGTGATCACAGAGTACCACTCTGACACGTCACAGATGTGACGTACCTGAAGGTACGTGTGGGAAATAAGAAGAATAATAATCATTTTTCTATGCACGTGGATAAATAAATATAACTTTAATGAATCAAGCTTTTTTTTTACTATTTGCGCAGGTAAAACGAGCCGTACCCGGATGTGGTAGCCCGACTTTGAGAGGTGCGTGTTCCTCCCGTGACCCGCACACTCCTGGCCACGCGGGCACTTCAGGGAGTACCGCCACACTCCCACAGGTCGCCACACAAACACCCGGCTCTTGAAAAAGGCGTCGGGTGTCGGCACAGCCCCGCTGACGAAGCCAGGAGGCTCCGGGGGATAAAACCACATGCGGTCCGATTTCATCACCCGTCGCCTCCTGACCCGCCCGTGGACATCTTTATATAGCTGCACGGGACCGAAGAGCCCTCGCTCCGCATCCTCCTTCAAGGCAAGGCAAGGCATCTTAATTTATGTAGCGCATTTCATACCAAGGCAACTCAATGTGCTTTACTCAATGTGCTTTACCTTCAGCCAGGAGATGTCCGCCGCCGGGAGGCCGTTGGGGGTTTCCCAAGTCTTTACCCACCCCTCCAGCTCTTCCTGCAACAGGTAGAGCCAAACATTTAAAAAAGAAACTGCATAGCCTTTATTGTTATTCATTTAGTTAGTTTATTTTATCAGGCTTTTGTGGTATTTAATCATGTCCTTCTCTTTTTAATTAAGATTAAAAAGTCAAAGTAAAAATGTAATTACTTTAAGATGATAAGAAAAAAAAAGGAGGAATCCAAGGCAACTCATCTGGATTAAATATAAAAAGCCCTTATTAAAAAATTAGCCAACACCTACATGTTTCGGCCTCGTCTCTACTTTTAGATCATGTTTCATCTCATGTAACGTCATGTAATCATGCCCTTCTCTAATTTTTAGCATTTATTTTTCACCTACAGGGAAAACACTCTGATCCCCTGTGGCTTGGTACTCTGTGGGCTGCTCTGTCCTTTCCGTGGGCGGGGCGGTGGCGGCAGCGGGCTTTGCAGCCTTCTCTGCGGGTCGAGCGGCAGGAGCGGCAGCGGGCTTTGCAGCCTTCTCTGCGGGTCGAGCGGCAGGAGCGGCAGCAGCAGCAGCGGGCTTCGCAGCCTTCTCTGCGGGTCGAGCGGCAGGAGCGGCAGCGGGCTCCGCTCTGGGTCGAGCGGCGGCGGCAGCAGGCTTCGCAGCCTTCTCCGCAGGTCGAGCGGCGGCAGCAGCAGGCTTTGCAGCCTTCTCCGCAGGCCGGGCGGTGGCGGCAGCGGCAGCGGTCTTCCTAGCCTTCTCCGCAGGTCGAGCGGTGGCAGCAGCGGTCTTCGCAGCCTTCTCCGCAGGTCCGACGGCGGTAACAGGCTTCGCGGCGGGTTGGACACCCTGGGACCCAAGCAGCTCTACAAATTAACCAAACAAGTGAGTTTTATTTTATGAAGCCTTTTTAAAAAACTGTTTTACATCTGTAACTCTGGATCTCACTTACCTTCCGCCGCCTGACTTGCAGCTACGAGCTCAGCATCGTCACCCTCCCAGATAGATGCCTGACTGGCAGAGGTTCCTGCGGAGGTTCCTGCGGAGGTTCCTGCCTGCGTATCAAGTATCTACGTGTTATTATTGACCAGTTTTGAGATGCTGAAAAGAAAACATGTACTGTGCTATTCCGCTTTTTGTGTTTCAAATGCAAATACAGAGGGAATAAAAAACACACACACAAAACACATTCAAAAATAACACTTACTTTGTCCAAGATGTACCTCCTGAACCTCCTCATCTGCACACTCGAGATGTGGGCAGGAGGTGTCTCGAGCCACCTCGTGACAGACCGATGTGGCCTCCTGATGTCGTCTGACTCTGCCGCAGAAAACCAGGCTTTCAGGATGGAGCTCCCACATCTCCAGAAAGGTGTGGTGCTCAAAACCTGCCTGGCCGTAAATGCACCGATCCACATTCGCCTCCAGGACGCAGGAGACCTGTGGGAAGCTCTCTGCGTATTCGAGGAGGAGGTCCTTCACCCACCGGTTCCCGATCGGGTGCTGCCTCACCTCTGCCCTGTGTTTGTCAAGCAGGCTGGAATCATAAAGACCAACTTGTTACTGTCATGGTTAATGTCACTGCACCTGTGATAGCAGGGCAAAGGGGAGTGATCTGATCAAGGGTATTAAATATAATATGCTTACAACTTGATGTAGCCCACATCATGTGAGAGCAGCCAGTGAAATGGGACCGTCTTCCACAAGGTCCTGGAGAGAGAAGGGTCCAGATTCCCCCGTGCTCTGGCTGAACAAGTACTCCAAGCCGAGCAGCTCGTCGATTATGATTATTCTTATTTCCCACACGTACCTTCAGGTACGTCACATCTGTGACGTGTCAGAGTGGTACTCTGTGATCACAGAGGTCCTCAGCTGTGGTCCCTGGTGTGATGGCTGGAGGAGTCTCTGCAGCCAGCTCATCAGCCAGTTCAGCTCATCAGCCAGTTCAGCTCATCAGCCAGCTCATCAGGCTGATGAATGGCACCTGGTGGGGTGTGGCCTGGCCTGAGCAGAAAGGCTCAGCACTGGAACATTCACGCTCTCTCTAGACTCCGGCTGGGGTGGAAGCCCTGCTCCACCTGTGGAAATGCGCTACATAAATTAAGATGCCTTGCCTTGCCTTGAAGTAGGATGCGGAGCGAGGGCTCTTCGGTCCCGTGCAGCTATTTCCTCTGCTCGGTGGTGAGGGACAGCCTGTTCTCCGGCTGGCCGACCTCCACCAGCAGGGAGCAGAACACCTCCAGCTTCCGGAAACCTAGGAGAGGGCTGGGACTGCAGACGTCCTCCTGGTAAAATATATAATATAAAATAAGCAAAAAAAATAAAAATAATAAAAAGTTTGAAATTCAGATGTGTACATTGTCCACGAACCAGTGTGTTATCTTTTATTTCAACAGGCACACAGTTACTCACAAAGGCCGGAGGGTGAACGGTGGTGGTTTCCTCGCTGGTTAGGGTGATGTGGGGCAGCAGGGCGGCCTCGAGCGCGTCGGCGCGTTCCTCCACATCGCTCCCGTAGGCCTCGTCCGCCTCCGGATCCGGCTGGCCGACCTGGACCACCTCCTCGTCCGGATCGGGACTGTCTTCCACAAGGTCCTGGAGAGAGAAGGGTCCAGATTCCCCCGTGCTCTGGCTGAACAAGTACTCCAAGCCGAGCAGCTCGTCGGAGGCGACGTCGGCGGGGGGCTTGAAGTTCTCCTCCACCGTCTCACCGAACAGGAGCCGACAGCGGGTGTTGAGACGGTGGATGAGTGGCGCCGAGTAGGTCCGGTGGTGTCGTCCTCGGCCGCCAAACACCGCGTCGGAGCTCCTGTCGCTGTTCCACCGGGCGATGCCGCTAATCGGGTACACCTGAAAGGGCCGTGCCACGCAGTGGGGACCTGGGTAGAGACAGAGTAAGGCTTTACAGTAGACATTGAGTCAATTTTGAAGAAATATATTCCTATAAAATATGAAAATAGGAATAGGTTGTAGTGTTAGGAGCTAACACTTATATTATTCTTATAATTCCTTATACATGGCTGTATTTGTTAGTTAGCACACTTGATATTAGCTCTATTTAACAACTTAAATCACAGTAGCATAAACTGATTTGTTGAACTCGGCCTGATGTAAACATTAATAAAACTGAAACCTGTGTGATGTCCAGGGACAGGTCAGGACAGGTTGAGGTTTATAATAATGAAATGAACCATAACACTGTGATCACATGTCAGCTGTTCAGCTGCACCAGAGGAAACTCCACCTTTTTTTTCTCTCTCTCTTTTTTGTAAGCTGCGGTAGCGACCGGCTGAAATACGGGAGGATACAGCGATGGTGCAGGCTGAGGCCAGTATACAACAGGTAACAGTGTTATTGTCTGTTTTCACCTCCTCTCTCCCCTGTGAGATCAGTGCGCTGCGCACACGTTTAAACAGAGATCCCGCTACGTTACGCGACAGTAACTGCAGGTTATGACTTGTCGGTTAGAGATGCGCGAAAATTTTACTCTAGCTTGATCCACTTTGTGTGGATTTATTTTTGAAAATGCAAATGAAATGAGGGTTGAAATCAGTACTCGCACGTGTGCTCCCTTTTTCATTTTTTCTACTCAACGCACAATCTATTTGTAGGCGCATATGCGAGTGAAATGCTCGCAATGTACAGCCCTGGTGTTTGGCCAAAAACAAACAAAATGTCCACATTTACTAAACCGTACAAAAGCAAAATGCAGGGAGGTTCAAAGCATAAATGTCCATTTGTGATGAATACAGTGTTCTGTTGATGCTAAAACAGCAGATGTGACACACGTCAAGTGACTCAGTTTGTGTCATTCCATCAGTCGTTGGTGTTTCTCATGACCTTGTGCTGTGCTCTGACTAAACGTTTCTGTCGAAAGACATCGTGTGACTGTGTTTTGGTGGATTTGGTGAGTTGTGTTAGTGTATTACTGTATTTTGGAAATATGTGTCTGTGTTTAGTTACACTGTTGTAATTTCCAGGATGAAATGAACTGTTTTGAGAAGCAGTGATGTGTGAACAGTTTTGAAAAATGGTTTGTTTATTTGTTTATCTATTTCCCAGGCTGCACTCGTGTACCTGGAATCATGTGGGGCAACACACTGTGGAATCCCTCCAGGCTGTTGCTTCCACGCAGGCACCTGTAGTACGGCACGTCCACGTTGTTGACACATGTGGAGCGTGTCACAGTGTACATGGACATGCCTGGTGGATCCTGGATGCACTCCAGGTGTCGCTGCTGGGTTGCCCACACCTCATCGATGGCGGCTGTAAATACACACATGCAGGTAAATACAGGTTGCATCAAGTGTGTCGTGTTCACTTTTATTTTTTTTTATGCTGCGCTATCGGCATAGATGATGTTCTAACATTTGTGTGTGTGTGATGTATTTCATACCAGGCGTCTTGAAGAGGCTGACCCCGCTCTGGTCCATCCCGGCGGGACCTTTGAGCTCATCGATGGCCAGCTGGATGAGCCGAAAGGTCTCCTGCGCTCCCAGCGTGACCCTGCGCACGTGGTGCTTGAGCTGCTCCCTGCTGATGTGGAAGTGAACCACGTCCACATCGCTGACCGCCTCCATGGCCGCCGGATCCTTTGCTCTGACCGCCCGGATCAGCAGCTCCAGGTCCGAGCTATTGTAGGCCAGCACTGCCCCCGCGACGGCCGACTTGAAGGCGGAGTACTTGGCGTGAGACTGTCCGGATGGCCGCGTCGAACCGGTGGATCCAGTGGAATATATCCAGACGGACCACCATGCCGTCGTCGACCCACGGCCCAAACAGAGTCTCCAGCCACGTCGGTCCCTGCGCACGGCAGCAGCCACGGTCCACGTAGAGGATGCGGGGCGCGGGTTGACCGGCCAGGCGGAACCTCTCCACGACCCCACGGCACATGGGCCCCAGCTTCTCTGCCGACTCCTCGCACGTCAGGACGAAGGTGACTATCTGGGAGTGCTCGTTGGCGATGCTGGTAAACCACTCGGCCGAGCCGTGACCCTCCCCAGATAGCTTTTTCACCACCTGTGTGGGTGGGTGAGAACCTCTGTTACATATGATTGATATGAGAGTTTGCTTTGTCATTTATTTACAACAGTGTGAAAATAAGTACTAGTTGCATGACAACAAAACAACACAGCAATATGTTTTGCATGATGCACAATATGGTGTTACGTTTTGATGCACGCACTTTCTTCGTCGAGTCCATTTTCAGAACCGTGCCAAAGGTGGAGAGGATCTGGCTCCGGTAATCCTGCACATTGTCTGCCTCTGCCAGCAGGAAGGCGTGACGGAGGAGCCGCGCGGATGGGAGCTCTCGGGGAGGTGGCGGGGCCTTGAACGCGTGGCCAAGCGCAGAGACAATCCCTCCGGGTCGCACCAGGCCCATGAGAAGGGTGGTGTACAGGTCCTTACGTCGAAGGTACTCCTCGACATGGTTCTCCTGGACCTGCCGCCACACCTTCACCATGGTGTTCCCCTCTGTCCTGTCCCTCAGCAGGCGCACGACGCTCCTGTCCACTCCACGCCTGTAAGTACAGGGGTCACAATCAATGTGTTTGAGGTTAACTGAGTAAATACTTACAGGTTTGTTTAAATACACACATTAGTTTAGTTGATCAAAAATAAAAGAATAAACAGCTATGGCAATGTGACAGATGTATCTGTGGATATCAGATGAACCACAGAGACCAAACAAAGCAAGAAAGAGAAAACATCATGAGTCAGACAGAGAGTCAGACAGCACCACCTAGTGTTGGCAACTTTGATGACTAAGGAGCCACTTCTTTGTGGCAAGACAGAAACTGCAATAGTTTTTGTTGATTTTCAGTACATTTTAGCATCACAGGATGTTAAGGAGTCCCTGATGTGAGGGAGTTTATGAGGTTGAATTTTGAGACCATGGGCCAGACCTTTTTTTTTTTTGATGTTACATATTTCTTACTACACAGACTATACTCACTTGCTGGTGAGGATGGCGGGGAACATGGCTCGGTGAGCCTCACTGAGCTTGGACAAAATGGCGGCATCCCAGGCACGCCACCGACCCACCGAGCCGCCCTCTCTGCTCCTGCCCGCCTTGGTACAGGGACCACAGCTGAGGACCTCTGTGATCACAGAGTACCACTCTGACACGTCACAGATGTGACGTACCTGAAGGGCTGACCTGTGTAGGCGCCGCGTTGCCCTCTGACCGCAGGAGCTTCCGTGCGTGGCCGAGGGCAGAGGACTGGTGTAAAAGCTCCTTGGGAGCTTTGGGAAATGTTTTTTTTTCTCCCTATACTGATGGGCCTCTGCGGTGGCACTGAGGACGGCCTGCTGACGGTGGGGTGGGGCCTGTGGGCTGACCACACGGATCACGGGGTTGGCCATGGGACTGCTGCACAAAGATATAGGGGCACACAGTCAAATCTGTGATCACAGAGTACCACTCTGACACGTCACAGATGTGACGTACCTGAAGGTACATGTGGGAAATAAGAATAATAATAATCATTTTTCTATGCACGTGGATAAATAAATATAACTTTAATGAATCAAGCTTTTTTTTTACTATTTGCGCAGGTAAAACGAGCCGTACCCGGATGTGGTAGCCCGACTTTGAGAGGTGCGTGTTCCTCCCGTGACCCGCACACTCCTGGCCACGCGGGCACTTCAGGGAGTACCGCCACACTCCCACAGGTCGCCACACAAACACCCGGCTCCTGAAAAAGGCGTCGGGTGTCGGCACAGCCCCGCTGACGAAGCCAGGAGGCTCCGGGGGATAAAACCACATGCGGTCCGATTTCATCACCCGTCGCCTCCTGACCCGCCCGTGGACATCTTTATATAGCTGCACGGGACCGAAGAGCCCTCGCTCCGCATCCTCCTTCAAGGCAAGGCAAGGCAAGGCATCTTAATTTATGTAGCGCATTTCATACCAAGGCAACTCAATGTGCTTTACTGTGCTGTACCTCCTGAACCTCCTCATCTGCACACTCAAGATGTGGGCAGGAGGTGTCTCGAGCCACCTCGTGACAGACCGATGTGCCCTCCTGATGTCGTCTGACTCTGCCGCAGAAAACCTCCCAGGACAGGCTTTCAGGATGGTGTGCTTCGCATGGAGCTCCCACATCTCCAGAAAGGTGTGGTGCTCAAAACCTGCCTGGCCGTAAATGCACCGATCCACATTCGCCTCCAGGACGCAGGAGACCTGTGGGAAGCTCTCTGCGTATTCGAGGAGGAGGTCCTTCACCCACCGGTTCCCGATCTCCCCCTTCGGGTGCTGCCTCACCTCTGCCCTGTGTTTGTCAAGCAGGCTGGAATCATAAAGACCAACTTGTTACTGTCATGGTTAATGTCACTGCACCTGTGATAGCAGGGCAAAGGGGAGTGATCTGAACAAGGGTATTAAATATAATATGCTTACAACTTGATGTAGCCCACATCATGTGAGAGCAGCCAGTGAAATGGCGCATTCAGGTACTGCCCAAAAGGCACCACCAGCCGCCCCAGACACTGCTGACGTGTAGGCGCCGCGTTGCCCTCTGACCGCAGGAGCTTCCGTGCGTGGCCGAGGGCAGAGGACTGGTGTAAAAGCTCCTTGGGAGCTTTGGGAAATGTTTTTTTTTTCTCCCTATACTGATGGGCCTCTGCGGTGGCACTGAGGACGGCCTGCTGACGGTGGGGTGGGGCCTGTGGGCTGACCACACGGATCACGGGGTTGGCCATGGGACTGCTGCACAAAGATATAGGGGCACACAGTCAAAACTGTAAATCTGTACATACCGTATTTTCTGCACTATAAGGCGCACTTAAAAGCTTTTAATTTTCTCAAAAAACGACAGTGCGCCTTATAATACGGAGCGCCTTATATATGGATCAATTGGTTAATTGGTTGATTCATACTCAGCTCCATCTAGGGGATGCATAACGTAAACCCAGTTTGACTGCAGTATCTTCTATTCTACCGTAGATGACCAAATAATCGCCCGCGTGCAAATACGCGCCTGTGCTCTAATAGCCGCCGGGGTCCGAGCTCATTTGGCATAATAAACGCCGGTTCAATTAAACGCCCGGGCGATTAAGTGTTTACCATAGTCTTGCACAGAAAACAAAAGTTTTTTTTAACAGCACTTCACCGGCTCTCACCTCTTCTGTCGGTCAGCCCCTCCTCTCGCTCTCGCTCTCTCGCATGCAGGCGCACACACACACACACACAGACACACAAACACAGGCGCGCTAGACTGAGGGATATAGATAAATGCGCTAATGTACAGTGTTGAAATTACCACGATCGACCCCCTCTTCCGTTATCATTCATAACACTGCTCTGATCAGCTCCCTGTGTCGCGGTAACACAGACAAACTGTCTTTGTATTTATTGTCTGATGTCAATAAAGATGCGTCGGGGGAAAAAGTAGTTTTGTTCCAGTGGTGCTATGGTGAGCTCCTTGTTCTTTGCATGATGGTCTGGTGCTGCTCATTGCAAAAATAAATTGTAGCCTGTTGCAAATACGCGCCTGGTTCTTATAAGCCAAGTCCATTTAGCATATTAACTGCTACTAAATGGTCATCTACGGTATGCGCCTTATAATCCGGTGCGCCCTATATATGAAAACAGTTCTAAAATAGGCCATTCATTGAAGGTGCGTCTTATAATCCGGTGCGCTTTATAGTGTGGAAAATACGGTAGCTGTAAATAACAGACATTTTAGTGTTTTATATTCAGTTGTTGGCACTGTAGGTTAGTAAGTAGTTTGTAGTCGTTTGTAAATAGTTTGTAAATAGTTAGTAGTTTTGTAAATAGTTTGTAGTTTGTAAATAGTTTGTAGTTTGTAAATAGTTTGCAAGTTTCATCATCTTTACACTCGGAATCATTATTATTCTTATTATTCTTTTCTATTTGTGTTCTATTTGTTCATGGTGGTCTGTGTTTTTTGTGCACTGTGCCAATTTGCCATCATCAGTCAGTCATCAACTTTGTCAACTGTGTGAACTAGGGAGGGAGGGAGGGAGGGAGGGAGTTTTTTTTCCACATTTTTATTTATTTATTTATTTATTTTTATTGTGGTATATGATGAGTTGGCTGTTGTTCACACTGTCATCATTAAACTGTTTGATTCCACAGTGGAAGCAAAACTAAAAGCAACAGTTCAAAATAAGATACAGACTTTTAAATTAAATTTGTGACCTTTATTTTTTTTTATTGCTATTTTTATTATTATTATTTAATTGAAAAGTGTGTCTACAAAAGTTTCCAAATAAATGTATTGAATAATAAATGTATAATTTTTAAATTTATTATTTAATTTTTTTAGACAACGTTATGATGCTGTGTCACAGTTGTGTTGCTAGGATACGCCCGCGAAAGCGTGACCCCTGACGTTCCAGGGTCAGGAGACAACCACCGAGGAAGGAGGAACGACTTCAGAGGAGTCAAGGAGCAGTTTATTGTTCGCCATGCAGGTAGGCAGGCAATCTCAGGGAGGCTGATATAGCATGTATTAATAATTTCACTTATTTAGAATAATTTAATTAATATAATTCATATTTTATCAATACTTTTATTCATTCAATTTAGATTAGATCTAGTTGATAGGCTAGCAGTGACAGGGAAGGTAAAGGGAACAATAGCCTAATGTAGTAAAGTTTAAAATAAAATAAAAAAATCAACTTTTTTTTATGTATACAAATGCCAAGTGCACATCTTTTCTTCAGTCACGGAGGAATCACTGAGGAGCAGCCTGGGTCAGGAGACGAGCACAGAGGAATGAGCGGCGTCCACGGAATGCAGGTAGGCAGGCAATCTCAGGGAGGCTGATTTACTTTTATTTAGAATAGTTTTATTAACATAATGAGTATTTTATTAATACTTTTATTCATTCAATTTGGCTACGATCTGGATGATAGGCTAGCATGCTAGTCTAGCTAACAGGGAAGGTACAGGGAACAACGTAGCTAGCCTAATGTAGTAAAATGAAAATAAAAAACTGTTTTATGTACAGCTATAATAAAATAATGATGGAAAAATAGGCTAAATCCCGACAGGATAGCATAGCTCTCTCCCTAGTAACAGAGCCGTGTAATAATAATTATTGAAAATGTTGATTTATTTACAATAAATATAATAATAAATATATATATTTTACAATAAATTGTAAATTAATTTACAATAAGACAGACAGTAACTGTCACACACAGTAACACCCCCCCCCCCCCCCCCCCCCACACACCACCACCTGTAGCTGCCCAGATAATTAAGCGATGGTTGGATAACGTTATTCACTGGCACAATCAAACACAGATGGGCTTTTTATTTAAAATAAATAAATAAACAAACTAGGAAGCCAGATGTCCGACCCGATTTGAGTCTTTTGTTCACCCCAGGTCGCGCGCGCACCGGTTCCACATAACGTTATTGATTATTAATTCAACATTAAACATACTAAACCCTTTTCCAAAATATGACAGACACACAGAAAAACAGCCAGCGTTATTTATTTATTCATTTCTTTATTTATTATGATGAATGAATGAATGAATGAATGAATGTATGCAAGTTCGTTATCCTCCGGTTTAATCGGAGACCTAAAAAAGGCATTTTAATGCTTGTTTATAGAAGATGTAAATAACTAAACACCGTATGAAAATAATAAATATTTTCAAGTTTTGTTTTTACGTTTCATTTTTGACAGGACACATGCGGGGTTTAATGAATTACATAGCGGCCGGCAAAATAACTTGAATGAATGAATGAAGTACGTTGACGTTGGTGTTGGTAGGTGATCTTACCTGTGAAGCGGTCAACTTTTGCGGTAAAAAATTACTAATTACTGTATATCTTTTACTCTATCTCTTTCTCTGTCTATCAGTCTGTCTGTCTCTCGATCAATCGATCATCTCCCTCATCCGTATGCAGTCAATGTCAAACAATTTAAATCTTTTGAACGGGGTGGGACGGGGCCGCATTGGGCGGGACGGTCTACGGTGCTGACGTGTGACTGGTCTGTCTACGGTCAGATCGTACGGCGATTGGGAGTCTACGGTCGGCTCGACCAATCACACGGCGCAATTGTCTACAGTCACCGTAGACAATTGCACTACCGTAGACAGGACGTCTGCGAATTCCTCAAATGTGGGAATCTCGACTGCATAATTTATGGTAGTGGGGGACTGCGTTCGCGCTCTCCCCTGATAAAATGTGAAATATAAAATGATCATGAATTGATTAGACAATAACAGTTAATTTGTGTTGAGGGTCTATAGCGGACAATGTAGTAAACTCATTTTTAATGATGTTTTTAATGTTGTTGAGCTGTTGGTCGTTGTTTGTCTTGAATAATACAGATGTGGACGATGACTGTCAATAATTGAAAAAACTGGTAACCTCACTGATTATAAGTTTAGTGATGCCCCTTCTTATAGGTGTTTTTGAACTCTCCTGGGTGTGGTAGTTCACAGCAAATAAATACAACATATGCTGAGTTAATATTATTAACTTAATTTTTAATGATTTCTTCTTGTGAGTTGCATAAAGGAAACTTTAGATTCCAGTACAGATCTATAGGTGGCAGCAGCAGGGACGTCAGCTGCCCATCCCCCGTGAACAAAGACACTGAGTGTTTGTGAGGCGAGAGGGAAAATATGGTTCGCAAGTTTCTGTGCTTTTCTTTAAATACAAATTGTAGATCAAAGAAACATAGTTGCTGTCTGCTTTTATCTTTGGCTCAGTTGAATCTCCAGTTGAATTGTTGCTCATAAGGATGTGAAACAGAAAAAGTAGATGACTCTAGGTCAGTCTTTGTTGTGCAAATCCAGCAATGCATGATGAGAATCTTAGGCACCATGGGTCAGTGTGGTTTGTCAGTGAGTGACTCCCCCGTCTGTGACCTGTACAACTCATACTTACCTGGCAGGGGAGATACCATGATCAAGAAGGTGGTTCACCCAGGGTGAGGCTCAGCCATTGCACTCCGGTTGTGCTGACCCCTGCGAATTCCTCAAATGTGGGAATCTCGACTGCATAATTTATGGTAGTGGGGGACTGCGTTCGCGCTCTCCCCTGATAAAATGTGAAAAATAAAAACATCTTGATCTGATTAGACAATAACAGTTAACTTCTGTAGAGGGACTACAACACATCAGTGTATTAAAGCAGATATCAGTGGAATGTTTTTGTTAATATAAGTCCTAAATAGTCCTATTTTCCGTCAGCAATCACTTACATGAAGTATTTCAGCCTAAACACGAGTCTCTCCGTCACTCTGCTCTGCTGTAACCCGAGGAGAAAATTTTCCTTGTGGGATACAAGTGTTATCCAATGAGGAGAGAGAACGGCATGAAGGGCTGTGTGTGCAGCCAAGGGATGCGCGTGAATGTGGTGACGTAGCACAAGGACCAATTGATGCCTGACAAGGGCGGGGTCTGCTAACTCATGGTGCGTTCAAAGAAACTCGTACTTTGTGTTTTTCCTTCCTGTGAAGTCATACCAGTTCGATCTGGTATGAGTTCACGGGTCGGAAGTTACGAGTGGCCGTTATAGGGAACTTTCACAGACAACAGGATGGGAAAAACACGAGCTACGGGTTACCTGGAACGCTACCAAGTCGTAGTTGTGACTTGAAGCTGTAACTTACGGTTTCAAAAGCCTGCCTTGAACGCAGCATTAGCCGAAACGGCCGTGAAGCTGATATCTGCTTTAAACTCCATTTTGGATGTTGTTGTGCTGTTGTTCTTGGTTTGCTGTAACAATACAGATGTGGATGATGACTGTAATTAATTTGAAGAATCTGGTAATCTCATTGATTTAAGTTTAGTGATGCCCCTTCTTATAGGTGTTTTTGAACTCTCCTGGATGTGGCAGTTCACAGCAAATGAATGAAGTATTTGCTGAGTTAATATCAGTTATTCTGTGGTTGTTGAATTGAATATCAAGGATGTGTTGAATGGTGCAGTTAGCGCTTTTCTCCACCAGAGACCCCTCAGAGAAAAAGGCAAAAACACCTCTGGAAAGGAGCAGAGGGGTTTTTGCTTCTTTCCCATTGGAGGAGAGTGTGTCACAATACCACAAAGTTGTGTCTCACTCCATGTTTCTATTGTTAAAATAACACATTTGTGGCAGTTTTCTGTTAGTTAAATCCCCAGCTTTGTGTGCAGAGTTTTATTTCAGTCCCACTGAGTGATGTTGTAACTGGAACATAATTTAACCCGTCAGTGAGCAGGACTACGCTGAGATCCAGGCTGTTGCCTCCGACAGTTTACAGGCATCGCTTCTCGGCCTTTTGGCTAAGATCAAGTGTAGTATCTGTTCTTATCAGTTTAATATCTGATACGTCCCCTACCCGGGGACCATATATTAAATTGATTTTTGGAACAGGGAGATGGAATAGGGGCTTGCTCCGTCCACTCCACGCATCGACCTGGTATTGCAGTACCTCCAGGAACGGTGCACCCCCCTCTAAATGTGGAAAAATAACTCTAATAGAGTAAAAAATTATACATGGCTCTTATTTCCCCTGTTTTTTTAATACCCAGTGTTATTAAAAAATGTGTCAGGTTGGGAGAACAGGTGCCCTATATACAGAGGCTACACTCTCATTGTGAAAAAATAACTCTAATAGAGCAACAAATTAAAGATGGCTTCTTTGACCAATGCACTTGGTCTTTTGTCATACTCCACTATGCACGCATTGTTACAAAAGCTTGGCATATCATTGTCGTTTCCCCTGGTAATCTGAATTATTTCTTGTTGTGAGTTGCATAAAGAAAACTTTAGATAAACAGTGTTGTTCCCTGTACAGATCTATAGGTGGCAGCAGCAGGGAAGTCAGCTGCCCATCCCCCGTGAACAAAGACACAGCGAGTGGTTGTGATGTGAGAGGGCAAATGTGGTTTGAAAGTTTTTGTGCTTTTCTTTAAATATAAATTGTAGATCAAAGAAACTTAGTTGCTGTCTGCTTTTATTTTTGGCTCAGTTGAATCTCCAGTTGAATTGTTGCTCATAATAAGGATGTGAAACAGAAAAAGTAGATGACTCTAGGTCAGTCTTTGTTGTGTAAATCCAGCAATGCATGACGGTAATCTTAGGCACCATGGGTCAGTGTGGTTTGTCAGTGAGTGACTCCCCCGTCTGTGACTTGTACAACTCATACTTACCTGGCAGGGGAGACACCATGATCAAGAAGGTGGTTCACCCAGGGCGAGGCTCAGCCATTGCACTCCGGTTGTACTGACCCCTGCGAATTCCTCAAATGTGGGAATCTCGACTGCATAATTTATGGTAGTGGGGGACTGCGTTCGCGCTCTCCCCTGATAAAATGTGAAATATAAAATGATTGTGAATTGATAAGACACTAACAGTTAATTTGTGTTGAGGGTCTATAGCGGACAATGTAGTAAACTCATTTTTAATGATGTTTTTAATGTTGTTGAGCTGTTGGTCGTTGTTTGTCTTGAATAATACAGATGTGGACGATGACTGTCAATAATTGAAAAAACTGGTAACCTCACTGATTATAAGTTTAGTGATGCCCCTTCTTATAGGTGTTTTTGAACTCTCCTGGGTGTGGTAGTTCACAGCAAATAAATACAACATATGCTGAGTTAATATTATTAACTTAATTTTTAATGATTTCTTCTTGTGAGTTGCATAAAGGAAACTTTAGATTCCAGTACAGATCTATAGGTGGCAGCAGCAGGGACGTCAGCTGCCCATCCCCCGTGAACAAAGACACTGAGTGTTTGTGAGGCGAGAGGGAAAATATGGTTCGCAAGTTTCTGTGCTTTTCTTTAAATACAAATTGTAGATCAAAGAAACATAGTTGCTGTCTGCTTTTATCTTTGGCTCAGTTGAATCTCCAGTTGAATTGTTGCTCATAAGGATGTGAAACAGAAAAAGTAGATGACTCTAGGTCAGTCTTTGTTGTGCAAATCCAGCAATGCATGATGAGAATCTTAGGCACCATGGGTCAGTGTGGTTTGTCAGTGAGTGACTCCCCCGTCTGTGACCTGTACAACTCATACTTACCTGGCAGGGGAGATACCATGATCAAGAAGGTGGTTCACCCAGGGTGAGGCTCAGCCATTGCACTCCGGTTGTGCTGACCCCTGCGAATTCCTCAAATGTGGGAATCTCGACTGCATAATTTATGGTAGTGGGGGACTGCGTTCGCGCTCTCCCCTGATAAAATGTGAAAAATAAAAACATCTTGATCTGATTAGACAATAACAGTTAACTTCTGTAGAGGGACTACAACACATCAGTGTATTAAAGCAGATATCAGTGGAATGTTTTTGTTAATATAAGTCCTAAATAGTCCTATTTTCCGTCAGCAATCACTTACATGAAGTATTTCAGCCTAAACACGAGTCTCTCCGTCACTCTGCTCTGCTGTAACCCGAGGAGAAAATTTTCCTTGTGGGATACAAGTGTTATCCAATGAGGAGAGAGAACGGCATGAAGGGCTGTGTGTGCAGCCAAGGGATGCGCGTGAATGTGGTGACGTAGCACGAGGACCAATTGATGCCTGACAAGGGCGGGGTCTGCTAATTCATGGTGCGTTCAAAGAAACTCGTACTTTGTGTTTTTCCTTCCTGTGAAGTCATACCAGTTCGATCTGGTACGAGTTCACGGGTCGGAAGTTACGAGTGGCCGTTATAGGGAACTTTCACAGACAACAGGATGGTAAAAACACGAGCTACGGGTTACCTGGAACGCTACCAAGTCGTAGTTGTGACTTGAAGCTGTAACTTACGGTTTCAAAAGCCTGCCTTGAACGCAGCATTAGCCGAAACGGCCGTGAAGCTGATATCTGCTTTAAACTCCATTTTGGATGTTGTTGTGCTGTTGTTCTTGGTTTGCTGTAACAATACAGATGTGGATGATGACTGTAATTAATTTGAAGAATCTGGTAATCTCATTGATTTAAGTTTAGTGATGCCCCTTCTTATAGGTGTTTTTGAACTCTCCTGGATGTGGCAGTTCACAGCAAATGAATGAAGTATTTGCTGAGTTAATATCAGTTATTCTGTGGTTGTTGAATTGAATATCAAGGATGTGTTGAATGGTGCAGTTAGCGCTTTTCTCCACCAGAGACCCCTCAGAGAAAAAGGCAAAAACACCTCTGGAAAGGAGCAGAGGGTTTTTTGCTTCTTTCCCATTGGAGGAGAGTGTGTCACAATACCAGAAAGTTGTGTCTCACTCCATGTTTCTATTGTTAAAATAACACATTTGTGGCAGTTTTCTGTTAGTTAAATCCCCAGCTTTGTGTGCAGAGTTTTATTTCAGTCCCACTGAGTGATGTTGTAACTGGAACATAATTTAACCCGTCAGTGAGCAGGACTACGCTGAGATCCAGGCTGTTGCCTCCGACAGTTTACAGGCATCGCTTCTCGGCCTTTTGGCTAAGATCAAGTGTAGTATCTGTTCTTATCAGTTTAATATCTGATACGTCCCCTACCCGGGGACCATATATTAAATTGATTTTTGGAACAGGGAGATGGAATAGGGGCTTGCTCCGTCCACTCCACGCATCGACCTGGTATTGCAGTACCTCCAGGAACGGTGCACCCCCCTCTAAATGTGGAAAAATAACTCTAATAGAGTAAAAAATTATACATGGCTCTTATTTCCCCTGTTTTTTTAATACCCAGTGTTATTAAAAAATGTGTCAGGTTGGGAGAACAGGTGCCCTATATACAGAGGCTACACTCTCATTGTGAAAAAATAACTCTAATAGAGCAACAAATTAAAGATGGCTTCTTTGACCAATGCACTTGGTCTTTTGTCATACTCCACTATGCACGCATTGTTACAAAAGCTTGGCATATCATTGTCGTTTCCCCTGGTAATCTGAATTATTTCTTGTTGTGAGTTGCATAAAGAAAACTTTAGATAAACAGTGTTGTTCCCTGTACAGATCTATAGGTGGCAGCAGCAGGGAAGTCAGCTGCCCATCCCCCGTGAACAAAGACACAGCGAGTGGTTGTGATGTGAGAGGGAAAATGTGGTTTGAAAGTTTTTGTGCTTTTCTTTAAATATAAATTGTAGATCAAAGAAACTTAGTTGCTGTCTGCTTTTATTTTTGGCTCAGTTGAATCTCCAGTTGAATTGTTGCTCATAATAAGGATGTGAAACAGAAAAAGTAGATGACTCTAGGTCAGTCTTTGTTGTGTAAATCCAGCAATGCATGACGGTAATCTTAGGCACCATGGGTCAGTGTGGTTTGTCAGTGAGTGACTCCCCCGTCTGTGACCTGTACAACTCATACTTACCTGGCAGGGGAGATACCATGATCAAGAAGGTGGTTCACCCAGGGCGAGGCTCAGCCATTGCACTCCGGTTGTACTGACCCCTGCGAATTCCTCAAATGTGGGAATCTCGACTGCATAATTTGTGGTAGTGGGGGACTGCGTTCGCGCTCTCCCCTGATAAAATGTGAAATATAAAATGATCATGAATTGATTAGACAATAACAGTTAATTTGTGTTGAGGGTCTATGGCGGACAATGTAGTAAACTAATTTTTAATGATGTTTTTAATGTTGTTGAGCTGTTGGTCGTTGTTTGTCTTGAATAGGGATGCACGATAGTTATCGGTCCGATAATTATCGGCCCGATATCAGGAAATTATGACGTCATTTCGATAAATCCGATATCATAACTTATCGGCCCGATAAGATTTATTATATATTTTTTGTCAGCACTGCTGTATGGGCTGTATTTTTTACCAAGCGCTCTCACTCAGAGCGCTCTGCTCTACTCCAACATGAGACCTGCGGCCTGCAGTGAATGCTGCGTTCAGGTGACCTCCCTATAATCGGAAAAACAACTTTCTGACGGAAATCAGAATAGTCCCTCATTTCGGCAAACAACTCGTCAGCTCGGTCATAATTTTGGTAGTTGCCGACTTTACTTGATTAACGTCTTATCCACAATATTTTACCAATTACCCTTATTACACATAAACCATAGAAATATGAACATAAAAAGGTCTGAAGAACGGCTCGCAAAACGGGAACTGGGAATTCCCGTCAACACGTGAACGCAGCACAATGTGCGTACTGGGTTTGTAAACACAGAACATGACGGCGCTAATGTGGGGCGGTAATAAAGAAGACAGTTTGCTGGATATCTATAATAAATGTTCCAAGGAAGCTCCACGAGGAGGGAAAATAGCGCGAGCAAACCTGGTCAGCCACCTGAAACATGAGCGTCGCTCCGACGGAGTTTTCAAAACTACGAGGACGATGCTAACGACGCTAGCAACATAAAGCTAACTGTAAGAAGCCACCGGGACACAAACACACAGACACACTCTCCCTCTCTCTCCCCCTCAACCACACACACACCCCTGCACCCCCCCACCCCCTCTCATACAGACACTCTGTCTGTCTGTCTGTCTCTCACACACAGACACAATCTCTCTCTCTCTCTCTGAAAAGTTATTCATTTGTATGGAACCAGTCAGGCTTTTTTACCTTGTGGGATGCACTTTTCCCACTTGGTATTTATTTTAAATGAGTAAAATAAATAAATAAAATAATGATTATAAATAATATAATAAAATCAGTTCTAGAGTATTTTATTTTTATATCAATAAGTTATGCACCTTATTTAAATAGATGTTCATTGAGATATCAAATAGTTTAGTTTGATATCTTTTAGCAAATGTTTGAAAGGCTTGTTAATAGAATATCTTCATTTAAAGAGTCAAAACTGTCACGATATATGTTAGGTCCTGACTAGTCTTTCTAATCTCCCTTTCAGAAGGGGAAAGTTATCGGTATCGGTTTCAAAAAAATGTTATCGTGCATCCCTAGTCTTGAATAATACAGATGTGGACGATGACTGTCAATAATTGAAAAAACTGGTAACCTCACTGATTATAAGTTTAGTGATACCCCTTCTTATAGGTGTTTTTGAACTCTCCTGGGTGTGGCAGTTCACAGCAAATAAATACAACATATGCTGAGTTAATATTATTAACTTAATTTTTAATGATTTCTTCTTGTGAGTTGCATAAAGGAAACTTTAGATTCCAGTACAGATCTATAGGTGGCAGCAGCAGGGAAGTCAGCTGCCCATCCCCCGTGAACAAAGACACTGAGTGTTTGTGAGGCGAGAGGGAAAATATGGTTCGCAAGTTTCTGTGCTTTTCTTTAAATACAAATTGTAGATCAAAGAAACATAGTTGCTGTCTGCTTTTATCTTTGGCTCAGTTGAATCTCCAGTTGAATTGTTGCTCATAAGGATGTGAAACAGAAAAAGTACATGACTCTAGGTCAGTCTTTGTTGTGTAAATCCAGCAATGCATGATGAGAATCTTAGGCACCATGGGTCAGTGTGGTTTGTCAGTGAGTGACTCCCCCGTCTGTGACCTGTACAACTCATACTTACCTGGCAGGGGAGATACCATGATCAAGAAGGTGGTTCACCCAGGGCGAGGCTCAGCCATTGCACTCCGGTTGTGCTGACCCCTGCGAATTCCCCAAATGTGGGAATCTCGACTGCATAATTTCTGGTAGTGGGGGACTGCGTTCGCGCTCTCCCCTGATAAAATGTGAAAAATAAAAACATCCTGAACTGATTTTACAATAACAGTTAACTCCTGTAGAGGGACTACGACACATCAGTGTATTTAACTCCATTTCGATGTTGTTGTGCTGTTGTTCTTGGTTTGCTGTAACAATACAGATGTGGATGATGACTGTCATTAATTTGAAGAATCTGGTAATCTCATTGATTTAAGTTTAGTGATGCCCCTTCTTATATGTGTTTTTGAACTCTCCTGGATGTGGCAGTTCACAGCAAATGAATGAAGTATTTGCTGAGTTAATATCAGTTATTCTGTGGTTGTTGAATTGAATATCAAGGATGTGTTGAATGGTGCAGTTAGCGCTTTTCTCCACCAGAGACCCCTCAGAGAAAAAGGCAAAAACACCTCTGGAAAGGAGCAGAGGGGTTTTTGCTTATTTCCCATTGGAGGAGAGTGTGTCACAATACCAGAAAGTTGTCTCACTCCCTGTGTTTCTATTGTTAAAATAACACATTTGTGGCAGTTTTCTGTTAGTTAAATCCCCAGCTCTGTGTGCAGAGTTTTATTTCAGTCCCATTGAGTGATGTTGTAACTGGAACATAATTCAACCCCTCAGTGAGCGGGACTACGCTGAGAACCAGACTGTTGCCTCCGACAATATACCGGTATCGCTTCTCGGCCTTTTGGCTAAGATCAAGTGTAGTATCTGTTCTTATCAGTTTAATATCTGATACGTCCCCTACCCGGGGACCATATATTAAATTGATTTTTGGAACAGGGAGATGGAATAGGGGCTTGCTCCGTCCACTCCACGCATCGACCTGGTATTGCAGTACCTCCAGGAATGGTGCACCCCTCTCTCAATGTGGAAAAATAACTCTTAAAGAGCAAAAAATTATACATGGCTCTTATTTCCCCTGTTTTTTTAATACCCAGTGTTATTAAAAAATGTGTCAGGTTGGGAGAACGGGTGCCCCATATACAGAGGCTACACTCTCGTTGTGAAAAAATAACTCTAATAGAGCAACAAATTAAAGCAGAAGTGAGTGATCCGGTCGTTTTCGCTAATGCTGCGTTCCAGGCAGGCTTTTGAAATCGTAGATTACAGCTTCAAGTCACGACTTACGACTTTGTAGCGTTCCAGGCAACCCACTCGTGTTTTTCCGACCTGTTTTACCTGTGAAAGTCACTATAACGGCCACTCGTAACTTCCGACCCGTGAACTCGTACCAGATCAAACTGATACAACTTCACAGGACGGAAAAACACGAGTCTACGAGTTTCCTTGAACGCACCATAACAGTCCTCGTCCCTACGTCGCCACATTCACGGCGTTCCTTGGCTGCACACACAGCCCTGCATGCCGTTCTCTCTCCTCATTGGATAAAAACTGTAGGATACGATAAATGTTTTCTCCTCGGCTCAGAGCAGAGCAGAGGGACTGGGAGACCCGTGTTTCGGTCCAAACACTCTATGTAAGTGATTGCTGTCGGAAGATATAACTATTTAAGACTTATATTAACACAAATATATCACTTACTTCTGCTTTAAACATGGCTTCTTTGACCAATGCACTTGGTCTTTTGTCATACTCCACTATGCAAGCATTGTTACAAAAGCTTGGCATATCATTGTCGTTTCCCCTGGTAATCTGAATTATTTCTTGTTGTGAGTTGCATAAAGAAAACTTTAGATAAACAGTGTTGTTCCCTGTACAGATCTATAGGTGGCAGCAGCAGGGAAGTCAGCTGCCCATCCCCCGTGAACAAAGACACAGCGAGTGGTTGTGATGTGAGAGGGAAAATGTGGTTTGAAAGTTTTTGTGCTTTTCTTTAAATTTAAATTGTAGATCAAAGAAACTTAGTTGCTGTCTGCTTTTATCTTTGGCTCAGTTGAATCTCCAGTTGAATTGTTGCTCATAAGGATGTGAAACAGAAGAAGTAGATGACTCTAGGTCAGTCTTTGTTGTGTAAATACAGCAATGCATGATCTTAGGCACCATGGGTCAGTGTGGTTTGTCAGTGAGTGACTCCCCCGTCTGTGACCTGTACAACTCATACTTACCTGGCAGGGGAGATACCATGATCAAGAAGGTGGTTCACCCAGGGCGAGGCTCAGCCATTGCACTCCGGTTGTGCTGACCCCTGCGAATTCCTCAAATGTGGGAATCTCGACTGCATAATTTCTGGTAGTGGGGGACTGCGTTCGCGCTCTCCCCTGATAAAATGTGAAAAATACAAAAATCTTGAACTGATTAAGAGATAGCAGTTAATTTGTGATGAGGGTCTATGGCGGACAATGTAGTAAACTCCACTTTTAATGTTGTTGAGCTGTTGGTCGTTGTTTGTCTTGAATAATACAGATGTGGACGATGACTGTCAATAATTGAAAAAACTGGTAACCTCACTGATTATAAGTTTAGTGATGCCCCTTCTTATAGGTGTTTTTGAACTCTCCTGGGTGTGGCAGTTCACAGCAAATAAATACAACATATGCTGAGTTAATATTATTAACTTAATTTTTAATTATTTCTTCTTGTGAGTTGCATAAAGGAAACTTTAGATAAACAGTGTTGTTCCCAGTACAGATCTATAGGTGGCAGCAGCAGGGACGTCAGCTGCCCATCCCCCGTGAACAAAGACACTGAGTGTTTGTGAGGCGAGAGGGAAAATGTGGTTCGCAAGTTTCTGTGCTTTTCTTTAAATATAAATTGTAGATCAAAGAAACTTAGTTTCTGTCTGCTTTTATCTTTGGCTCAGTTGAATTGTTGCTCATAAGGATATGAAACAGAAAAAGTAGATGACTCTAGGTCAGTCTTTGTTGTGTAAATCCAGCAGTGCATGCTGGTAATCTTAGGCACCATGGGTCAGTGTGGTTTGTCAGTGAGTGACTCCCCCGTCTGTGACCTGTACAACTCATACTTACCTGGCAGGGGAGATACCATGATCAAGAAGGTGGTTCACCCAGGGCGAGGCTCAGCCATTGCACTCCGGTTGTGCTGACCCCTGCGAATTCCTCAAATGTGGGAATCTCGACTGCATAATTTCTGGTAGTGGGGGACTGCGTTCGCGCTCTCCCCTGATAAAATGTGAAAAATACAAAAATCTTGAACTGATTAAGAGATAGCAGTTAATTTGTGATGAGGGTCTATGGCGGACAATGTAGTAAACTCCACTTTTAATGTTGTTGAGCTGTTGGTCGTTGTTTGTCTTGAATAATACAGATGTGGATGATGACTGTCAATAATTGAAAAAACTGGTAACCTCACTGATTATAAGTTTAGTGATGCCCCTTCTTATAGGTGTTTTTGAACTCTCCTGGGTGTGGCAGTTCACAGCAAATAAATACAACATATGCTGAGTTAAAGCAGAAGTGAGTGATATATTTGTGTTAATATAAGTCTTAAATAGTTATATCTTCCGACAGCAATCACTTACATAGAGTGTTTGGACTGAAACACGGGTCTCTCAGTCCCTCTGCTCTGCTCTGAGCCGAAGAGAAAACATTTATCGTATCCTACAGTTTTTATCCAATGAGGAGAGAGAACGGCATGCAGGGCTGTGTGTGCAGCCAAGGAACGCCGTGAATGTGGTGACGTAGCGACGAGGACTGTTATGGTGCGTTCAAGGAAACTCGTATTTTTCCGACCGTGAAGTGGTACCAGTTCGATCTGGTACGACTTCACCGGTCGGAAGTTACGAGTGGCCGTTATAGTGACTTTCACCGGTAAAACAGGTCGGAAAAACACGAGTGGGTTGCCTGGAACGCTACAAAGTCGTAAGTTGTGACTTGAAGCTGTAATTTACGATTTCAAAAGCCTGCCTGGAACGCAGCATTAGCGAAAACGACTGGACCACTCACTTCTGCTTTAATATTATTAACTTAATTTTTAATTATTTCTTCTTGTGAGTTGCATAAAGGAAACTTTAGATAAACAGTGTTGTTCCCAGTACAGATCTATAGGTGGCAGCAGCAGGGAAGTGAGCTGCCCATCCCCCGTGAACAAAGACACTGAGTGTTTGTGAGGCGAGAGGGAAAATGTGGTTCGCAAGTTTCTGTGCTTTTCTTTAAATATAAATTGTAGATCAAAGAAACTTAGTTTCTGTCTGCTTTTATCTTTGACTCAGTTGAATCTCCAGTTGAATTGTTGCTCATAAGGATGTGAAACAGAAAAAGTAGATGACTCTAGGTCAGTCTTTGTTGTGTAAATACAGCAATGCATGATGAGAATCTTAGGCACCATGGGTCAATGTGGTTTGTCAGTGAGTGACTCCCCCGTCTGTGACCTGTACAACTCATACTTACCTGGCAGGGGAGATACCATGATCAAGAAGGTGGTTCACCCAGGGCGAGGCTCAGCCATTGCACTCCGGTTGTGCTGACCCCTGCGAATTCCTCAAATGTGGGAATCTCGACTGCATAATTTCTGGTAGTGGGGGACTGCGTTCGCGCTCTCCCCTGATAAAATGTGAAAAATACAAAAAATCTTGAACTGATTAAGAGATAGCAGTTAATCTGTGTTGAGGGTCTATGGCGGACAATGTAGTAAACTCAATTTGTAATGTTGTTGAGCTGTTGGTCGTTGTTTGTCCTGAATAATACAGATGTGGACAATGACTGTCAATAATTGAAAAAAACTGGTAACCTCACTGGTTATACGTTTAGTGATGCCCCTTCTTATAGCTGTTTTTGAACTCTCCTGGGTGTGGCAGTTCACAGCAAATAAATACAATATATGCTGAGTTAATATTATTAATTTTGTGGTGGTTAAATTGAATATCAAGGATGTGTTGAATGGCGCAGTTAGCTCTTTTCTCCACTAGAGACCCCCCAGAGAAAAAGACAAAAGTACCTCTGGAAAGAACAGAGGGTTTTTTGCCTCTTTCCCATTGGAGGAAAATGTGTCACATGACCAGAAAGTTGTGTCTCACTCCCTGTGTTTCAATGTTTATATTGTTAAAATAACACATTTATGGCAGTTTTCTATTAGTTTAATCAGCAGCTCTGTGTGCAGAGTTTTATTTCAGTCCCATTGAGTGATGTTGTAACTGGAACATAATTTAACCCGTCAGTGAGCGGGACTACGCTGAGATCCACGCTGATGCCTCCGACAGTTTACAGGCATCGCTTCTCGGCCTTTTGGCTAAGATCAAGTGTAGTATCTGTTCTTATCAGTTTAATATCTGATACGTCCCCTACCCGGGGACCATATATTAAATTGATTTTTGGAACAGGGAGATGGAATAGGGGCTTGCTCCGTCCACTCCACGCATCGACCTGGTATTGCAGTACCTCCAGGAACGGTGCACCCCCCTCTCAATGTGGAAAAACAACTCTAATAGAGCAAAAAATTATACATGGCTCTTATTTCCCCGTTTTTTTAATACCCAGCGTTATTAAAAATGTGTCAGGTTGGTAGAACGGGTGCCCCATATACAAAGGCTACAGTCCTCACTGCAGTCGATCCCAGTTCAAATCCTGCATTTGCCGGCTCTTTACTGCATGTCATTACCTATCTCTTCATCCCCATTTCCTGTTTGTCTATACTATACTATCCAATAAATGCAAAAATCCCCCAAAAATGTACTATAAAAAACAAAATGTGTCTACACAGTTGGAAAAGAGAGAATAAATCAGTAAAAGACGTTTGAGAGTAGCAGTAGTAAAAGAAATTTGATAAATACGCGATTGTGCGATTATGTTACGAACAAAGCGGCAATTTAAAAACCCTTCCTCTTTTTTTAGAGAACATCTATACTGCTGGAAAAAACAACAACAAAGAGCAGTAAAAAAATAATAATTAAAAAACCAGCTGAACAATGCCTGCGTAATGATCGAAACTGTTGCTCCTTGCTGCGAGAGGCTGGCGGGTCCTGGTCTTAAATGGAGACAACATGGCCGCCGAGTGTGAGGACGACTCATGTAGATATTTCTACCCCTTTTCCTTTACCAGGAACTAGGGATGCACCGAATAATCGGTAACCGAATATATTCGGCCGAATATTGCAAAAAAGCAACATTCGGCCTTCGGTGGAATGAGCGCAAAGCAAGGCCGAATATTAAAAAAAAAAAAAAAAAAAGTCTGATAAATACGAGATCCCGCGACGATCGAAACGGCAGCTTAAACCCCATGGAGCTTTATTAGTAAGTGACTCCTACTGCTGGAAAAACAACAGCAACAAGAGCAGTGGAGGGGAAGCTGCACAGCGACCGTGCACCGTTGCACGTCTCCAAGAGCGCGGTGCGCCCTGTCTGCAGCGGAGACACGGCCACTGAGGGCTGAGTGAGGGGACCGTTCACGTAGGAACGCGCCATTTAATGAATCATTTAAAAACCAAACACCCTGAACAGCATCTGAGTACGAAAGGGAGAGACGGCTGCAGCAGTTAAAACTAAAGTTCCTCGTCCCAGCATGTCGCCAACTCCGTCCGTGGCCGACAGCTTTTAACACTGTGTTTCCCAACCTTGGGATCGGGACCCCATGTGGGGTCGCCTGAAATTCAAATGAGGTCGCCTGAAATGTCTAGTAGCCTAATTGATGAATTAAAAAAAATCTGACCAAGAAAGGTTAGGAACCACTGTTTTAAAAGACACTTGGGTCTAAATGGCCTAAATGAAAAACTTTAAATTTAACTTGTTGTGCTTTTTTGATGAGCAACGGCAACTGGAATATTCAAAAACTGTCAGAATAGTCAATAAACATTAACTTTCTTTGAAAATTAAGTTTAAAAAAATATTTTATTTAAAAACTTTATAACCACTTTCGGTATTCGGTATTATTCGGTTATTCGGCCAAGCGTTTTGATTTTATTCGGCTTCGGCCCAAAAAATGCCATTCGGTGCACCCCTACCAGGAACTCTTGCAGTGGAAATGCGCCTCTTGTTGGGAGTTGCATAAAGAAAACCTTAGATAAACAGCGTTGTTCCCAGTACAGATCTATAGGTGGCAGCAGCAGGGAAGTGAGCTGCCCATCCCCCGTGAACAAAGACACATGAGTGGTCGTGATGTGACTCATGTGAGAGGGAAAATGTGGTTCGAAAGTTTCACTGCTTTTCTTTAAGTATAAATTGTAGATCAAAGGAACTTAGTTGCCGTCTGCTTTTATCTTTGGCTCAGTTGAATCTCCAGTTGAATTGTTGCTCATAATAAGGATGTAAAACAGAAAAAGTAGATGACTCTAGGTCAGTCTATGTTGTGTAAATCCAGCAGTGCATGACGGTAATCTTAGGCACCATGGGTCAGTGTGGTTTGTCAGTGAGTGAGTCCCCCGTCTGTGACCTGTACAACTCATACTTACCTGGCAGGGGAGACACCATGATCAAGAAGGTGGTTCACCCAGGGCGAGGCTCAGCCATTGCACTCCGGTTGTACTGACCCCTGCGAATTCCTCAAATGTGGGAATCTCGACTGCATAATTTATGGTAGTGGGGGACTGCGTTCGCGCTCTCCCCTGATAAAATGTGAAATATAAAATGATTGTGAATTGATTAGACACAAACAGTTAATTTGTGTTGAGGGTCCATGGCGAACAATGTAGTAAACTCCATTTTAATGTTGTTGAGCTGTTGGTCGTTGTTTGTCTTGAATAATACAGATGTGGACAATGACTGTCAATAATTGAAAAAACTGGTAACCTCACTGATTATAAGTTTAGTGATGCCCCTTCTTATAGGTGTTTTTGAACTCTCCTGGGTGTGGCACTTCACAGCAAATACATGCAATATATGCTGAGTTAATATCATTAATTTTGTGGTGGTTAAATTTAATATCAAGGATGTGTTGAATGGCGCAGTTAGCGCTTTTCTCCACTAGAGACCCCCCAGAGAAAAAGGCAAAAGCAGCAATGGAAAGGAGCAGACAGATTTTTGCCTCTTTCCCATTGGAGGAAAATGTGTCACATGACAAAGTTGTGTCTCACTCCCTGTGTTTCAATGTTTATATTGTTAAAATTACACATTTATGGCAGTTTTCTGTTAGTTAACTCCCCAGCTCTGTGTGCAGAGTTTTATTTCAGTCCCATTGAGTGATGTTGTAACTGGAACATAATTTAACCCGTCAGTGAGCAGGACTACGCTGAGATCCAGTCTGTTGCCTCCGACAGTTTACAGGCATCGCTTCTCGGCCTTTTGGCTAAGATCAAGTGTAGTATCTGTTCTTATCAGTTTAATATCTGATACGTCCCCTACCCGGGGACCATATATTAAATTGATTTTTGGAACAGGGAGATGGAATAGGGGCTTGCTCCGTCCACTCCACGCATCGACCTGGTATTGCAGTACCTCCAGGAACGGTGCACCCCCCTCTCAATGTGGAAAAATAACTCTTATAAAGCAATAAATTAAACATGGCTACTCTGATTGTTTATATTAGCAGATTCTATCTTTCTAACTGAATAAACATAACTTTTTGGAGGCTTTGTTAGTTGTAGTGTATTCAGTCATTTTATTTAAAAGAAAGCATGTGACTCTTTGGTGAATTTATTTGATGGAATAATGCTTAATAGTGACTTTGATGTGGTTGTGTAAATGTTGTCGTCGTAGTAGTACTAGTAGTAATGACCAAGTGAGACAGGTAGGAAAGAAAAACATATTGTTTGCTCTCTTTTCCAATGTTTTGTAATAGTATTTGTATGGCAGTGGTTTAGCTTCATTGCACTATAATTTTGACCTTTTATTTTTGTCTGATTTTTCCCTCAAGCTTATTCTCCATCGTTGAAAATCCACTCTGCATAATTTGGCTGCTGCTCCCCAGTCTGCTTTCCCATAATGAAGCAAAACAAAGGTAAATACATGCACTAAATTTTCTGCCTTTATCTAATCTTTTCTTGTTGTGAGTTGCATACAGAGAACGGTTTGTGACATGGTGCTGTTGCCACTATTGCCCAGTAGGTGGCCGTAGTAGGAACGTGACTTACCACTGCCAGGAAACAAAGAACCAGGAAGTGGTTGTAAAATAGGAGGGAGAATGTACTCGGGAAGAGTTTATTACACTTTTCTTTGAATTATAAACATGGATCAAACACTGTTTTTTACATTTTGCTATAGTTTTAGCTCAAGTGAACTTGTAGTTGGACTCTTGTTCATGTTTAGACAGTAAATGAGATGAAATTAATGATTTTTGGTCAGACTCTGCTGTGGAAACACCGCAGTGCATGATGGGTAATATAGACACACAGTATCAAATAAAATGTATACGAATCAATAGTATTTGTCAGCCTTTATGCCAAAATGTATTGTGTATATATTGAATAAGTGTAGATTTACAGCCCCCCGTTGCCCCTTGTTCTGGTAATGTGTAGTTTGTCGGCACCTAGAGTCAGTGTGGTTTGTCAGTGAGTGACTCCCCCATCTTTGACCTGTACAACTCATACTTACCTGGCAGGGGAGATACCATGATCAAGAAGGTGGTTCACCCAGGGCGAGGCTCAGCCATTGCACTCCGGTTGTGCTGACCCCTGCGAATTCCCCAAATGTGGGAATCTCGACTGCATAATTTCTGGTAGTGGGGGACTGCGTTCGCGCTCTCCCCTGATAAAATGTGAAAATAAAAAAACATGTTCCTCTTGGTAGCTAGGTGGATATAAAATCTTAGAATATGTAATCGAATAGAAACTCGATCATTTAGTTAAATCTAATGCAAATATAATGTAGATAATGTTTCAGTGAATGAAAAACTACACTGGCTTGTTGCTCTAAACTGGACAGAAGTGTAAATATATTGTCACTCATTGAAGAAAATTGTGGCTTATTCTCTGCTGTGTTGTACTGATGTTGAAGTCTTCTGAAGTTCAACAGGGCTCAGCAAATTAAATCATACAGAGTTGAAATAAATCCTCTTATTGATGAAATATTAAGTCCAGGGCTGAACTGTGCTGTTACCTCTGTTCTCCACTAGAGACCGCCAGAGCTCCATCAGTTACTGTTATACAGTGTGTTACCATGCTCATCACAAACAGGTCATTTTACATCATAAGTGTTGCAACTGTTTAAATGTGCAAGAAAAATAAACTGTGATGTCTCTCCCCTACAAATTTCTCAATTGTGTTAATGTTAATGGAATTTTTTTTATAGTAGACTACTATGTTTGTGTCGTGGCCTTACAAAGCACAAAGGCAAAAAGTCTCAGTGTGGCCCCTTTTTGGTGGGATGGTTTGGAACCTAGAGCACAATTTGAGATTTTCGGGACGTGAAGCTTACATTTTTTTTTAGATTTTCTAGATGTGGAATGGGCCTATCTACAACATTGTCCTTTACTCTTACCCAAAAAATTCAATACATCCTCAAAGTGTCAATATCTGAAACAAACAACCCCAGGTGACACAACAAGTCTCAACGACTGTTGTTGAAACCAGACCCCTGTGGCACCAACAAACAACTTGGACAAGAGTCGTTACCTTTAACGACCACCTTCAGCATGAGTCTTGGGGGTGTCACCATTTTTCAGACGAGCCAGTCACTCAGTACGTTTACATGCACAGCTTAATCGAGCTATGCTCAAAATTCGATTTTGGCATCTAATCGGACTTCTGTCCTTGTCCCAGTTTACATGCAACTGAGGAAATCGAATAACTGATGGGAACGTGTCCTCCTCCTTGACACCAGGTGGCAATATGCGTCGTTTCAACGGGTTAATACGGAACCTTTTCCGGTTGACCTATTAGCCAGGCGGCAGACCGGCATTTTCGAACAACAGCGAGATGGTTGATCGTACAGCTTTGTTCATCTTGTACGTAATGTGCACGTTACTTATTGTGCAGCTAAGGTGCACGCTATCCCTCGTGGTCATAGTGATTTCGAGAGCCAGACAAGAATGCCCTAAGGCTACAACAATAGCTTCTGCAACCGACTTTCTTGGATGATTGTTGCGCACATGTGTTGTCCAGTTAAACTCTGATTATGGCGTATACATGCCGGAGAAAGTCGAATTCCAATCTTATTATCAGGGTGTCTAATCCGAGTTGGAGAACTCCGATATTAGTGGGACTAACCAGGGCATGCTTGTAAAAGAGATTTTTTTTTATCTCAAGCAATTGGCCTGGTAAAATAAAGGTAAAATAAAGGTTAAATAACGTGTTTACATGCACTCAGTTGTCCAGTTATAGTTGGATTAAGGCAATAATTTGTTTTTTTCAAGCGTCATGTAAACGTACGGAGTGATGAAGCCACTCGGATAAGGGACAAAACGTCTTCAAAGAGAAAAACCAAGTCCAGTTGACTTGATTCAATTGCCTAGAGAAAATCAGGTAATATTTAATGTACTTTTAAGCAGATCCTAAAGATTTTCTTTGATTATGATTACAGGTGAGATTTCCTACATTTGAGGGCTTCGGAGGATTTGACAAGAGACCATAGGAGATGTGACGACCCCTTCTCCTTGCTGGTTGTCTCTCTCTCTTCTCTCTCTCTCTCTCTCTCTCTCTCTCTCTCTCTCTCTCTAACTACAGGTATGAAGGGTTCGTTAGAGGGTTTAGCCCACACATGGGCATTTTACGGCCCGCGGGCCAGGCTGTCTCAGTCCGGCCCGCGGCGTCTACAGAGGAGAAAAGAAAATTTTTTAAAAATCCCGCATTATAGAGGCATATGAGTTTGAACTGCTATACCATCTGATTGCAACAGAGGGCGCTATTTTAATTCGGAGTGGGTGAAAATGCGCTTCCTCGACTCTTCCTCGACAGTTTGATGGTCGTCAGGATGAGTGCTGTGAAAAAGAGAAAAGTTGATTCGGAATGTCGTGTTTTTAACACAGAGTGGACTTCTAAATATTTTGTTACTCATGTGGGTTCAAAGGTTGTATGCATGATATGCCAAAATGCAATTTCTGTTTTCAAAGAATATAATATTAAGAGACATTTTTCGACGAAGCATGCCAACTATGCCACCAACCTATCGTCGCGGGAGAGGGAACAAAGGGCCCTGAAATTGTCCTCCGATTTAACCGCCCGTCAGAATATTTTTGTGAAGCAGACGGCCATACAAGAGACAGTCACAAAAGTAAGCTACATGCTGGCTCATAAGATAGCCAAACACAGCAGATCGTTCTCAGAGGGCGAGTTTTTGAAAGACTGTATGGTTGAGACAGCTGGTATCCTGTGCCCTGACAATAAAAGTCAGTTTGAAAAAATCAGTCTGTCTCACCGGACCGTTACCAGGCGTGTGGAAGTGATTGATGAAGAATTGTCTGATAAACTGCTAAAGAGAGCAGCCGACTTCACCTATTTTTCCATTGCTCTGGACGAGAGCACAGATATCAAAGACACCGCCCAGCTACTTATTTTCATAAATGTAAATGTACTTTATTTATATAGCCCTTTACAACAATCCTTTCGGCGTACCAAAGTGCTTTACATAGTGTAATAATAAAAAGAAAGAAGCAGAAATAAAAATAAGAGGGATCAATGATGGTTTTGAAATCGTGGAGGAATTTCTTGCAATGGAATCGATGAGAGGGACAACGCGGGGGTGTGACCTCTACAAATGCGTGTCAGGATGTTTGGAGAAATCCAACCTGCCATGGACTAAATACTGAACGTGACCACTGATGGATCTCCGAACCTCACCGGTAAAAACGTCGGACTGTTGCGGAGGATACAGGACCGGGTGAAAGATGACAATCCCAACTCAGATTTAATTTTCCTACACTGCATCATTCACCAAGAATCCCTGTGTAAATCTGTGCTGCAACTGGATCATGTCACCAAAACGGTGGTAAAACTCGTAAACTTAATCCGGGCCCGAGGGCTCAACCGCCGCCAGTTTATTCAGCTGCTGGAGGAAAGCGGAGCAGAGCACACGGACGTGCTGTACCACTCCAATGTTTGCTGGCTGAGCCTGGGAAAGGTGCTTCATCGTGTGTGGGAGTTGAGAGGAGAGATCATGACGTTTCTGGGAAATGTAGGTAAAGCAGACGAGTTCACAGAGTTGCAAGACTTGGATTGGATGTGTGACTTTGCATTTGGGGTGGATGTACTGAGCCATCTAAACGACCTAAACGTGAAGTTACAGGGGAAGAACGCATTTGTGCATGAGCTGTATTCACATGTGACAGCCTTCAAAGCCAAGCTGATCCTGTTTTCACGACAGATGAGCAACAAGTCTTTCACACATTTCCCAACGCTGGCTACACTGAATGTGCCACCCAGCCACACTGACAGATACTCCACTACTCTGACACACCTCCACACTGAGTTCAACCGCCGCTTCGCTGACTTTGAGAAGATTGAACCAGAACTGGAGCTGGTGTCCACTCCCTTCTCATTCGACAGCGAGAAAGCGCCCCCAGATGTGCAACTCGAACTGATTGACATCCAGTGCGATCCGAGTCTGAAAGAGAAGTTCAGCACCTCCACACTGGACAGCTTTTATGGCTCACTGAACGAAACGCAGTTCCCGAACCTGCGCAGGCATGCACGGAGGATGCTTGTTTTGTTTGGCTCCACCTATGTCTGCGAACAAACATTTTCCGTAATGAACTACAACAAGTCACGTTACAGATCACGGCTGACGGATGAACATCTGTCCTCTGTGTTGCGCATTGCAACAACACAAATGACGCCAGACTTTGATGAACTTGCAAAAAGAGGTGACCGTCTGCATTGCTCTCATTAACTGACAACCCTTACTCCGCTTGTGCACAAAGCTGCAGACATGTACACAGACAGTGGACACAGTGTTTCTCTGTAAGTAAAAAATATACAAAAGCTTAATATTATTTTGTTTTGTTAGTTTTATGATGATTGGTGGTTGTTCTTATTTTGTTTTCTTTTGTTTAGAATGTTTTACGGCAAGAATGTTGCTAAGTGACAGATTACTAAAATAGTTAGATATTGAGTTGAGGGGCAGGCAATATAAGATGTTTCTTCTCCCTGCTCTCTTCCAACCAATGGAAGAAATGTTGTGATGATATTGTGAAATTGCCTTGGTTGGAATAAATAAAAAGAAAGAAAGAAATAATATTTTCTTCATTGAGTGAGTGATGCAGATCTGTTACACAAAAAGAACAGTCTCACTGAATCATAGTACTTAATTGAGTAGTTAATTGTAATATTTATGAGTAGCCTATGATCATGTATTTGTTTAAAAAGGGCTGGTGAATAACACAATCAAACCCACCAAATCTATGTACCGTTAGTTTAAAATAATTCTGTACTAAATATTCCATGTTTAAATTTTATTTCCAATTGTGTGGCCCTTCACTTACTTTAACAGAGTCAGTATGGCCCACTGGAAAAAAATATTGCCCACCCCTGGTTTAGCCACACCTGGGCCCAGTGTGCTCCACCTGCTACAAATACCTGCACCAGTTTGCAGATCTGAACGGTTACTTTCTTGAATGGAAAAAATATAAAAACTTAATAGTCTCCTCATCGCTCCAGGAATGTGCTCTTGTTGTTACCGCCATTTTGGTAGTATTTCTGTAACGTGTCTATGGTAACGGTTGCGTCAGTTGGCTAAAGCCGCGCATGTGCAGATGGTGAGCGGCTCTCGGATAACGGGGTGAGGTGTATACATGCTCTAGTATCCTGGTGTCTTTCGGAGTACTCAAGGCCACAAAATCAGGTTTCTCAAAATTGGGCTTATCCCGATTTCTGGAATCGACACAAAAATGGGATACTTAAAAACCCCGATCAAAAATAATCACAGTTGGTTGTGAAATCTTGCTGTTCTGTCCCTGATAAGCATAAGAGCGAATTCCCTTGGAGTTCGTTGGGGGGGATGTTAGTGTGGTGTGAAAGCGGCTGGAGCAGTTGTCTCGGGGGCACGTCCAAAGCTGCAGGGGGGTCGCCAATTCGTTTGGTTGCCTTACCGGGCTTTTGGGTTTCAGTGCATAAATACCCACCGCAACTAGCACCTGAAGACTAGGGGGGAGCTTAGGTAGATTTTGGTCAGGCAGTCAGAGGGACAGTGCAGTGGGTTTATCTTTACAATGACTTGTAACTTGTGACGAGGGAGAATGGAGGCTCTTCTGCCTTCCAGGTAGTGTCTCCTGGCCAACTGCGCACCGCGACTCAAACTCGCCCCGTAACCAGTAATCTCGGAAAAGCGACCGGACTGCATAGTTCCTCTTTTTTTTCTTTCTTTTTTTTTAATGCAACAGGCAATGACATACAAATTTAATTACATATAATGTAACACCACCGACAAGAACAAACGGATAAAACAGGACTGAAAAAGGTTAAAATCAAAACAAGGATGTAAACATACAAAAATGTAATTGACAGTTCCCCTTGTTACACATGTTATACAGTCTGTGCATGAAAACAAAGCTCTTCTTTTGTACATGGTGGATCGAGCAAGAGACAGCTGCTAAGTGGGGAGGGTCACATCCACGCTGGCCTCGAGGATGCAGGAGATTGGTGGGAACTCTCGGCGTACTCCGCGAGAAGATCCTTCACCCATCGGTTCCCGATCTCCCCCTTTGGATGCTGGCTGCCCTCTGCCCTTTGTTTGTCGAGCAGGCTGGAATCATAAAGATCAACGTGTTACTGTCATGGTGAATGTCACTGCACCTGTGATAGCAGGGCAAAGGGGAGTGATCTGAACAAGGGTATTGAATATAATATGCTTACAACTTCATGTAGCCCACATCGTTGGACAGCAGCCAGTGAAATGGGGCATTCACGTACTGCCCAAAAGGCACCATCAGCCGCCCCAGACACTGCTGGCGCGAAGGCGCCGCGTTGCCCTCTGCCCGCAGGAGCTTCTGCGCGTGTCCAAGGGCAGAGGATTTGTGCAGAAGCTCCTTTGGAGCTTTGGGGAAAGAGGATGTTTTCGCCTGCTGGGCCTCTTTTGTGGCAGTCAGGGTGGCCTGCTGACGGTGGGGAGGGTGTTTGGGTTCACCACATGGATGACCGGGGTTGTGGCCGTTGGTTTGGGACTTCTGCACAAAGACATAGGTTATTATTGTTTTTATTCTTACTATCATCAGAAAAATGGACTTACAGCTGTCTAAACTGTTTTACATCTATAACTCTGGATCTCACTTACCTTCCGCCGCCTGACTCGCAGCTACAAGCTCAGCATCGTCACCCTCCCAGACGGATGCCTAACTTGCAGAGGTTCCTGCGGAGGTTCCTGCGGAGGTTCCTGCCTGCGTGTGGTGGACAACAAGTATCTACGTGTTATCATTGACCGGTTTTGAGATGCTAAAAGGAAAACATGTACTGTGCTATTCTGCTTTTTGTATTTCAAATGCAAATACAGAGGGGGAAAAAACACACAAAACATATTCAAATCAACACTTACTTTGTCCAAAATGTATTTTCTGAACCTCCTCATCTGCACACTTGTGATGTGGGCAGGGGGTGTATCCAGCCACCTCTTGACAGGGCGGTGTGCCTTGAGGATGGCATCCGACTCTGTTGAGGAAAATCTCCCAGGACAGGCTCTCAGGTGCACTCAGGAGCACCACACCTTTTTGGAGATGCGGGAGCTCTACGCTCAGTACACCATCCTGTCTGGCCGTAAATACACCGATCCATGTTGGCCTCCAGGATGCAGGAGATTGGTGGGAACTCTCTGCGTACTCGGTGAGGAGGTCCTTAACCCACCGCTTCCCGATCTCCCCCTTCGGATGCTGCCTCACCTCTGCCCTGTGTTTGTCGAGCAGGCTGGAATCACAAAGACCAACTTGTTACTGTCATGGTGAATGTCACTGCACCTGTGATAGCAGGGCAAAGGGGAGTGATCTGAACAAGGGTATTGAATATAATATGCTTACAACTTCAGTACACCCACATCGTTGGACAGCAGCCAGTGAAATGGCGCATTCAGGTACTGCCCAAAAGGCACCATCAGCCGCCCCAGACACTGCTGGCGCGAAGGCGCCGCGTTGCCCTCTGCCCGCGTCCAAGGGCAGAGGATTTGTGCAGAAGCTCCTTTGGAGCTTTGGGGAAAGAGGATTTTTTCGCCTGCTGGGCCTCTTTTGTGGCAGTCAGGGTGGCCTGCTGACAGTGGGGTGGGGCCTGTGGGTTCACCACACGGATTACCGGGTTGGTGGCCATTGGTATGGGACTGCTGCACAAAGATATAGGTTATTATTGTTTTGATTCTTATAAATGGGCTTGCAGCTGTCACACAGTACAACGCTGTGTCCTTGAACAGATGGACCTGGTTTTCATCCATCCCGGCTGCTCCCTTCAGGATGTTGATGGCACTCTGAACGCGCATGAATGTTTCCTGGGCCCCAACCGTGATCCTCCTGACATGGTGGCTCAGGTCATATTTGGTGACATGCATTTCCACAAGCTCACCATCAGACAGGGAATCGTATTTGGTGGGGTATTGCCTGCAACAGTAGTGATATGTCGTTGTTGTTGGCAAAGACAAAGACAGCAGCAGAGAGTGCTGACTTGAAGAGGGAGTATTTGGGGTGGTGGTCTGTCCTAACAGCTGCGTCAAACCTGTGGATCCGATGGAAGACGTCGAGCCGGATGAGCATGCCACCGTCTGCCCACTCACTGAAGAGCTGCTCCAGCGATGACACGCCCAGGACACGGCAACAGTCCCGGTCCACGTACATGAGGTCATGATGTGCCTCTCCTGCTCTCTTGTACCTCGACATGAGGCCTTCAGCCATCGGCCTCATCTTGTCCAGTGATTCCTCACAGGCTAGGAATTAGTTAATGCACTGTAGTTTTTACTATGAGCACCTGGACCTACCTCTTTGTCAAGGATGTATTGTCTGAATCTCTTCAGGGACTTGGTAGTAATAGCTTCCTCTTTCATGACAAGCCACTGTTTCACAGAAGTGTACGCCTCCTGAGCCATCTTCCTCTCATGGTCACTGCCAGCTTGAGGATCCGCTTGCAGGCACTTGTGGAGGCTGTACCACTGCCACATCTCCTGAAATGTGAAGGACCTGAAGCGACCCTGTCCATAAATGGCCCTGTCAACATTTATCTCCAGGTGGCAGGAGACAGCAGGGAACAGCTTCACATATTTAAGAAGGTACTCCTTCACCCATTCATCATTTATGTTTCTCCTCTCAGCATGGCGGGACTCTTTAATGTGGCGATCAAGGAAACTAAAATATTACAAAACCATAATTAATTAATGAAAACCAAACTGTAGTACTCACTTTGATTATATTTAGTGCGACATACTTACTATTTAATGTACCCAACATCATTTTCGACCAGCCACTTGAAAGATTTGCCACTGTATTTTCCGAAGGTGATGATGAGTTGACCCAAACACTGCACCTCAGATGGAGTTTTGGTGATTAACTGGCATCTCCTTTTAGCTGAAGACAAAGTAAGCACAAAAAGTTTAAGCGTTCTGGCTGTACTGTAAACACAGGGCTATATAGATATGACTCCAGCTATTACCTTCTTCATAAGCGGTCTTTGGGTCCCTTAGCCTGCCGTCACTCTCCAGATTTGACGCCGGTTTGCACTGGTGTGCCCTGGCCTCCTTGGTTGGCCTAAGAAGGCATTGCTGCCTATCTTTAGGCACACTGGTGTCCAGTAAACACATCACCACTCCTCGCAGGTTAGGATAGACGTGAGGATCTGTCCTCTTTCATTGGCCACGTTGATGCACCACTCAGCTGTGCCCCTGCCATCTCCAGACAGTTTCTTACATATCTGATAATAAATACAGAATAAAGGTATTCAAACTTATAGATCTGTTTTTTTAATATACTTTTTACTTTTATACTTGTCTTCAGTGGTTTGAACGGTTGATGAGACCTGTCTGTTTTACCTTCAGCTTCTGTGATGGCAGCTCTCTCCTCGGTGGTGGTCTCTGGAACTGGCGACACAGAATTCCTGACAGCGGAGGGAATATTTTTGATCTGACACAGATGCGTTACTGATGGAAATAAACAGTAACATGATATAACATGGACTCTATAGAATAGAATACGCATTACGCATTTCTGTACAACGAAATAGGAGAGCTGCTCCTTTAAAATGCCAATATGTACAAACGATACACAATGCAAATGCAATATATAATACACATCATTCACACAAGCATTATATGCTGCTTCATTTCTCTCATTTACTACTGTAGCAGCACGTTAGCTTACCTAGCTACACCGTTAGCACTCAAGTTACATATTACAGGTAACCTGACACCTGAGCTAGCGTAGCGGTAGCCCCACTCGGGACTAGCCTTAGCGTTGCACTAACTCAGCTAGCTATCTTTTTAAAGTCAGTTTACATGGTTCACAATGATACAGAGAGTACCACAGTAGTTTCTAACATTAGGAAACATTCCTGTAGCTCCGATTGGTTTAAGAAAAGTATCTCAATGGAAGGTATTTTCACACAATAAGATAACATCAACAAGCTAACATAAGGCCTAGCCTCTTAGCATGTAGCAGCCACACTTACTGGAGGGCTAACACGGTGAAATGGCTCCTCTTATCCAACGTTATACACAAGACTTGTTCCTAATAAGCAAGTGACCGGTTATTTATATGATTCAAAGCGGTTTATGATCATTTTGTGGCTTCTACACCGTGTTTCTCACCAGGGCTCATCAGCTTGTTTCTCGGTGGGTGCTCTCAACAGCAGCTTGGCTCAAAGTGAGCACATGGTGTGATCATGGCAGTGACCAGAGTTATTGTGCCACCTAGTGGCGGAGCGATGGCAACTACATTTGAATCACAGAAGTGGGTCTAGTACCGATGTGGGTTACATATGCATATATAGTAGATGAGGACTGGCTGGCCACCTCAGGCTGCTAGGTAGTCCTCTCCTTCCCTCGTGTTTCTTTGTGGAGAATTTCACCGGCCGGGCTTTACAGATCCGATCTGTGCCACTTGAGAGGAAAAAACCAGAGTTGGGCCACTTGAACCATGCAGTGTAAAGACGGCCTTTGACTCCTCATTGTCAGACCAGGTGGACCTCGTTCAGCGATCAGGCCTAAGTGGAGCTGTAGGGGAACGGGGAGAGGGACGGACAAGGCCGAACTCTTTCTGCCGTTAACGACACAAGTTTTTCAGTGTTATATTATGTACCATAGTCATATTTTTCTCTTTTCTCCTGCCTTCCACAATTTTTATAGCAACAGCGACAAAACAACGTCACTTGCCCTCCTTGTGTGTGAAGTTTTAATATTTTTTAATGCGAGAAAGTAACTGCTTAGATCCCAAATATACGGCCAGTTTATCCAAATGAAGGCTGTTTAGAAGTTTGCTCCGATGTTTCTCGGAGAGGTGAAGCTTTTTTTTTTTTTTTTTCGGAGAAGTGAAGCTCCACCTGTGGAGCAACGACCGGGACATCACAGAGACAGTGGCCGCTCTGCAAAGCTGCTCGGTCGGCCAGCCTCTGTCGTCCACCCGGGGACAAAACGATCGCTAATTAACTTACCCGCAGGTTTTTAGAGGTTTACCACCGGCTGGTTAAATTATTTTTAGGAGATAAATGTTGGTCTCATTGATGAAATCTAACAATTGTGGCAGTAGCAGTTTGTTTGAATGAAAAGTGAAGCTTCATGATAATGTTATTGGACAGAAGAGCAGCGCTGCCTCAGGGCTCTGTATGTACAGAAATCACTACATTTACAAAAATAAATAAATGTTTTACAATGAACACATCAGTCTGCATTAAATTTTATATTTACTTATTTTATTATGCTATATAATGTGGTTACGGCAAATAACTACTCTACCGTCTTTGGTTACGGTTAGACGTCAGGGTCTGACGTCGGCTACCCAAATCTCTGTTTTTCTCTGTTTACATGCAAACGGAGTTTTCCAAAATCTCCACTCTGGCTGGAGTTTTTAAAAAGCATCGTTTTCAGGGGCGAATTCTCCGTTTGTGTCTAAACGGAGGGTGCAAACGATGGTCAATGTCTCCGTTTTTTTCATGTCAATAGCACTGATGATAGTCATGGACTGAAACATTTGTCTCTTTCTCTCTTCTTTTTCAGACGTCCGGAGGGAGAGGCACCGGCAGTCCAGCGCCCTGAGACTCTTTTGGGTTTTGGGGAGTTTCTTTTCTCTGGCATGAGTTAATTTGCCAGGGTGTTGTTATTTTAGTTTTGGTTCAGGGGTCCCCGGTAGTCCTGTTTTCTGTTCCTTTTCTCCTTCTAGGCCCAGTTTTCATAGGCGGACTTACTTCGGGGTAGGCCCAGTGTTCTCCTCTCTTTTGTTTGGTTTGGCCGGGAACCTCCAACCTCTGTGGTTTGTTAATTTTGGGGACTGTTTTGTTAATTGATCAGTTTTTGATCTTCATTTCGCAGCTTCTCACTGTCACATCGTTCTGCAGCTTCTCACATTGTTCTAAATCAATAAAAATAACTTGCTGAATTGTAACGTTTGTCCCAGCATTTCTTTGTGTTGCGGGCCTTACAGCCAGAAGTAATGTTGATTTGAGGTCTGTAACGCATAGTCAAATTTGAAAATTTACATACGTAGTTTTTTTGACAGATCAGTGATCCTTTTAATTGGCAGAAAAAGCAATGGTATTGGTTAATCTTTAATTTTGTAGACCCACGTAATGTTAACTGTTGACAGTAACTATTTGCAATTGGATTTTAATTCTAGATATGGCCCATGTCTACTTCAATGGCTAAATAAAGTGATAATTTAAATGTGTGATGTACTTCAGAAGATCTAATCTTGAGTCTTTCTCATCTTGGATAAAACTTGTGAGAACTTGGCTGGGGAGTCGAATGTGAGGGTAGTATGTTCTGTACTTTGTGTAGATATATCTATGATATATATCTATATACTGTATATCTTTTCTAATTTCCATAGTGCTCAAGGTGTAAATTCAGCCAATATGTTGCTCTTTAAAATGACACTTTTTTCCCTCTAGGGGTCGGTGTGAAAACAGATTTGGCGACGTTCATCGTTTTCTCATCTCTACTGTTTAATGAGTTCAGCTCGGAGTCCTCTTGTGTTTCTTCTCACCACAGAAGAAGAAAAGGTGTTGAGCAACAGATGGTTCCCCTCCTGAGATCAGAGCATCCCGCCGGAGCAACAACACTGCTGTGATTAATGAGAGCACACACATACACGGCTGACACTGCAGGTGATAAATATGTGGTTCGGTTATTATGATGCTGCATTGTTTTATACAGTCCCACCGGAGCAGCATGCATAAATACTGCACACACATATAGACACTCACACTTATTGTCCTCATTTTTAGTCTTTATGCGTTTACCTCATACCTTTCTAAGTTTCTATTCCTGTGAAGAAACTGGTCTCAGTCTGATTAAAAATGCTCCAAATGATTAAAAACAGCCAGTACGTACTTAATGACTTGATCTGAGCTCTTACAGTCTTTAACAATCAGCATTAGATTTTGTTGTTGCTGCTATAACAATCAGCATTAGATTTTGTTGTTGCTGCTATTTAGGCATGAGTCTGATTCTTGGGGTTGTTAGTGTAAATTGAGGTGGAATACAAACAGCATGTATACAGTGCGTCTTGTCTGATGGTTCAGCTGTCAGGTGGTGGTTGGTCTCCAGATGGTGCTGTTGATCATGCCGAGCCTAAAAATGCAGGCAGGCAGCAGCATCAGTCTTTTAGCTTCTGATCCAGTTTGATAGTAAACACATAGGCCCTGGTCATACCTGACATTCACTCCCTAATACACTGACAATAGACCTGTTTGTAGACTTGGCTACAAAAACATCACATCTGTTTATTTTGTCTATAATGTGGGGGAAGAGGGAGACCAATCTCATGTGGCCACTCAAGATACTCAATGGAAAGATGCATTTAAAAACCAGGACTGTGATACTGTGACTGCAAACAAGTCTTTACTTCTGACTGGAGCTTTGACCTATAATTGAAGCTATTGTGCTGTCACATCTCTGAAAATGTAGAATGATAGTTTAAAAACATGGCGTTTTGTTTTTAGTACCAGTCTGTCTTCAGATCTCCAGACTAACGTTTTTTTTTATTTTTATTAGGAGCATAGTGGCGCACACTGTAAATCAACTTGCAAAGCAAATATTCACATTTCCCTTTCATTCATGATCCTTACACACATTGGCCACCTGTAATGACAGATACCAGATTCTTTGAGACATCCCTTCGATATCTCACCAGTGTGAAAAAAAGACCCTGCAAATTTAATTGTTACACATGTGCAAATAGATAAAAATGTTGCTTGCACTGTCTCAAATTTTAGCAGCAGTCTGGAGTCCTGCTTATTTGCACCTCTCAGTAAAACTCATCCTCCAACAAATCAGCAAACGGAGAAAAACTGATGAAAATAGTGGAGCATTAAGCCATTAAAGAGTCGTGCTTTTTTTAAGGAGGTAGTGGAGATCAAAAACGGAGATAACAGAAGAGTGAAGATTGATAATGATCATTTATTCTTCTGGCTGTGAAAGCAACATTTTGCCAACATGTTTTTCATATAGACCTCACGCGGGAAAGCTTCAGGTCGGCTGCTCATCTATATATTTATTTATCTGTCAATGCTACACAATGAACCACAGTATAAAATACTCAGGATATAACATGTCATCTGCTCTTCACTGAGATGATGGAAGGTAGAAAAAAGTTCTTTGTTTCTTCAGGAAGTGGAGGATGAACCGCAGGCGCACTGAGACTCAAGTTTAAGCCTTAAGACTTCAGAGATGAAGGAACGGCTGTGGGACTAGTAGGAGGTGACCTTTGACCTACGACCTCCCAGCGGTGGAATAACCTGTGACCTGTGCAAGAACGAAAACGCAGAGCTGCAGATGTGACAACAGAGCTCCATTCTGCTGTCCAGCAACCGAGCACTACAGAGAGATTGTATGTTTCCATGCGTGTTTGAGTGTGTTAACCTCTTTTATCATTAATACAGTTTCCTTTGTCAGATCTGGGACAAAACAGAACAATAGAGCTGCAACACCAACATCGCACACGGACCTATTATGTATATTTTACTGCTTTATGTCCTGTTTCTCACAGATTTAACCAGATAATGTCCAGCAGAAAAAAAAACACTCCTCAAAAATGACTGAAAGAAAGTTATGTTGTGTCTTTGTGCTTTAACTTCTCTAAAAGTACAGTACAGCACAGTTTGGTTATACTCATTGTCTGCCTGTACTGTATCTGTATCTGTGTGTGTGTTTGTGTGTTGCTGGACAATCAAACATCCCCTCAGTCTCTCCCACGGTCACCATGGGAACTGCGGACAGGAAGGACAAATTTAAACTTTAATTAGACATGGTATTTATATGCACACAGACATATACGCACACACACACACACACACACACGGTATATTGGTCCTGATTCGTATTTCAAGTTTAACCTCTTTGTTTGTCCGTCTGTGTTTTTCTTTGAACTCTCATGACTTCATCGTTCCCCAGAGGAAGAAGCTTAGAAAACATTTATTTTATTTTCAAACGTTTTCAATTGCTGACTTTTTATGGAGGTCTTCCATTTATTTTGCTTTTGCTTTTGCTTTAATTTAATTTTAGTTTCATGATCCCAACTTACAAATTCCATTGCAGGTACGTGTTCACTCCTTTTAGACTTTATTTAGCTCACGTGAAACAACTGGTATTGAAAGTAACTCTAACTCATGATATTCAAATATTTATTATTTTCAGTCCAAGTACAGTAATGTTGCCATATTTTTTCCCTGCAGATGCAGAAAGTTGATTCTTCACACCTGGTCAGACCTGCTCCAGTGATTTGGTCACATGTCTCCCACACTGTATGAGGATTGGTCAGCTTCAGATTCAGCTCATTTTTCACTGCATCGTTTTGTTCTTCTGTTTCTGACAGTTTTAGCTACAGTAAAGTCTAGATTTTGGATTAACTCTAGATAAAGAAAATTAAGATTTAAACCACAGTTAATCAACATAATGCTTACTCTCCAGCACATATCTCTTACATCTGAAGCTGATATTTTAATTAGTTTACAAATTATTTTAATTATACCTAGTGTGTTCACCTTTTCTGACAAACGGTCAAAAATCCCCAAAGATTTTTTATGTTTTTTATTTTTATTTATTTATTTATTTTTATTTCCATTGAATCAGCGCAAGAAAAATATCAATAATCGAGACAACTAAAATATCCATCCTGATACAATATCAGTGACACAGTGACTTGAACAGTTTTGTGTTTTGATTCCTGTATTTCCCAAAGAAAAAAAGAGGGGACAGAAAAGAAAGAAAAAGAAAAAAAAAAATTTAATCCAAAAATCTTTTATGTAAATTTAGGTTTTGTAAAATGGGCAGTTGCCAAATAATAAAACTACCTACAAAGTCCCGCTGTGCGTAATTTGTACTTAATTTTGCCTCCATTTCAGCCCGTTCAGTCTCTCTCTCCCTCTCTGTCGTCTTCTAGGTCTCTCGCCCCTGGACAGAACAGCTGTTTCGCTCCAGAGACATTGTGGGTCTGTGTTGCTGTGGCGATGCCTCCAGTTACGCCAGCTGTTCTACTACTTCCTGATGTCAACATTGCTACTGGCAACCACGATGAAAACAACAATTTCATCAACATCATAGTCTCGACCACGGTAAGGATGAAAACCTTAATTATAAATACAGAATACAGGACACTCGTTAGTGTGTGTTTGTGTGCACCAGGTGTTAATGATGATGGGATGTAAGTACATTTTCTCTGGTGCTGCGCGTCAGTATAACTTTGAGGTAACATTTCAGACATAAATATTTGACTTCTTACTTCACCACATCTGTCGTACAGCTGTGGTTATAGCCATTAATCTACAGATTAAGATATAATATCCAACATATACTGAATGAGGATTTAAAAAAGCATTGTATTGGTCCTTTTGGCTTTTGTAATTTTGTTTATTTAGTTTTTATATAATGCAATACATCATTATTAGCCTAATTCATAGCAAATAAAATACTTACATGAACTCCTCGACCTACTACGTATTAGAGCAAAATTGTACACATAACGCACCATTTAGGTATCAGTCATAACCAGTTGATTACAAGATTACTTTATTTGTCACATACACAAGTCACGGACTAACATGCAGTGAAATGTCTCCTGGTTGCTCCTAGACTGGCCATATAGGTCAAATAAATAAGAGAAATATAAATAAAACAATCCAATACACTTTATTTATATATAACCCCTAACAACAAGGTTACCAAAGTGCTACAAAACAGTAAAATAAAGAAAGTTAAAGTTGAAATACAGTAAGCATACAAAAGCACTAAGAAAAGCAATAAATAAAAACTACAATATAATGTAAATATATTTATTTATGCCTTTATTTGATTGTATAGTTGAGAAAGACAGGAAATGGGGAGGCAGAAAGAGAAGGGGGAAGGACATGCAGTAAAAATGTGGGATTCAAACCGTGGCCAACTGCAGCGAGGACTGTAGCCTCTGCATATGGGGTGCCTGCTCAACCCACTGCGCCACACGACGTCCCTAAATAATGTAATTATAATCTAATCTAACTAATGTAACCAGAAATATAAAGTATAGCAAAGTGTGTGTGTGTGTGTCAGGTTGAGTCCTGGTTCAGGAGTCTAATGGCCTGAGTTGATAATATCATACATAATTCATTTTTCTGGTGAACAAATGCTTCATTTTACTTTTGTAGGAGTTTCAATACATGTTTTTCACTTCTAATTGGATAAGTTTGGCTTCACTGTGGCAGCAGGACCCGTCACACAGATGCAAATGAAAGGGACAGAGTTGATGAGGTTGCACCATTGGGTGACGGCAGAAAGTTGCTTTGAGCCTCATTTTTCAGACTTCAGCCTCTGACGGCGCTCAGCTGACAGGAAATGACTTCACTGCAGCTCTGGCCTCTGATTGGACAACATGGTTACAACTACTGCTGTCCCCTCACAGGACATCCCATTCCTGCCATTCTGTCTTTTATACCTCTTGTTTGTTTGTTTTATACAAGATACATAAAAACAGCAGGATGGGGTCTAGTTGCCATGGAGATCTCACACACACACACACACACACACACACACACACACACACACACACACACACACACACACACACACACACACACACACACACACACACACACACACACACACACCCTCCCTGAGTGCAGCTGTCAGCTGGTTGAGAAGACTTCCTTGTTGTTCAGGAGTGAGATGAATGAACAGTAGAGATGTTGTCAGGAAAACATTCAACAAACACCACGTTTAAAGCTCTGGATGATCGACTCCGGACTGAGAGGTTTTAAAAATAACACACTCTGCTGCTGCGACGGCGGCGGCGGCTGAGAGCGTAAACATAAGCAACAGCCAAAGTTAATTAAACCAAAGTGGATTTCCTAATGGGCAGTTACATACTACATGAAACTCTGGGCAGATTTCATGTTTTGTAGATTTTAGAAGTGAAAAGAAATGAACAATCTTCCTGCAGCAGTTGGAGAATTGACCTAAAAAATGAAATTAGAACAGAAAAAAACATGAACTCAAAACTACAATTATTCTCTACGTCTCGTGCTTTTATGCCTGTGCCAACTATTGAAGTCGCAGAAAATAAGCTTACAATGTCCCTTCTTGTTCTTGAGTTACAGGACTTAATTATGGCCAAAAGTGTGAAATGTTTTTGCAGAATATTATGATGCCACAGTGAAGTTGACTTTTCGACTGTTTGGATGTAAAATTATAAATGATTATTATTATTATTATTAGACATTTGTGTTACGTCGTTTCATGACTAGTGTGTGAAAAAGAAAAAATGAAACCTTGACATTTGATGACCAAGTTTTGATTGGTTCATCTTTGACTGCAAGAGTCTTCTTATCATCTTCTTATCTTAGGTTTATGAGGACATGAAGTCACTGTAACATTGACCTGTGACCTCCAAAGAGTCCAAGTAAACGTTTGCACCAAATTCCCTCGAGGTAGTCAACACCTTGAGGGAAACATTCAAACAATCTGATGGGTGGATGAACGACTCAAAAGTCCAGTCTGCTGCAGCCACCCAGAATTAAACTTTGTGTCAGGTTAGACTGAGATTAAAACAAGGTTTTAATTAAAGGGATAGTTCAACATTTTGGCAAATTCACCTATTGCCATAATCCCTATAGTCATAGAAGTAGGCTCATCACCTTTGATTATCGGTGCATGTTGTTTTGAGATCCGCGGGGCAGAGATGCGAGCTGCTCAGTGAACACAGTGCAGGTCCCCTGTCCCTCAAAACTCATCAAATACACAATCCAACAACTCCAAAACACTCTGGTGGACAAGTTGTGACCTGCACATTCACCACGCTATGAGATAAACATTTATAATTATGTAACATTACGACACATGAAGCAAATACTCAGAACTACTTTTTGAAATCACTCCGCCCAGCAGCCGTGTCTGTAAAGTAGTCCGGGTGCATTTGCATCAAAAACAAATCCGTCTCCTAATGTTACATGATTATTTCATAGCGTGGTGAATGTGCAGGTCACAACTTCTACACAAGTGCGTTTTGGAGTTGTTGGATTGTGTATTTGATGAGTTTGATGAGGGACAGGGGACCTGTACCGTTCACCTCCATCGTGTTCACTGAGCAGCTCACGTCTCTGCCCCGCAGATCTCAAAACAACTTATTAAAGGTAATGAAACTACTCCCATGACTATAGAGATTATGGCAATAGGCAAATTTGCCAAAATGTTGAACCATCCCTTTAAGGGGTTGATGTTTGACATTTACACTCACTGCACTGTACATCTGTGCATTCATACGCTGTCAGGTTAAAGGGCCAGGAAGCCTTGCGTCGCTTTATGTCCTCACATCTATGGAAACACCAACTAGTGTGTGTGTGTGTGTGTGTGTGTGTGTGTGTGTGTGTGTGTGTGTGTGTGTGTGTGTGTGTGTGTGTGTGTGTGTGTGTGTGTGTGTGTGTGTGTGTGTGTGTGTGTGTGTGTGTGTGTGTGTGTGTGTGTGTGTGTGTGTGTGTCCAGGATGTTGTTTTTTTTCTGTGGCAGAGGTGAGGGACTAAACTCGTAGTTTGACGGGAGGTTAACATTCATGCTTTTATTTTGACGTCCTCCACCAGGAGAGGCCTTGACAGAGGTGAACTTCCTGTGACGACGGGGAGGAGGAGGAGGAGGGGGAGAGGCGGAAACGGAGGATGGGTCAACATCTGTCGCCGGGGGCAACGGCTGCCTGAATCCTCCCCAGTGACGTCCGATCGCCATCGATTGTCAAATAAGCAAAGAGGAAGTGCGGTGCGGTCGCCATGGATCCTGAGGTATTCCCAACCAAAACCAGCTGAGAGGAAGCAGCGGTCACCGTGGTGACCTCAAAGTGTATCTGACTCATACAGTCCCTGCCCCAACCACACACACACACACACACACACACACACACACACACACACACACACACACACACACACTTCCTTAAACTTCGTAGGAAAGCTTACA